>NC_080095.1:40247701-40555201 GCF_950005125.1 Chionomys nivalis | reverse complement strand
CCAGATCTCAGTACAGATGGTTGTGAACCACCCTGTGGTTGCTGGGAATTGAACTCTGAAAGAGCAGCCAGTGCTCTTATCCGCTGAGCCATCTCTCCAGCCCATGCAATTAGTTTCTATCCTAATTAGGATTCAGTTTCAGTGAAGGACTAGAAATGAGAATATTTATTTCCTCCACCCCTGGGGAAAAGGAGAACAAGATCTTATTTAGTTACAAGGCCCAAACTTGCATACCAATCCTAATGTTTTTGTTTGTTTGTTTTTTTGATATGGTTTTTTTTTTTTTTTTTTTTTTTCTGAGACAGGGTTTCTCTGTAGCTTTGGAGCCTATCCTGGAACTAGCTCTTGTAGACCAGGCTAGTTTCAAACTCACAGAGATTCACCTGCCTCTGCCTCCCGAGTGCTAGGATTAAAGGCGTGCGCCACTACCACCCGGCCCCCAATCCTAATGTTTTTAATAATTGTGTGATTAGCTTTGTCCATCTAATCCACTCTAGAATCACTGGGAAGAGAATCTCACTATGGTGCTGTCTGGATCAGGTAGTCTGGGGGTGTGTCCACGGGGTTGTCTTAATTATGTTAATTAAGGTGGGGAGAGCCACCAGCTGTGTGTGTGGATAAAGAGCGAGCACAAGGGTGTGTGCACTCGCTCTTTGCTCTTGACTATAAATAAGATGAGTGGAAGTCCCGCCACTGTGACTTCCCGGCTGTACCAGACTGCAACCTGGGACTATGAGCTAGAATGAGCTGCCTGGTCAATGTATTCTATCACAGTGACAGGACACAAAGCCAAGACAGACTGGACTCTCAGGCTTGCTTGGACTTACATCTGCAGAAATCCCTCTAGGGAGGTGGGAAAGGTGTGTTCTTGTTTTCAGTTTACAGATCTGCTAGGGGCTGAAGAGACAGCCCAGACTTTTAGAGCACTAACCGCTCTTCTGGTAGTCCTGAGTTCAATTCCCAGCAACCACATGGGATCACACCCATCTCTAATGAGATCTGTTGCCCTCTTCTTTCGTGCAGGCGGAACACTGTATTCATAATAAATAAATCTTTTTAAAAAATGTGGATCTGAGTGCAACTGAGCAGGTGGTCAAAACAGAAAAAGAAAAATGTCAAGACAACTGTCTTCCTTTGAGACCTGGGTCTATCTACTGCATGTCAGGCCTCAGACCCTGGCCCTCCCTGCCACCTGCCTGGCTTCTCTTTCTCCCGCCTTCAGCAGTAGCGACATCACAGGGCCGTGGAGTGTGGCACAGGCTGGCCGTCCGTAGCAGGAAGGGCTTGTTTCGCGTTGTCTCCCGGGTCTCCCGTCTCTTGGCAGCTCTTCTCTGGAAAGCCTTGTAAAGGCCCTCATAGTCAGGGACCACAGGGTTCACCCGAGGCTGGAATCCAAATTCTGTCTGTAGAAAGCTCAGTTTTTCCTCCTGGGTGCGGGTAGCTGTGCGAGGAGTCTGGCTACTGGACGTGCTGATGGGGGACGAAGCCATCTTGAGCATGTCCATGGCTCGCATCTGGATTCGAATTTTCCTGAGGAGCTCTGCTTCTGTGAGAGGGCAGTGAAGGAAGAGAGAGGTGACAAGTCTGGAGGGCACTCTCCCCTTTTTTGGAGACAGACTCTCACTGTGCAGCCCAGATTGGTCTCCAATTTATCTAAACCCTGCTGCCTTGACCTCCTGAGAAGGTGGGATTAGAGGCACAGGCAACCACGGGCCAAACTTACCCTCATTTAAACACTAAAGTCCGTGGTAGATAATAGGGGAATGCTAACAACCATCCCCCAATGGTTAGTCCCTCTCCAGGGTGAGGGAGGGACAGGTGGCCCTCCCACAGGCAGCAGGCTGGAGTGGTACTGGCTGGTGGAGGTCCTTTGCTTCCATAGCTGTGCTGCTCCAGAGGTTTCCACGTGTACTTACAGAAACAGGTCGGGGGGGGGGGTGCTGTAGGAGCACTCTACAAACCAGTGTGTCTCAACCGGTGGGTGGATATAGCCTTTATATCAGATTTTATATTACGATCCATGACAGTAGCAAAATGACAGTTATGAAGTAACAATGAAATACTTTTCTGGTTGGGGTCAGCACAGCACACACAGCATGAGGAACTGCCAGTAAAGGGTCACAGCATTAGGAAGGGGGAGAGCCACTGTGGACAGACCCAGTCCTCTCTGCTGGCCTACATCGACTGTGCATGGGGTAATCCCCACACCAGTGGAGTCCCTGAACCTTCATGTACATCTCTGTAGCGCCTTGTATCCTTACCCTGGAGTTTGTCCCCAAGGGCTGGTTCCAGAATGGCCTTGGGGATCCTTCTAGTGGCCTTCTTTGGGGGGACCTTGGCCTGAGCTACTGCAGCCGAGTCTGTCTGTGGAGCAGCTTCCTTTTTCTGTTCTTTCCTTTCATGGAAGCTGAAGGGCTTCAAGGAGGAGAGAAGCAGCTCCTTCCTCTTCTGGATCCCTGCACGCCTCCGTGCCTCGCTGCGCTCCATGATCTCCTGGTATAGTGGGAGGTAGACATGCGCCGGCACAGGCTGGGCCCGGAACTGCCGGAAGCACTCAGACTCCTCTTGCCCCTGTTTCTGGGCCTGCAGCCTCTCCTGCTCAAAGGAAGCAGGTGAGGCCAGCCACCGGGCCTTCTTCTGGGCCTCCCGCAGCGTCATGCGGAAGGGCTGAGGGACAGTAATGGAGGATGCCCAGGAGCAGACACTTCTGTGCTGGGAGGGAGGTCCAGAGTCTGAGGCTGGCAGGTTCTGTGTCTTGGCAAAGTCACAGGGAAGGCTGGTCATAGAGCTGCAGCGCCTCATGGAGCCACACCTGAGGAGAAAACTGCACTGTGAGACCCTGCAGTCAGGAGGCGAGTGCCTCTCTGAGTGTGTTCCCCTTCACCCCACCATCCTCCCTACCCAGCAGATCATAACCAAGAGACTTCTTAGCCTTGGCCCCAAAGCCCCAAAGGCTTCCCTTCTTGCCACAGGCAGTCTCAGAGGCCCAATGGAAACTATCCCCTAAGAATTCATGCAGGAATTGCCACTTGGCATTCTGATAACTGCCTAAGATAAACAGTGCAGTGGGGTAGCACAGGGCTGCAGAGTCAAGGGATCCAATTCAAACCTTGAGGTGTTTGGATTTCCCATGTAGAGTGACAAAAATAATATCCACTCATGAGCTTATTGGAAAGAGAGTACATATTAAAAGAGATAAAGGCTAGTGTGGTGGCGGAAGCCTGTAATCCAAGCCCTTGAGAGGTGTAACTGGAAAGGAAGCTCAGGAGTTTAAGGTCAGCCTGCAGTATATGAGACTCTGTCTCAAAAAGACAGGAAACAAACAAAAGATAGAGCATATATGCATTGGCAGACTTGGCCACAGGCAATGAACCTTGTCACTCTTGGAGGAAAGGCTGTCTGGGAAAGGAATCCTGTGGGTCATTCCTGTGCTTCAACTAAGTAAGTGCTGCCCAGAGTTATTTAGGATGGATGGCCAGGTAAGACTCAAAACACACGGGCTGGAGAGATGGTTCAGCAGTTAAGAGTGTTTGCTCAGAGCTGTCTGTACCTTCAGTTCCAGGGAACCCAACGTTCTTCTGTTCTCCACGGTCACTAGGCAAATACATGGTACACAGTACATGCAGGCAGAACACCCATAGATAGAAAATAGCATTATTCAAAAGAATTGCAGCGGGTGGCTGGATCCCAGAGCTAACTCTGGGCTGGGTCTTAGATGAATGACAACTTCCAGAGGTGGTCTGACAGGGAAGGCAAGGGTCCTGAGCTATGGCACGACTGGCCTGCAGTGCCGGAATGTGCCGTCACTGAGTGCAGTTTCTTACCGAAGAAATGGAGGGTCCCGGACCTGTGGCTTCCCCCTGCTCTTGTCTTGGAAGAAAGTCTCTAAGTCTTCCTCATCGTCAGAGCTGTCCTGACCACTGTCTGGGTCAGACTGACACGGAGACTCTAGCCGACTCCACCTGCCTTTCTGCTTTCCAACCTGTAAGGTCCTAGAAAAGCTCCCAGTGGAGTCAGAAGCAGAATCTGTTTCCTCCTCTGGGCTGAGGAACTCATGAAGTTTTCCAGCTCTGGGCAAAACCAGCCCTTCTCCAGACAGCTCATCTTCTGGCTCAGTGTCTGAAGAAGATTTGGGGGGAAATATCTAAAACAAAAGAGAAATCAATAGTTAAGTTAAACTGTAATTTCAGAGCGACTCAAAAAATGACTTTAACCTTGCTTTGGATAAGGCCCGGAACTAAGAAGGGGCAAAGAAAAGTAAGATGTGTTCTTCACTCAAAAGCCATTTCCCAATACAATGTATTATATGCCTGTCTATGGGCAGGGACCGTGCAGAAGAGCTAATGCCAGTTCCCTGCTCCGCTCAGCATGAAGAGCATCCTGAGTATAGAGGGAAGCACACATTCTGTTCTCAGTGCTCCAGGACGCCTGCCCGTGACCTTGGCTACCCTCTGTTCCCAGGGTGATTTGGGATTAACCTAATTGTTCCCCATCTTCCTCTTATTTCCCCAGACACCCTTACTTTCCTCACATCCTAGCCAACTTCCACATCGTCACCAGGAAAGGATGACTGACATCAGGAATGGTGTGTCTAGGTGAAAGAGCGACCTGAGAGTAGAACACCCAACTCAGCGGCTGAGCCCTTGCCTAGCACTGTGAAGCACCAGCACCAAAACCACGTTCGTCCATGTGTACATAAGAACATTTGGGCCGGGTGCCTACTATGTCGTGAAGCTTGTATTCTCGTTAGAACAGGATAACACAAATGTGCCCTGGGAAAGCTTTTCTGCCGATACGCGTCCGAGGTCATCAGGGTACCAATAATCAGGATTAAATTCATCAACTTGTAGCATAGCCTCCAGGAAAACTATAGCAAATGTGTGGGGACAGAGTTGTAGCATTGGCATGCTCAGACTGTTTTGAGAAGAGGGTCAGGGGAAGAGGGGCCAATTCTGGACAGTGCTGGGATGGATCGAGAATGGTCTAGTAAGGTGGGTAACAGAGCAGGACAAAGGGCAACAACGGATAAGTAAGCATTATCACTTCTTTGGCTGTACCTGTTAGTCTGAGTGACACAGAGGTCTTTCACTTACGATGGGGCTGTGGATAGTAAACCCATTCGCAGACAGTACTTTAAGTAGAAGGGCACTAATACATAATACACTAATACCTGGCGAGCATTTAGCTTACCAACACAGAGCACTTAGAGGCTAGCCATCGCTCACTCTCCTGATTGTGCGACTCACTAAGAACTGCAAGTCACAGCAACTGCCCAACACAGGGATCCTACGGCTACTCAGAGAAAGACTGAAAATCTGGGGCTGGACTTTGGTTCCACAGCAGAACACTTACGTATGCACAGGGCTAGTCCCATAGGCTCAGTCCCCAGTACCACACGAGTAGAAAATAAAAGTTTAAAGTCTTGTTCCTGCTGAATGCATACTGCTTTGCCGCCATTATAAAGTTGAGAGCAGAAATGGACCACTGAGGTCAGGAATGTCTGATTCTCAGTTTTAGGCTGATTTTTATTTCCTCAAGTGAATCTTGAAGTGACAGGAAGAAGCTGGTGTGGCTGGAGGACTGGCCTGACATGCCCTTAGGTTGGCAGGAACTAGGCCAGGAGGGGAAGATAGACGCTTAGTTGCAATTGGAGCCGTCCATCTGGGTTAAA
This sequence comes from Chionomys nivalis, assembly GCF_950005125.1. NCBI lineage: Eukaryota > Metazoa > Chordata > Mammalia > Rodentia > Cricetidae > Chionomys > Chionomys nivalis. The sequence continues at coordinate 40,549,530 of NC_080095.1, read as the reverse complement.
GATCTGTGTGTGCCCCTAGCTCCGTTGCTGAAGAGCATGTGATCCAGGGCTCAATTCTCTCTCTCCCTTTCCTTCTCTCCCTCGCTCCATCATCGTGACAGGGTCAAAGGGTGACCTTGAATTCTTTTTTTTTTAATATTTATTTATTTATTTATTTATTTATTTATTTATTTATTATGTATACAATATTCTGTCTGTATGACTGAAGGCCAGAAGAGGACACCAGACCTCTTTACAGATGGTTGTGAGCCACCATGTGGTTGCTGGGAATTGAACTCAGGACCTTTGGAAGAGCAGGCAATGCTCTTAACCACTGAGCCATCTCTCCAGCCCCCTGAATTCTTGATCTTTAGTCTCTTGAGTTGTTGGGATTACAGGTCTGAACCATAACGCTGGCTCTTTCTTTTTTTTTTTTTTTAAAGATTTATTTATTTATTATGTACACAACATTCTGCCTCGATGTATGCCCACACGCCAGAGGAGGGCGCCAGATCTCATTACAGATGGTTGTGAGCCACCATGTGGTTGCTGGGAATTGAACTCAGGACCTCTGGAAAAGCAGCCAGTGCTCTTAACCTCTGAGCCATCTCTCCAGCCCTGGCTCTTTCTTTTTAAAAATGTTACTGAAACACAATGCCCATGGTATACAACTCAACTTTTTTTTCTTTTAAATATTTATTTATTATGCATACAATATTCTGTCTGTGTGTATGTCTGCAGGCCAGAAGAGGGCACGCACCAGACCTCATTACAGATGGTTGTGAGCCACCATGTGGTTGCCGGGAATTGAACTCAGGTCCTTTGGAAGAGCAAACAATGCTCTTAACCTCTGAGCCATCTCTCCAGCCCCTACAACTCAACTCTTTAAGGCACTGGCTCTAATATAAGCATAATTGCTTAATTCTCACAGTGTAATTCAGAACATTTTCTTCCTTCCCCTAAAGCAGTAAAGCGGTGGTTCAACCTTCCTAATGCTACAACCCCTTAATATGGTTCCCCATGTTGGGCTGACCCCCAATCAGTTAATTTTTTAAAGATTTATTTATTTATTATGTATATAGTTTTCTGTCTGTCTGTATGCTTGCTGGCCAGAAGAGGGCACCAGGTCTCATTACAGATGGCTATGAGCCACCATGTGGTTGCTGGGAATTGAACTCAGGATGTCTCAGTGCTCTTAACCTCTGAGCTGTCTCTCCAGCCCCATAAAGTTATTTGTAGTGCTTCTTCACAGCTGTAATTTTGCTACTGTTATGAATCCTGATGTAAATATCTGATATCCCATCGCTAGGAAAGGGTCATATGCCTCCCAAAGGGGCCAGGACTCTCAGGTTGAGAACAATGGTCCTAAAGAAACACTACAGCCTTTAGTAGCTATTTTTTAATTTCCCTTAACCATCGCACATCGTTTCTCACTCTGTTAGCCCTAAGCAACCACCAGCCTACCTTCGGTCTTTATAGATTTGGGGAAAATTGTTTAATCTGTCTTGTTTTCTAGAAAATGAGGTTGAGAGTAGACACACATACAGTTGAATGAACCTTAGTATATCCGCAAAGCTGCGCATTCATCACTACAGTATATTTCCTTACTCTAAAACAACAAACCTTGGCAGCCTTTGGAAGCCTCTCCCTGTTTCTCCCCTCTTCCTCAGTCGCACGCAACGACTTGCCCCTTAGGTTTGCCTTTTCTGGATAATTATATGTAGCTGGAGATCACTTTAATATTTTCAAGGTTAATTCGTGGTTTGTTATTGCTACGCTCCCCGATGCCAGAGCCTGGTACATGAAGCAAGTGGTTCAAGTCCCCAAGACAGAGTCCCTCAACATCTAAGCACACGTTAATTGTAATTCCACGCCCTTCGGTGACACTCCCCTGACTCTGTCTCCACGGCAACGCCAGTTTCCCCTCTTGGGGATTCCTTTCTGAGGCATCCTGCTACCTCCTTTCTCCGCTCACCTCACGGCTCCACTCGGCGCATTCGGGGGCCCCGGCAGATCTCCCCACAGTCATCTTCCTAACCAGAAGCAGAAGCGGCGGCGACAGCGGCGGTGACAGCAGCGCGGCCGGCGAGGCACTGGTAGCCACGCCCCTTTGTAGCGCTAGCCTCGGATTGGCTTCCAGTGTTCAGTCTGTTCCGCCGAAGGAGTCAGGAGCCACTTTCTAATTGGCTTAATCTCTCCGCCCATTTGACTTCCGGTCCTGAAGACAGGCCTGAAGCCGTACAGGGTTGAAAGACTCTGCCCCGGAAGTGCTACCCAGGCGGGTGCTTGGAGTGTCGAGGGCGCAGGCGCAGGCGCGAGTCATTATGGCGGCCCGCACTGGCTCGATGACCGGTTTGCTGTGTGTCCGCTGGTGGAGTAGCGCGCCGCTTGCGGCCGTACGACGCCCTCTAGCTGCCTGTCGGCGATGGGCCGGCTCCTCGGCAGACACCGTGTACGATGTGGTGGTGTCAGGAGGAGGCCTGGTGGGCGCTGCCATGGCTTGTGCCTTGGGTAGGTTCACCCCGGCAGTGGCTGGCGGGGGACTGGGCTGCGGAGGGACGGACATGCTCACTGCTGGACCTGGTGGTTTGCTCGCTTCCCTCCGAGGCGGGGAACTGGGCTGCGGAGAGACATGCTCACAGCTGGACCTGGTGGTTTGCTCGCTTCCCTCCCAGGGGAGCCCTCGGACCCACAGGAGTGAGCACGATGCTTCAGTCCTGTGGGATCAAAAGTGGGCGGGCCTTATAAGTCAGTCCGACCCGTGGGAACTGCCCAGAATTTATGAGCCTTGTAGTATTGGATACTAGACCAAACTGGACTCAGAGATCCGCCTGCTTCTTTCTCCCGAGTGCTGGGATTAAAGGCGCCCGGCCCTAAAGCTGCTTATGGTACAGTTCACATAGTTGTGTAAGTCCTTCCACTTAAAACAGCATGCAGTCCAATCTCTTTTTAATACATTCGCAGAGTTATGTAGCCGGGCGGTGGTGGCGCACGCCTTTAATCCCAGCACTCAGGAGGCAGAGGCAGGCGGATCTCTGTGAGTTCCAGGCCAACCTGGTCTACAAGGACAGGCTCCAAAGCTACAGAGAAACCCTGTCTCGCCCCCCCCCCCCCCGCCAAACAAAAATCAATACAGTAAGTTTTAGTACACTTTCCTTATTCTTAGAAACAAAACAAAAAAAAAATCTTGGAGCTCATTAGAAGTTACTCCATTTCTTCTTATCCTCTCAGCCCTAAAGAGCTAGTCTCCAGCCTCCTGTCTGTAGATTTGCCTTTTCTGCAGTTATATGTTGATTCAGGTCAGCATCAGGTGTATAAAACTCTGTCCAAAAAAAAAAAAAAAACCAAAAACAACAAAAAAAAACAAACACTATATAAGACATTTTCATTAGGCTTTTGTTTGTTTATTCTTTTGAAATGAGGTCCTATTCTGTAGTCCTGGCTGGCCTGGAACTTGAAGTGGCACCCCTCCCCCCATCTACCTCCCTAAAGCTGAGGTTCCAAACACACTCCTAATTCATGTAGGCTTTTATTAATTTTCCCTTTAAGTCCACTCTGTCTTCCTTTATTCCTCTTCAGACATGCAACTAACTTATGTTTCATGTGTGTAGTTCCCTCTCACATCTGAGTTTGGGAACAGTTCCCTGCATAATTCCCTAGTACACTTAAATCCATTCTTTTTTGGTTTTTCGAGACAGGGTTTCTCTGTGGTTTTGGAGCCTGTCCTGGAACTAGCTCTTGAGACCAGGTGGGTCTTGAACCCACAGAGATCCGCTTGCCTCTGCCTCCCGAGTGCTGGGATTAAAGGCATATGCCACCACTGTCTGTGTCCCCAGCCTAGAAACTTCACATCCAAGGTTAAGAGACTAGTTCGTCTCTTTTGTTTTTGTTGGGGTTTTGTGTTTTGTTTGTTTTTGAAACATGTTCTTATTCTGTAGCCTAGGCTGACTGGAAAATCATGGTAACCTGAAGCGTAAATCTAATTACTCTTATCAGTAAAAACCAAGAGTGAGATTTCAGGGTAAAAAACTTGAACTATCAGGAAGCAGAGAGAGCGCCACAGTCCCTTCCTACCTCTTCGGTTTCTCCAACCAAAAAGGGTCCTGTTTCCGTCCACCTTATCACGTTCTGACTCCAAGCAAGCTTTACTTGTCAGAACACAATGAAATATCACACAACAGCAACCATCCCACCTTAGCCTCTAGGTGCTAGGATTACAGGTGTGAGCTACCATAGCTGGTTTATATTTGTTTCTGATTGAAAACTTAAAGCATAAAAAGTACAATTATTAATGGTGTGCCTTGTAATGTTTGATACACACATACATAATTTTAAGTCTGCTTAAACATTTCCTTAAGCATTTATTATTTCTTTATGATGAAAACTTTGAAAATTCTGCTCTCTTTAGAAGTGTGCAGCATTGTTATTAGTTGTGGTTGCCCTACTGTGTAATTAAGTCCTTGTAATTAAATTCCTAAAATGAATTAAAATGTTAATTCTTCTTCTTTTTTAGGACATGACATTCATTTTCGTGACAAGAAAATCCTGTTGCTAGAGGCAGGTCCAAAGAAAGTACTGGAGAGACTGTCAGACACTTACAGCAACAGAGTCAGCTCCATCTCCCCTGGCTCTGCAACCCTGCTCAGTAGTAAGTAGATGGGCCCGACTCATGGTCCTGCCTCCTCTCCTCTCGGCTTTCCCACAGGCACAGAGCAGGCCCTTAGGTCAGTCACCAGAGCAGGGGAGAGGAAGCTCACAGTGGGGAGTGCGCAGGCAGGCTTGGCGGTGTCATAACTGAAGATGAGGGCTGCTGAAGTGGACAGTGTCCAGTCCTGGTCTGGAAAGGACATCTCGAGACACGTGGATCCATCATGTCACCTCATTTATGATGCTAGACCATTATTATTTAGTCCCCTACATTCACTCTATTCCAAGTCAGGCCTCAGGCGGGCTGGGGAGTCTGCATTTTAATGATCTTTTTTTGGGATATAGATGAATTGTCTGTCTGTGCTATGTGGTACTCCTTCAAGCCATCCTACCTGAAACCGTTCTATCTAGAATTAAACTTTTCAGTCACTTTAGCTTGATAGCTTGCTTGTGCTTTCTTTCTTTCTTCTTTCTCCTGAAACTTGCTTTGGATACCAGGGTGGCCTTGAACTCAGAAATCTGCCTGGCCCTGCCTCTTGAGTGCTGGGACTAGAGGCTGGCTTCTTTTCTTTTTTCAAAGATAGAATCTGGCCTTGAACTTAATCTTGAATGTTGGTCCCTCTGCTTCCACCTCCCAACTGCTGGGATGATATAAGGCATAACCACTACATGTATGGAGTTACCTCCTTAGTTCCTATAGATCCTTCTTTTCTTTTCTTTCCCTTTCTTTCTTTATAGTTTCTCGGGACAGCGTTTCTCTGTGCAACTGCCCTGGTTGTCCTGACATTATATTATGTGCATGTTCATGTTGTCTGTCTCTTCAGCTAAAATATCAGCTGCACATGGGAATTGGTTTTGTCTACTCTGGATCTAAAATTATAATTGGCCCTTGTTAGATGCTCAGTAAATATTGCTTCAAAGCACAAATGTACTTGGTGCATGAAGAAATGAAGAAAACAGTCTTTAGAATGTTCATAGCTAATAACAGCTAGTAAGGAAAAAGACTGATGCTGCTTACTTTCCCTTTTTTATTCTCACTGCTTTACTGTGCTCTGGCCTTTTGGCATCTTCGTGCTGTGTAATCTGGAGCAGAGAGCTGAAGGGCTTGACCCCGACAGCTTGAAGAGCTTTTCCCTTCTGCTTTTGGAAAACACTGAAAACAACCTCCTGCTTAGTAGTTGGAAAGACACAAGGGAGCCCAGGAGCAGAGGTCACTGTGTGTTTTTTTTTTTAGGTTTTGGTGCATGGGACCACATCTGCAATATGCGGTGCAAAGCCTTCCGGCGGATGCAGGTACCTCCTTTCCCTTAATTTTATCAGGATGTCTTGGTCTGTCTTTTTTTTTTTGTTTTTGTTTTTGTTTTTGTTTTTTCGAGACAGGGTTTCTCTGTGGTTTTGGAGCCTGTCCTGGAACTAGCTCTTGTAGACCACGCTGGTCTCGAACTCACAGAGATTCGCCTGCCTCCGCCTCCCAAGTGCTGGGATTAAAGGCATGCGCCACCACCACCTGGCTTCTTGGTCTGTCTTATGTTACCTTGTTAGAGTCTGCTTTCTCTGGACATTTTTTTTTAATTTTTTTTTATGATTTATTTATCTTTATTTTATGTGCATGGTGTGAAGGTGTCAGATCCCCTGGAACTGGATTTTTCAGACAGGTGTGAGCTGCCATGTGGGTGCTGGGAATTGAACCCGGGTCCTCTGGAAGAGCAGTCAGTGCTCTTAACCGCTGAGCCATTTCTCCAGCCCCTTCTCTGGACGTTTTATGAATCAATTTGTTTTTGTTTTTGTTTTTGAGATAGGGTTTCTCTGTAGCTATGGAGCCAGTCCTGGAACTTGCTCTGTAGACAAGGCTGACCTCGAATTCACAGAGATCTGCCTGCCTCTGCCTCCTGAGGGCTGAGATTCAAGGCGTGCACCACCACCGCCTGGCAGGAATTAAAATTTAAATTCAGTGTGGGAAGGCATTCTTGCGAATTGACTTAGTTTTTTTTTTTGTTGTTGTTGTTGCTTATTTTCTTCGAGACAGTATTTCTCTGTAGCTTTGGATCCTGGCCTAGAACTCTCTCTATAGACCAAGCTGGCCTCGAACTCAGTGAGATCCGCCACCTGCCTCTGCCTCCTGAGTACTGGGATTAAAGGCATGTGCCATCACTGCCCGGCTAATAATCTACTTTCTTTTAAATTAATTAGCTTGGTCTTTTTGTGGTAATGACTCAGGTAGCTCAGACTTGCCTTGAACTTCTTTTGTAGCTTGGTCTTGCCTGATCAGTCGTCACCTGTGACAAGTGCCCAAGCGTTGGGCTCACAGGTGTGCCCACCATTCCTGATTCTGAGGCTTCTCACCTTGTATCCTGCCAAAGAGGCCGATAGCCGACAAACTGGGATGTGCTACCTCATTCTGGAAAGCCACATCTGGCTTGGGGTTGGAATTGTGTTCCATTTTCTTTAGGGTTAATGCACTTTTCTTTGTGTTTGCAGGTGTGGGACTCCTGCTCAGAGGCCTTGGTCATGTTCGATAGGGACAACTTAGATGACATGGGCTACATAGTGGAAAATGACGTCATCATGTGTGCTCTCACCAAGCAGCTGGAGGCTGTGGCAGGTGAGCTGCCATCTCCATTCCTCTCTGGGAAATGATTGCCTCTGTACTTGTCAGAAGAAAAGACCCTCTTGTAGCTCTTTATAAAAGGCCCTTTTACAGATACTGAATAGCCCCTGATGGCCAGATGTGGTGGCACACCTCTAATGCCAGCACTCGGGAGACAGAGGCAGGCAGGTCTGGCATTTGAAGCCAGCCAGGACTGAATAGTGAATTCCAGGCCAACCAGGGATACATAGTGAGGTCTTTTCAAGAAAAAAAAAAAAGGGGGGGGGTTCTTTTAGGATTTACCTTTCTTTTTACCAGCTTTATTTGAATAAACTTGAATACCATAAAATTCTCCCATTTTACCTGTGTAACTCGGTGACTTTCAGTGTATCTATAGAGTTGTGCGTCTATTGCCTCAGGATCCTTTAGAACATCTCAATCACTCAGAAGGAAACCTCACACCTTATTGTCATTCCTCATTCTTACTGAACCTTTGCTTTTCTCTTTCTAGAGCTGTCTGTTCTCAGCAGCTCAGAAGTGAGCCACACTGGATTAGGGGTTAGAGTCAGTCACATTGCAGCGTGAACTAGTAATACTGTTGGTGAATAGTGTTGTGACTGGTTTGTGTGATGGCTGTTTCGTTGTTTTATGTGTTATCCAGGACGCAGGATTGAATGCAGGGTCTTAAAAGCTAGGCAATCTCTCTACTCTCAGCTATTTTCCCAGCTCTCTGTTTTGTTTTGTTTTGTTTTTTTGGTTTCTCCTGGAACTAGCTCTTGTAGACCAGGCTGGTCTCGAACTCACAGAGATCCGTCAGCTCTCTGTTTTGGACAGGGTCTCAGCAGGTTGCGCAGGCTGGCCTTAAACTCACTCTAGTCTAGGCAGGTTCTAAGTTGTAACTGCTTGTCTCGGCCTCACAAGTAGCTTGCAGAAGCAGGCCCAGCAACATGTGTTTTCCTCACTTGGAAGTGGAGTTGCATAGTCACATCATAATTCTGTATTTAACATTCTCAGGCATCGCCAGACCGTTTCTAGAGGATGCATCATTCACCTTCCTCTGGTTTAAGTGGTCACTTTCTCCACATCCTTCTCAGTGCTGGCTTTTAACTTACAGCGTCCTAGTGTGGCCCATTATACTTTTAACTTACAGCGTCCTAGTGTGGCCCATTATACTTTTAACTTACAGCGTCCTAGTGTGGCCCATTATACTTTTAACTCACAGAGGTCCTAGTGTGGCCCATTATACTTTTAACTCACAGAGGTCCTAGTGTGGCCCATTATACTTTTAACTCACAGAGGTCCTAGTGTGGCCCATTATACTTTTAACTTACAGAGGTCCTAGTGTGGCCCATTATACTTTTAACTCACAGAGGTCCTAGTGTGGCCCATTATACTTTTAACTTACAGAGGTCCTAGTGTGGCCCATTATACTTTTTTTTTTTTTTTTTTTTTTTTTTTTTTTTTTTTTTTTTTTTTGGTTTTTCGAGACAGGGTTTCTCTGTGGTTTTGGAGCCTGTCCTGGAACTAGCTCTTGTAGACCAGGCTGGTCTCGAACTCACAGCGATCCGCCTGCCTCTGCCTCCCGAGTGCTAGGATTAAAGGCGTGCGCCACCACCGCCCGGCTCCCATTATACTTTTGCACATTGAATCTGTTTACTTAGTAATAATGTTAATAACGTCCTGTGATTATTTGTATGTTTGCTTTAGAGAAATGTCTGTTGAAAATCTTTTGCACATTTAAAAATGAGTCATTTTTTTGTTTTTTAGTTAGAAGAGTTCTATGCATGTTCTGGATATAAACTACTTAGGAGATATATGAATTCCTCTATGTATAATATCTTGGGATTCAAGTGAGAGAAAAACTGGAAGCAATTTATATGAGTTTTGCTTTTTTTCTTTGAGTCTTGTGAGACAGGATCTCATGTAGCTCAGACCGACTTTAAACTCACTCTGCACCTCCAGCCTTTAACTCCTGCTCTTCTGCCACTACTCCCCAAGTACGAGAGTCAGAGGCATGTGCCGCCATGCCCAGCTTGTTAATTTTTTTTTATATGGGATATTGTTCATTCATTTATGTAATGGGCCACCGTCTAGCTTTTAAAAATAGTTTAGGGTTGGGCAGCAGTGGTAGTATACACCTTTAATTCCAGCATTTAAGAAGCAGAGGCAGGTGTATGTCTGAGTTCGAGGCCAGCCTGGTCTACAGAGTGAGTTTCCAGGACAGCCAGAGTTACACAAAGAAACCCTGTCTTGAGAAACAACAAAACGAAATTTTGGATTGCTGGTATATTCAATGGTAGATCAGTTGTCTAGTGTGTAAGGCCTTCGGCCCCATCACCAGAATCACTCTGTGTGTGTGTGTCTGTCTGTCTGGTGTCTGTCTGTCTGTCTGTGTCTATATCTTGGGACTGAACCTAGGATTTACATCATGCTAGGCATGTGCTTTTCCACTGACCTACCTACATCACTGTCATCTGTTACCATTGTCCCCTGAGATTGTGCACCAGAGTTTATTTCTTCATTTAACTATAATTTAGCACCCAAGAAGAAAATCTTTTGAGGTATAACACATATTTCAGCCTGTGGTGTGTGTGTGTGCTGTGTCATCATGCCCTCCCCCCTTGTTCAGACACAGTAAAATTAGGAGGAGAGCCTTATGCTAGAATTTTCTCTCTCTTTTTCTCATTTGTGTTGGGGATGGGGATGTTGAGTCAGGATTTCACAGTGTAGCTCTGGCTAGCCTAGAACTCCCTCTTGTAGACCAGGTTAGCCTCAAACTCAAAAAGATGTGTCTAGCCGGGCGATGGTGGCGCACGCCTTTAATCCCAGCACTCGGGAGGCAGAGGCAGGCGGATCTCTGTGAGTTCGAGACCAGCCTGGTCTACAAGAGCTAGTTCCAGAACAGGCTCCAAAACCACAGAGAAACTCTGTCTCGAAAAACCAAAAAAAAAAAAAAAAAAAGATGTGTCTACATCTGCTAGAATTAAAGGTATGCTCCACTGTGCCCAGCTAGTACTTTTATCTCTCTGACATTGAATGGTTCTCTGGCTTCTGCTCTTTACCAGCAGTTCCAGGGCCAGAGTGTTAATGATTTGACTTACTTTTAGTTCTTGCTTTTCTTCCTTGCCAGTAAATGACAGGACAGGGCTATCCAGGGGCCTTGCTTTTAGGCACTTACAGTTTGTGCTCAGTCCTTACCCACCTTTCTGATGTTTTGCTTCTTTTTCTTTTGCCTTCTGCAGACCGTGTGAGGGTTCTCTACAGGAGCAAAGCTGTTGACTATGCCTGGCCTGCCCCGTTTTCCATGACAGACTCCAGCCCTTGGGTCCATATTACCCTAGGTGATGGCAGCACCCTCCAGACCAAACTGTTGGTAGTTGAAGATTCTTGCTTTGTCAGGGGTCTTGCATGTCCATACCTTACATTCTAGAGTCTGTATTGTCAGATGGACACCATGGGGTGACTTTAAGTTATTCTTTATAGAACGACTACCTCCTATTCAAGGCATTCTGAGCTAGATGGTTGCTTTATGTGAAGCAACCTCATGGGCCTCCTGAGGATAGGACAACCAGGCCTCCGCGGAGTGTTGGAAACTTGGGCCTTGTTCTTTTTCTGTCCCTGACGTCCCAGTGCCATTCATCTCCTTGAGGCTCTCTCATTTTCTTGTTTCTCTTTCTGCTCACCAACTTTTTCTTTTTTCAACTGCAGTGCCCACTCTGTGCCTGTCTTTTCTAGTTCACATATCAAAAGATTCTGGTTGAATATGGCCGTTGCTGGCACCTCTTGGTTCAGATAGCCACATTTGGTCCCAGGCTGAGGTCCCATTTTGTAGGCTGTCCTTGTAGGGCTGTGAGTGAGACAAGCCTTATGGTTTCCCGTTCCACCTGGACTAGACAGGAGGGCACAGACACTGGAGCAGTTTGATTTTGAAGTGGTTGTAAGACTTAGTAGGCCCTTGTGTCCACGCAGATTGGTGCTGATGGGCACAACTCAGGAGTCAGACGAGCTGCTGGGATTCAGAATGTTAGCTGGACCTATGACCAGTCTGCTGTGGTGGCCACTCTGCATTTATCAGAGGTAAGCTCTGGAGCTGCCATCTGGGGACCTTGTCCTTAGCACTCAGTACCCCTTATAAGAACTTTCTTTCCATTCTAGGCCACAGAAAACAACGTAGCCTGGCAAAGATTTCTCCCCTCAGGGCCTATTGCTCTGCTCCCGGTAAGAGAGTCTCCGGCCAGTTAGCTCAAAGGTAGCCAGCCTCAGTCTTTGGAACTTCACTTTCCTTCAGCCTGGTTTAAAGGGACTATGTCCCATGCGTGCATGACTTCCTTTTCTTGGTTTCCTTTATGATTGAAAACACCCAAGTTCAGAAGAGGCAGGTTTTTGTTGTTGTTTTGAGGACTATACCCCAGGTAGGCTTGACACTCATCCTGCTGTATGCTGTGCTCACAGGCATGCACCACCACACCAGGCTGATGCTCTTCTTTTGATACAGCTCTCAGATACCTTGAGTTCCTTGGTTTGGTCCACATCCCATGATCATGCCGCAGAGCTGGTCAGCATGGATGAGGAAGAGTTTGTGGATGCCATCAACTCTGCCTTTGTGAGTATCACCTGTCCAGCTACTGGGGGGACGGGGAAAAGGAGTAATCATGTAGGTTCCCCTTAGCCAGTGCAGTCCTTGGTTTAGATTCTGTGAGGGCATACAGGAAATGCAAAACAAGGGAAGCTGTGGCTGCTGTGCTGGTGAAGGCTCATGCACTGTATATTGCTGTGCTGCACGGCACCTTTGGGGTAGAGCCTTCTATGTATCAGGCTCCAGGACGCAAAGTCAAGTGAGAGAAAATGACAGGTGTACGCATGCAGAGCATAGCATGCGGACAGAGAGGAGGGTTTAAAGGTGTTCCCGGGAGATAGAGGTGGGAGGGCATTCTACGCTTTACCTAAGCTTAGAGACATAAGGTGAGCTTCACTGTAGCTAATTTGTGGCTATTGCTGGGGACTAGTGAAAGGTAAAGTTCAATTCTATTCAGGGGCCAACCCAGAGATAAAACCCGTGGGGAATACTGGGAAATTGAGTTTTGCATATGCTTTAAGGGGCTTGTCACTCAGGAACAAGACCCGTTTAGGCATGTTAAGCAGCATTACCTTTAGCGCTGGTTATATAGAGGGGTTGAGGCCTTAGCTGTTTACTAGTCACTAACCAATTTCACCATTTGGGGGCTGGTGGCATGCAGTGGAGTGATGCTAACCACACAGACTTCGTCGACTCGGCCAGCACCATGTTGCACTATGTCGTCAGCCTCCTGAAGCCCACTAGGGTCTCAGCTCGTCAGTTGCCCCCAAGTATAGCCAAGGTGGATGCTAAAAGCAGAGCCCTCTTTCCTCTGGGACTGGGACATGCTGCTGAGTACGTCCGGCCTCGGGTGGCACTCATTGGGTAAGACCATAATGGAGCAGGCCACTCCTTTCTCTGTTGCTGGAGGCCACATCTGAATGCTGCTTTATTCTTAGTGATGCAGCCCACAGAGTTCATCCACTTGCAGGACAAGGTGTCAACATGGGCTTCGGGGATATTTCCAGCTTGGTTCGTCATCTCAGTACAGCGGCCTTCAATGGGAAGGACTTAGGTAAGGATTCGGGTTCCCTGACATCATGTAAAGGTCAGGGCTGCCAAATTGCCCTAGGCAGCAAGATGTGGTAGTGTCTACTGGGAGGAGGAAGAGATCTTTTACTGCTGAGTAGGGTTTGACCTTTCTTCCTGCTTTTTAACTCCAGGTTCCATGAGCCACCTCACAGGCTATGAAACAGATAGGCAGCGTCACAATACTGCTCTTCTGGCTGCCACTGACCTGTTGAAAAGGCTCTATTCAACCAGTGCCATTCCACTGGTGCTGCTCAGGACATGGGGCTTGCAGGCAACTAACGCAGTGTCTCCTCTCAAAGTAAGTGGCCCCTGCAGCTCTCCCAGATTTTTCTTTACTGAGAAAGGATTGCAGACATTTTAAATTTCTTTGAATTAATTTTCTTGCCTATAACATTTTTTATTGTTTTTTTTTAAAGATGTATTTATTTATTATGTATACAACTTTCTGCCTCCATGTATACCCACGCCAGAGGAGGGCGCCAGATCTCATTACAGATGGTTTGGAGCCACCATGTGGTTGCTGGGAATTGAACTCAGGACCTCTGGAAGAGCAGACAGTTTTACCACTGAGCCATCTCTCCAGCCCCTATTGTAGTTATTTTTGAGATAGAAACTTTGTATGTAGTCCTGGCTAGCCTGAAACTGGCTAGGTATACCAGACTCTCTCTCTCTCTCTCTCTCTCTCTCTCTCTCTCCATATATATATATATAATCTTAAGAATACAGGGCTGAGGGTTGGAGAAATGAATCAGCAGCGAAAAACACTTGCTATTCTTCCAGAGGGACCGTGGTTCAATCCCCAGCACTCACATGGTAGCTCACGACCATCCATTACGCCAGTCCTAGGGGAGCCCTGCCGGCCCTGTTCTTAGAGCTGAAAGAAAGCAGGGCCTCCTAGAAGGAGTCTGTATGGAACCTCTGCCGTGTTTCTCCCTTCGTCACCTTGGTTATTTCATGATGAAGTCACCTGTCCTCACCTTTCCTCTTTCTCCAGGAACAGATAATGGCCTTTGCCAGCAAGTGAGTGCTCCTCTCCTGGGGATGACGTTGATGACAGACCATCTAGCCCTGTGACCATCAGAGTGCGATTCCAGGATGGCTTCAAATTTACACTAGAACTTGTGTCTGTTTCCCTCTTCTGCTTAATGGGCCTGTGTAGCCAACAAAAAACAAAAAACCGAGTGATATTTAAGGAAAAAACCCAAAGGAAAAGTATTTGATTGAAAGGAGCTTTTTATTACTAAACAAACGAATTACTGAGCTGGTGTCACCCTCATTTCACTTAGTAGAATACTTTCTAAACAGAATACTTTAATACAGGTCATAAATTTATACAATTATCTTGACAAAGAATCAGAAATACTTGATACATTTTTGTTAGATTGTTTTAAAATTAACACTGGCATGCCAATTAAATACACATTGCTTTGACAAAGTACACTGGACTTTAAGGGGGAAGTGAAGATAAGAAACAGCCAGATCTTATTAATGCTTTAGACTTCCTTATACATTTCAGTTTTTTTTACGCTCCTCTCTGTGATGTCATTTTCTGTTGATTCTGTTATTAAAAACAATAAATAACCTTACTGCACACACAGCTACAGAGGCCTCAGGGACAGCCTGTCCATGTGTGCGGCAGGTGGCTAATGGAGTGGTTTCTGACTTGGGGTTTTGACGTACTGACTGCACAGCACCAGAGAGGCCTCCAGAAGAGAACCTCCCTGTGCTAGATAAGAACATTGGACAGAATGGCTTGTCCATAAGTCTGCTTTGAAAAGATGAAATAAGAAAGTCTCCTTTCAATCAAGCTGAACTGTTGGAATAACTTTTGGAGGGATAAGATAGCTATTGCAATAGGACGGCTTTTTAAACAATGTAGAAAACTTAGTACAAAGTAATATGATGTCAGTAAATCCAGAAAATGTCCCCAGAATAAAAGATGGCAGCTGTTGGGAAAAACTGATGGCCAGAGACTATCAGGACAAGGTCACCTTTTCCAAAAAGGTAGCCCAGATAAAAATACAGACTAATATACAGAAAAATGAAAAAGTTAAAGAGATGACAACTTTAAGGCTCACTTTGTAAGGACATCTGTGACTCAGATGTTCTTCATATAATAGTGATAATACACACAGCATCCACCACACACCAGACCACATCGCAGGCATTTAAATTATATTTACACTTTCACAGAGATGGAACTTGTCAGCAACATCAGAACACACAGGACCCACTTAGTAAAAAAGGTTCATGCTGCCTGGCAGTGGTGGCACATGCCTTTAATTCCAGTACTTAGAGAGGCAGAGGCAGGCTGATCTCTGTCAGTTCAAGGCCAGCCTGGTCTTCAGGGGAGTTCCAGGACAGCCAGGGCTAACAGAGAAACTCTTGTTTCAAACAAACAAAAAAATGCCCTTGTCGTTTATTTTTCCTAAGAAAATGTTAAGACTCCAAATTGTATTTAAAAGAACAAAGAGGTAAATCTACAAGCTCTCTGGTCAAGATGGATGTATGCAGATAAATTTGAGTTGAGAGTCCATCTATTTAAGAGTTCTGGCAGTTTCCAAGGTAACCGAAGGTGTCTACAGGACAATACACAGCTAGGGTGACTATTCTGAGGCTTCATGCGCCACCTGTGGTACAAAGACCAGGAACTCACTTGTCAGCTGGAGCTGTTCACTTCGTTTATTTAGTGCTGGGCTTGAATCTAGGACCGGACATGCTAAATATGCTTTGCCACTGAAATCTTTTTAAATCTGTGTATGCAGTATTCTGCCTGCATATATGCCTGCATTCCACAAGAGGGCACCAGATCTCATTATAGATGGCTGTGAGCCACCATGTGGTTGCTGGGAATTGAACTCAGGACCTCTGGAAGAACAGCCAGTGCTCTTAACCTCTGAGCCATCTCTCCAGCTCCACTGAAATCTTCTAACCCCTCTCCCTTCTAAAACTTCTTGAGTGCCTTATTGAGTTACCCAGCGGCCTCAAACTGGCTACATAGAAAGCCTATGACTTTAATCCTCCTGCCTCAGCTCCAAGGTAGCTAGGATTACAGGCATGTGCCGTAAAGCCTGCTGTAGAGTTTACTCTTGGGGAAGCAAATTGGCTTCTCTCAACTGTGACAACATTTAGTGGACTATGGCTGGTCTAATACTTTTAAGTCTTAAAGTATGCCGTGTCGGGCCGGGCGGTGGTGGCGCACGCCTTTAATCCCAGCACTCGGGAGGCAGAGACAGGCGGATCTCTGTGAGTTCGAGACCAGCCTGGTCTACAAGAGCTAGTTCCAGGACAGGCTCCAAAACCACAGAGAAACCCTGTCTCAAAAAAAAAAAAAAAAAAAAAAAAAAAAAGTATGCCGTGTCTTTTTAAAAGTCATAAAAATGTAGTTATCTTCAAAGAGTCTGGAAAGGCTTTGGACTAGGAGAAAGCAGAGGATGACTGAAGGGAAGGAGGTAGCTCCAAAGCTGTAAACAGTGACATCCGAGATGGAGAGGCAAACACTTAAGCTGGATGGAGAAGCCTGCGAGAGACACTGAGTATGCATTCCATAGGAAACTGGATTTTACCTTCAGGCTATTTCCAGTGTGGGAAATCTATTTCATTATGTATGAGCATTATGGGGTTTGTTGTTTATTTGTTCTTTTGAGACAGGGTTTCTCTGTGTCGTCCTGGCTGTCCCAGAACTTGCTCTGGAGAACAGGCTGGCCTCAAACTCAAGAGATTTGCTTGCCTCTGCCTCCCAAGTGTTGAGATTAATGGCGTGCACCACCACTGCCTGGTGAGCGTTGTTTTGAAGAAGGCAATAAGTGAAAGTGAACTTAGTAATGGAAGTTTGAGCCAGGCTCAGCACTTCTTCCTATAGTCTCCCTACTCGGGAGTCCAAGGTGAAAGGATCACTTGTGTCCAAGAAGCTCATGGCTGACTTAAGCGACAATGAAATCTAGTCTCAAGACACACACTCTTAGTATCAGAGTCTGGAGAAATCCCACATTTAATCAAAACAAACCCCTAAAATTGGGAAGAATATACAAATTTGCCTACTATTCATACACAGCAGATGGTAATACTTATTGACTCAATGTAATGGCTTCAAAAAGACGGTTCCCTGGGGACTGCCATGGAGCCAGGCATAGTCACATCCTTTATGAAGAGTGGAAGGAAGAGGGGGTGACCGAAAATTTCAAGTTAGGGGAGCTGAAAACTGGAAAGCAAAGAGGAAGGGGAAATGCTATGACAGAGCTGCTGAGCAGCAGGCAATGTTTCACGTCCAGAACCGAGTAGGAGGCAAGCCAATGACAGTCACACAAGAAACAACATGACTTTTTTTCCTCCCTTCAAGACAGGGTTTCTCTCTGTAGCCCTGGCTGTCTTGGAACTTGCTCTATAGACCAGGCTGGCCTTGAACTCAGAGATTCACCTGCTTTTGCCTCCCAAGTGCTAGAATTCAAGGTGTGTGCCACCACTGCCTGGCAGAAAACCTTAAGATAATGACTTTATAATGTAGTAGAGCACCCATGCCTAGCACACATGATGATCTGTATCTGTGTTCAACCTCAAAACAGTGGCCTGAGAGAAAAAACATGGTTTTCTAGAAATGGTAGTCCTTGTTCTGACATGGGCCGAAAGAATCAATCAAATCAAATGTTGGGTATCAGTGGTAAGGGGATATGAAATCCTGAGGGAGACAATAAATTCAGAAAATAGTGGCTAAAATCAGCAAGGGCCCAGGCAAGAAAGCACTACTATAAAGCATAGTGGTAGCACATTGTGCCTAACATGCAAGAAGTCCTGGGTTCAATCTCCAGCACTTTCCACACCCCAACCCCCAAAAGGACAAACTGAAAGCGTTAGTTATCTTTAGACTCAACAGCACACACACTTCTAACCACAGACCAAAACTAGGGTGCAGTTGTATTTCAGAGAAATAGAAAGATGCTAAGTTTAGGACCATGAGACTAAGGTGGTAACTGAGCAGCAGTCATGGTCTGCGACAGCGGCCCTCTCGGCGGGACAGCCCTCCTCAGCTCTAGTCGGCACAGGTGAGAGGTGCACGCTCATTTTGTGAGATTTAAAATGACATGAGCATGACGGCTCACACCTGTAACCCAAGACTCAGGAGGCCGAGGCAGGAGAATTGACAATTCAAGGCAACCTGGGTTACACAGTACCAGGCTAGCCAGAGCAACGTAACATGGCCTCTGTCTAAAAATACCCAGGGCCACTCTAAGCTCTAAATTGTGCCATAGGGTCACACAAATTCTAATATAGTGTCTTTTTCCCTTCTCTTTGAATTAGAGATGGAAATGCAAAGCCAGATAGTTCTCACTTTGGGTTCTAGGGTAGGGAATGTATAAGGGTGGGAAGAAGAAAAAGTATCAGTACTGATAGGTTATGGGACTTCAGTAGGTCAGCTTAGTTTAGCTTATAAGCAAAAGACTGAAACACTCAAAGGAATGAGGCACTCCAAGGGTTGAAGTGAGATTTTCTTTGGTTCCCAGGGACTTGTCTCTGAACTCTCAATCTAACATGGAGTTCTAAGCCTATTCTTTTTTCTTCACAGGACTCTGACATACAAAAAAATCTCAAAAGATTTATACTCTTGTGCCAGCTGTGCACCTGACAAGTGGTTAGGGAGCTGTTCACAGTAGATGTGCAAAATTAATTAAGCCCAAATCACGAGGCTCAAAGGCAAGACTCATCTATAAAACCCCTTCCCTCCCAATAAAGCCAGTTAATGGGTTTCAGTTCAGGCTTTCCCCAGAATTGTTCAGAAAATGCCTGAGTCCTCTCCTTCTTGTAAAACAAAGTTTTTGAGAAATCCAGGCTTCAGAGGACACGGTAGCCTCAGCTGGAGATGCCCAAAGACTGCAGCAGGTGAAAGGTGGCCCCCAGGGCCCAGCCCGTCTCTATGTTGTTCACTTTCTTTGTGAGCTGTTAAAGAAGAAGAAAAAGTCTTCACATTTTCATCCAGTTTTCAACATTAGCAAGGATGGCCTTTGAACAGCTAACACCTATGACGAGCACTCCTGTGGCCCAGCCCTCATTGCCCTACACCCAGCATGCTCATGCCTGACAACTTCAGGCCCAGGAAGCCGTACAATCCAGAAATTTTCTGACACAATCCAGAGGTTGTGTCAGAAAAGGCTCTGGATGCTCCCTAATCTGACAAGGCAGTCAGAATGTAATGTTCATGGATGTGGTAGGAAGGGAACTGGCAAGAGCTGGGACTGTATTTAGGACAGAAAAGCACATTCTCAGCTTTTGGAGTCCATGTAAGCAACTGTGCCTTAAGCATTAATAAAAACCAGCTGAGTCATTCGACACCAGACTGTCTTGATAGCTCAATGCCTTTATTGCTTTGGACAAAATTTTAGATCTGGTCCCTCAATTACAGAAAGGGGCAATTTTCTGTACAAAAGTTTATCAAATTGTTTTCGTAAAACTCCTTCCTCTCCTTCCTCATTGATTTCAGCACGTTGCAGACTTGCTTCATCAGTAATAAACTATTTGTTGTACAATAGATCCTTTTTTAAAAAAAATTTTTCAGGGGCTGGAGAAGTGGTTCAGTGGTTAAGGAGAGTACTGGCTGCTCTTCCAGAGGACCCAGGTTCAATTCCCAGCACTCACATGACAACTTAAATTGTCTGGAACTCCAGTTCCAGGGAATCTGACACCCTCTTCTGCATCCATGGGCACCAGATATGAGAGGTCGGTGCACAGACCACACAGGCAAGACACTCATACACATAAAATAATAAATAATAATATAATTATAAAAAAGATTGTTCAGTTTTATTATTTTTTAAAATTATGTGTAAATGTGTCTGCCTGTGGGTATGTGTCCATGAGTGCAGGTACCTGTGCAGGCCAGGCGTGTTGGATCTCTTGGAGCTGGAGTTACAGGTAGTTGTGAGCCACCTTACTAGATACTAGGAAGTAGTTCTCTGGAAGACTAGTTTGAATGTAACTGGCCTTCGTAAGCTCAGAGGGAGGGGCACTATTAGGAGGTATGGCTTTGTTGGAGGAAGTGTGTCACTGTGGAGGTGGACTCTGAGGTCTCATACATGCTCACTTCATGTTGCCTGTGGTCAAGATATGAGAACTCTGAGCTCTTTCTGTAGCACCAGGTCTGCCTCCATGCTGCTTTGCCTCCCTCCATGATAATGGACTAAACCTCTGAAATGTAAGCAAGCCAACCAATTAAATGGTTTTGGTTATGAGTTGCAGTGGTCATGTCTCCTCACAGCAACAGAAACCCTAATTAAGGCAAGCAGCAATGTTTGTAACTTCTGAGACAAACGGCAAACTAACTTTTCTCCAACCCTCTAAAACATAAACTTTAAGGGCTTGAGAATGGCTCAGTGGTGAAGAGCACTGGCTGCTCTTCCAGAGAACCTGAGTTCAATTCCCAGCACCGACATGGTGGCTCACAACCATCTATAATGAGATGTGCTGCCCTCTTCTGGCATGCAAGCAAGCACACATGCAGACAGAATACCATATATATATATAATAAATAAATCTTTAAAAAAAATAAAAAACTTGAAAAAAAATTGTAGCTGGGCAGTGGTAGCACACACCTTTAATCCCAGCACTTGGGAAGGAGAGGCAGGTGAATTTTTGTGTGTTCAAGGCCAGCCTGGTCTACAAAGCTAGGTCTAGATCAGCTAGGGCTACACAAAGAAACCCTCTGCCGAAAAAAACTAACTAACTAACTAAATAAATAAAAAGAATAAAAGTGTAGCCAGGCGGTGGTGGCACACACCTTTAATCCCAGCACTGAGGAGGCAGAGGCGGGCAGATCTATATGAATTTGAGGCCAGCTTGGTCTACAGAGCAAGTTCCAGAACAGGCTCCAAAGCTACACAGAGAAACCCTGTCTTGAAAAACAAAAATAAAACAAACAAACAAATAAAAGTTGTATATTTTATGTGTATCAGTGTTTCAGCTACAAGTATGTATGTGTACCATGTGTGTACCTAGTACCCACAGAGATCAGAAGGCAGCGTCAGATCCCCTGGAATTGTAGTCACAGGTGGTTGTGAGCTACCATGTGGGTCCTGGAACCAAACCTGGGTCCTCTGCAAGAGCAGCAAGTGCTCTTAACCACTAAGCCATCTCTCCAACCCCTCTAAAATTTATCTTATGAATTTCATATCATTTATCTTCTTTTTTTATCGAGACAGGGTTTCTCTGTAGCTTTTTGGTGCCCGTCCCGGAACTAGCTCTTGTAGACCAGGCTGGCCTCGAACTCCCAGAGATACACCTGCCTCTGCCTCCCGAGTGCTGGGATTAAAGGCGTGCGCCCGGCTATCATTTATCTTCTTACTTTCTATACCACTATTGATTGCAAATTACAAAGATGGTTAAAATGTTATCCTTGTCCTCAAGCTGCATACAGCTGTTAGAAGAGATTCGACTCAGTGTCCAGCAGACATAGAATAGACAGGACACACTACATATGCTTGAGACATTGAAGTCAGCCATATGTCTTAACATCATTGTGCAAGATGAGGCAAGGTTCATCTGCCTCACAGCCTCTGAAGACAAGCGTGTGTGATGATGACCCCAGCTGCTTTTTATCTTGTGCTCTCTTGATCAAACTTCAGCTTAAGTTCTAACAACCATAAATCAGTGGCAGGTGAGGGCACACAAAGTCAAGATGAGGAACTGGGATTCAGGAAGCACAGCCCTTCCAACTGGCTTGTACTGTATTCTGGATATTTATTTCCCCATCTCTTTCTCAATGCTTCTTCTCACTGAGTTCTAAATTGGCTTCATGAACAATGGGACTTGAATATATTTAAGTCTTTCTGTCTTGTGTCCACAGGACACCATGCCTCAGAGACTATAACTGCATCCAAGTGTTTCATGTATTTGTGGTATCTAGCAGGGTGCCCTGGCTTCAGCCCAAACAAGAATACCTGCCACTCTGACCACCAGACAAGTTCTTTCCCAAAGCAACAAGACAGACAACTGTAAGATCCAGTGCTCTTTCTTACCTTTAAGAGGGTATCATCTGCAAAGCCAAAGCCATCTTTTAATAAAGCTGTGATGTAACTGAGATCCATGCATAGGAAAGGACTGCCTGAGGTGAAGCTTTCCAAGTTATCACACACTGAAAGTGGGAGAGAAAACAGCATTCAAGTTTGCAACAAAGAGATGTAGGGTCTTCTCGAGCTGTAGGTAGGGTTGAGTAAGCAAAAATGTCTCCATTTAGTTGGTACCTGGACTTCCTGTAGACTAGCCTGTCTACTGTCTACTGTGTACTGTATACATCTGTGTACCGGTTACTTCTACAAGACTACAGCTTCTTTAGAACCGGCACATTTCCAGTATGAAATCATCTATTCTCTGGGTGTGGTGACAGTACACGCCTTTAATCCCTGCACTCAGGAGGCAGAGGCAGGCAGATCTTGTGAGTTCAAGCCAAGCCGAGTCTACAGAATGAGTTCCAGGACAGACATGGTTGTTACACAGAGAAACCCTGTCTTGGAAAACAAAACAAAACAAAACAAACAAAAAAAAATTACGTGCATCTTAGCTTATTTACCAGTTATGGGTGTGGGGTAAGCGGGGGGGCAAGGCTCTGCTGGAAATCACACCCAGGGCCTTGCACATACGAAGCAAGTTCTCAACACCTGAACTATACTTTCAGCAACCTGCTTTTCAAATTTCTATGACATACTGTAGTCACTCAACTGAGGCCCAGCGGACAGGAAACTATAATGTAACTCTCTCTTGTGGCCACAGGAAAAGATCATTTGTATTTTAGATTTGTGCTCTCAAGGTGCTCAGTTCTTTATTACTGCTGATAAACCTATTCTAACACACACACACACACACAGAGAGAGAGAGAGAGAGAGAGAGAGAGAGAGAGAGAGAGAGAGAGAGAGAGAGAGAGAATATGCCAGGCTGAGTACGAGCCTGGGTTCCATCCCTGTTATCACATAAGTCAGTCACAGCGACTCATGCCTATAATCCTAGCACTTGAGAGGTGGATCAAAATTCAGGGTGCAGTGGTAGTGCATGCCTTTAATCCCAGCACTTGGGATTCAGAGGCAGGTGGATCACAGTGAGTTTGAAGACAGCCTGGTCTACAGAGCGAGTTCCAGGACAGGCTCCAAAGCTACAGAGAAACCCTGTCTTAAAAAACCAAACCAAATGAAACCAAAACAGAATCCAAGGTTATCCTCAGCTACACCGCAAATGTGGGGCCATCCTGGGCTATGTAAGACTTTGTCTCAGAAAAACAGTTTGTTTTTCTATTTCCCTGAAGTATCTTAGATCCCCATATTCTTCTGACAGTGCCTGAAGCATCTTCCAGCAGACTGGAAGGCTCAGAAGTCCCAGGAGGCCCTGCACTGGCAGCCACACTTAACAGCCCAACTTCAAGAATTTCCTAACACTTACCTTCCCTGGCTTTTCTTTCAAAATCTTCAACTTTTAAAACACCGCCCTTTTCATAATCTAAAATTAAGCAGAATAGCTAGTGTCAAAACGTCAAGGAAACAAGGACATTTATCCCAGCGACAT
This sequence comes from Chionomys nivalis, assembly GCF_950005125.1. Classification (NCBI taxonomy): domain Eukaryota; kingdom Metazoa; phylum Chordata; class Mammalia; order Rodentia; family Cricetidae; genus Chionomys; species Chionomys nivalis. Next base: position 40,526,134 of record NC_080095.1, on the reverse strand, counting down.
ATAGTAATAAAAACTATAAATATACACTTCCCAACATAAAAGACTGATACAGCTGGGCGGTGGTGGCGCACGCCTTTAATCCCAGCACTCGGGAGGCAGAGGCAGGCGGATCTCTGTGAGTTCGAGGCCAACCTGGTCTACAAGAGCTAGTTCCAGGACATAAACATGATATCTGTACAATACAAATCCACATTGTCTATTTTGTTTATTGATGATTAATGCATGTTACCCATTTTGTATTATATATTTAACCACAATAAAAATCTAGGTTCATTTGAAAGTTTAGTGGGCTGGCGAGATGGCTCAGTGGTTAAGAGAACTTACTGCTCTTGCAGAGGGCTCAGGTTCAATTCCAGAACTCACACCAGGTGGCTCATAAGCACCTGAAACTCTAGTCCCACAGGATTCAATGCCCTCTGGCCTCTGTAGACACCTACACACATGGTACTTAGAAAGTCATGTAGGCACATACACATGAATTAGCAACTATAGTAAGCAGGGTAGCAAATCATCTCTCTTGAGTCATGACAGATCATGTGTGTACTCACACCTAAAAAAAGCACAACTTCTATGAAAAGGAAAAAAACCCTAAAAGATCAGGAAATTGGGGTGATGGCTATAATATCTTGCATGTGGGGAGGTTTCACAGGTACATACATGGCAAGGTTTGGCAAACCATGAAAGCAATACGTTCATTTACTGTATTTCAATTTGTTATGATTTGGATAGGAAATGTCTCCTATAGGCTCATGTGTTGAAGGCTTGGTCTCCAGACAGTGGAGTTCCCAATCACTGAGAGGTGACTGAACCATGGGGATGTCCTTCATCAATTAAGGTATAGATGTATTCATAACTTGGTAATACAATTGGGAGGTAATGGGAACTTTTGGAGGTGGGGCTTAGGTGGGGCACATGGGTCAAGAGGAAGGTGTAGCTAGGGGCTCTAGCTAGGCCCCGCCCTCTGCTTCTCCCTCCTGGCAGGTGGTCAGAGGTAAGCAACTCTGCTCCTCTAAGTCCTTCCACCATTATTTTCTGCCTTACTGTGGCAGAAACAAGGAAGTTGATCATGGACTGAAACTTCTGAAAGCGTGATCCAAAAGAAACGCTCTAATGTCTCTCTCGTTTAGCGTTTAGTCATAATTACAAAACAGCTACCATACAGTTTTGTAATAAAGATATAAAGCAAGCTGGTCCTGGTAGCACAGCCACTCAAGAGGCTGAGGCAGGGAATCACAATTACAAGGCCTACACAGGGTACATAATCCGTCTCAAAGCCATCTTGGGCAACTTAGATCTATCTCAAAATGAAAAGTTCAAAAGGGGGACTTGAGATATAATTTAGTGGTAGAACACTTGCCTAGCGTGTGCAGAGGTTCTAGATTCAACCCCATTACTGAAAAAAAAAATGCAAAAAGACTCCAGATACAAAGTCAGGCATGGAAGCACATCTGTGTAGCCCTGTTACTCAGAAGGCTGGGAAAGACGGATGGCTACTAATTCCAGGCCAGCCTGGGCTACATAGTAAAACCCTGCCTCAAACAGACAGACTTTATGAACATTAGGTCATTTTCCACTTCCCAAAGACCGCAAGTGTATTCACCTTTCCATTCTAGTGGCTAGTATAACACTACTGGAAAAGTTGGTAAATCTCTCCAATCAGCACAGCCTTTAATGCCCTTGACCTTCCCCAGCATAGTCCCATTCGCTGCCTTTGTGGCCTGAACGAGGCATGTACTCACCAATCAAGTGTGTGTCGGCAGCCCGATCATAATAGTAGGAGAAGGCGTAAAAGGAGCTTCCCCGAATCTCTTCCGGCTGGTGAAGTTTTCCTCGCACTACCCTCAGCACTTCTGCATAGCAGGGCTCAAAGCCCACCTCCCCTGTCAGGGCGAAAGTTTATCACTTGAGAAAAATGATGTGGGGAGTCACCTTCTGTAGCAAGTTGATGGGTCAACGAGAGAAGAACAAGAACTCAAGGAGGCTGCACCTTAGCCTGTGAGCAGCAGCAGTGGAAGCAGCATAGCTTTGGCTGAGGTTTAGGCTTAAACCTTCACAGCAAGGACGAGGAGGAGCTCTGGAAACAGCTGGACAATCTGAGGGTGGAGTGAAGGTATTGTAGGGCCCATGTTATTCAAGATATGAGTTGTCCACAAAGGCACTGACTAGACCCTCTTAATTATTAGATTCAGGGAGAAAAGGGCACTCCAGGAAGACGAGAGCAGGGACGGCTGGTTCTCTAAGTCTAAAAAACTGAAGAAAAGAAGCAGCAGCAGAAACAGCTGCACCTGCTGAACAAGCTAACCCAGGAATTTCCTCCACAACAAAATAATAGCTGGAGGCTGAAGACATGACTTAATGAAGAACATTGGCTGCTCATTTAAAATGTCATTATTTTATGTGTGTGTTTGCCTGCATGTATATCTGTGCACCACACATTATCTGGTGCCTTCAGAGTCCAGAAGAGGCATTAGATCCTCTGGAACTGGAGTTTCAGACAGTTGAATCATCATGAGGGTGCTGGGAATCGAACCCAGGTCTCTGAAAGAGCAGCAAGTGTTCTTAACCACTGAGCCATCTCTCCAGCCCCACTCCCTGCACATATAGAGAGGACCCGGGTTCAGATCACAGCAACCATGGGAAGGCTCACAACTAACTGCACCTCCAGTCCCAGCGGACCTGACTTCCTCTTCTGACCTCCATGGGTACTAGGCACACACACAGTGCTCATACAAACATGCAGGCTAAACACGTAAAATACACTCATACACATAAAAATAAATCTTTTATTTATTTATTTTGGTTTTTTGAGATAGGGTTTCCCTGTGTAACAGTCCTAGCTGTCCTGGAACTAGCTCTTGTAGACCAGGCTGGCCTCAAACTCACAGGGATTCATCTGCCTCTGCCTCCCAAGTGCTGGGATTAAAGGCGTGCCCACCACCGCCCGGCCAAAATAATAAATCTTAAAAATGACAAAAACATAAAATTAACTGAAGAAACCAAAAAAGGTGGCTGAGTTTTAGAAGTCCTAAAAAAGATGTATGACCTTCCTCAACCTCACTGTTCGTGTCCACGGCAGCTCCTCCCCTTAACCTGTGATCACCAAAAACAGCCACAGCCACCGTGGTACTTACTGCCGTCATTATGTTTCACGGTCTTTGTGAGCAATTATTCAGAAACACAATTTCCCCTTTACTTTAATGTCTGTGCATTTTATAGTATCTGAAATGAATGATTCTTATCTCAATTGAGTTTTACTATAACTGAAGCTGTTAAACATACACTGGATCTGAAAGAGGAACTCACCCTGCTGCACCAGACAGGTGACAGCAGGTTTCTAGCTCCTCCACGGGGCAGAACAGGATGCAGAGTAGCTGCTGCCTTGCTTGCTGGCCTCTGAACATACCAACAGTGAGTGCTTCCAATATGGTAAGTCTCTTTGGGCTCTAGAACAGGTTCCTATAGGACTCTTCCAGACCATGAATGATGAAGGGAATTTTAACCAGTGAAGAAACACCACTCACCTTCTTGGTTGCCACCATACTGATATTTCACACCCCCAAAGATCCACTCCGCTTCCAACCATCTTGGTAAACAGGCACTTCGAAATGTATGTCCATCAGTTCCTGGAAGAACCACAACACAAGAAAGCAAGCGTGTGAGAGAGGGAGTGTAGAAGCACACAGGCTGCAAGGGATCATCAAGGGATCTGGGCCTCACAATCTTATGAAACTGGTTCCTTGGCTGCACCCTGTGACATGGATTCTTCACAGGCTCTGTGGTAGTGGTGAACTCTCTAAATCAGAGGCAAATTTTCATGCATATGCACATTTGGCAGGATTTATAACTTTTATCACATCCCAAAGAAATAAAAAAAACAGTAATGTAAGTTTCTTTCTTTAGTAGAGGAACATCCCTCCACTGGCAGCTGAGATTAGAGACACTTGGTAAACTGAATAGTGCGTGCTCCTCTCCCAGTACTACTTCACTGTGAGCAAGGCGCTGCAGTGCACCAGATGCGAAATCATGTTTAAGGTGAAGACTAGGGCACAGAAAGGTCAACGATTTGTTCCCAATCACAAAGCTGGGACTGCAGCCAGTTCTGCCTGTGCCCAGCTGTGAAGACAGAGAGGAAACTGCTCAGTCATTCCACTTGGCAAACACAACAGACCTTGTTTCCTGACAAAGGCTTGTACAAGTTCCTACTCCACACTGTCGAGCTTCAGGCTTGCAGACACAGGCTCTTACCCTATATGAGCAGCCCTCACTCTCAAGGTGACGGACACATCACAGCACCAGCCGTTTTTGTGTCTATTATGCAACACAACCCTTTGCTCCACAGAATGAGTGCCAAGGAAGGGAAGAGGCGAGCTGCGATTGGCACCACTCCCACTGTCTCCCGCCACGAACTGGTACTCAGACAAACCTTTTGTTTCCAGGGCTCCCAGCGTTGCCAGTCTTGCAGCTTTCAATCCAAATCCCAGGTAACTGTAAAATAGAGGATTGACCGATTTCAGGCTGTCCTGGATGTTTTCAGCCCTCTGCTGTCTTTTTCAAATGTGACGTGGTTCTCTGACTCCCTTTGGAACATGGAAACTTTGCCCTATGTCTCTGTGCCACATTATCCACGTGACCAGTAAAAGAAGACTCTGGAATCTGGATCAAGGATATGCAGTAAATGGCTCAGGTGTGATGCCGAAGAATAGATCATTCCTGGTGGTCCAGCCTGAGAACCAGCCCCAGAAAAAGCTCTCATTGGTTTAGCTCTGATCAGTTCCACACTGCTCTCTCAACACTGGAGCCCAGATCACAGGAGTTGGTATGGAGCTCTGGCTGAGTTCTGGGCCTTCTCCACAGGCTCCCATCTAAAGAAAAACTGACTCTTACATCACATACTTTTGAGGCCAAAAATGAGGATGCCTCTTACGTTTCTCAGGTTTGGTGTATGACTTAGGTTTCAGTAGACAGGGAGGAGACTGGCAGAGACTTTCAGAAGCTGATAAGATACAATAACAAAAAGTTATGAAAAGTAACACAATGTGAACTATTATTCCTCCCTACCCCCTCCTCACCTGTGTGTATAGAGCTTAAAAGTGCTGTTAAACATCTCAAAGGAAGTGAGGTAGCCCCTAGGCGTTTGTTCCAGGGTTTTCTGCAAATCAGAAAAAGCAAAAAGACTTCAGCATCTGCAATTATATTAAGATTTTAGTATCACTATGCACAACCCTCTCCCCCAAAATCAGAGATGGGGAAGATTCACTTTCTTCAGTCATTGAGCACGTAGCCTATTCACGGTAGAGCTGATGTCTCCAAACAGGGCGCCACTTTCTGAGCACCATGATACTGTTTAGGTGTGTTGCCAACAGGGCCTTAATAAAGTGACTCACCGCAAACTGGGGTAGAAACGTGATTTGGGTGGAGGCACCCCCCAGGTCAAGGGTCCCCATAGTCTCCTGGCCATGACCATGCAGTTGACCTGTTAATGAGAGGAAGGTATGTGTACCCAGGCCATCCAGATACTCTGTCTGGAGGTTCTCCTCTGCTTTTGCGCACCAAAGGTATTTGTCACGATTGACTGCTCTCTGAGCCCAGAGGCTGCAGGCTAACGTAAACTCAGAGGGCTGGCTGAAGCTGAGGCCTTGAAAGCAGATTATAAAATTAGCTTATCTCCCTAACCTCTTCTTTTTAAAAAAAAAATATTTTTTTTTCAATTTAATTATGTGAGTTGTAGTTATATACACATGAGTGTAGCTGTCTAGAAGTTAGAGGCCTGGAGCTGAAATTACAGGTACCCAAGGGTCTATGGAAAGAACAGTAAGTGATTTTAACTCCTAAGCCATTTCTCCAGCCCAGCCCCTTCTTTTAAAGAAAGTGCAGCTGGGTAGAGGTGCACACCTTTAATCCCAGTACTAGGGAGGCAGAGGCAGGTGAATCTCTTGAGTTCAAGGCCAGCCTGGTCTACAAGAGCTAGTTCCAGAGAAACCCTGCCTCAAAAAACCAAACAATAACAAATACAAAACAAAAAACAAAATCCCCAAACAAAGAAAGAACAGTATAGGAAGAAAGACGTAGACTTTACCCTCGCGGTAAAAATAAATAAACAAAAACTGTAAAAGCCAGTTAAAGCTAAAAGGTAAATTTCAAGATGTATTTAATTTACCTGTTAGAAAGTTCACAGTAACCCAAGCTAATATGCCTAAAAGGAGAGAAAAACAAAAGATTACATTCTAGAGCATTTTCCTCTCTGTTCTATTTCTAATTTTCATGTCTAGAGCATTGCCTCCTGGCCCTATCCCTCCCTATTTACTTAGCTCCTCTTTCTCTCATGCTGGATCCTTATTCCCAGTCCCTTTAACTGGGTCTTCCATTGACTCCACCCACTTTCCCCACAGTATGAATTTCAGCTTCTGTCCCACCTTCATCAGACCCATCCATGATGCTAACGCTGTCATCTGGGACCAGGAAAGGGGACTTCTTGAAGATCTCCTCTACCTAGGGAAAAGTGCAAAAAACCTAGGTTCCGTGAGGTGATAATCATCAACAGTGATCCCATTGGCTGAGTCCTCTGCGTCTTAGAAAACAGCTCTCTCACGTTCTTTCCCAGATGAAACGACAGCAGCACTTACTCCTTTTCCCCGGGAAGCCAGAGGAGGGACCAGGCAAGGATGTAATTTTCTTGAAAAAACATAAGCACATGGCATGGATTTCTTAAGAAACCATCTAGCTGGGCGGTGGTTACAAAGCTACAGAGAAACCCTGACTCCAAAAACAAAAGAAAAAAAGAAACCCATCTAAATTTATTATCAATTGAACCTAGGGAAGAACATATATTTAACCCTTCCAACTGAATCAAGAGCCTGTAATTTTTGTTAGGACCCTGACTAACTCCACCTGGTCAAGCGGTGAATGCTGACAAGCCTAGGAGCTGAGGCACTCTGCCTCTGCTGGGGTTTGGTGCACAGCTAGGGCCTATAGAGACTTAGGGAGTCCTCACACCTAGCCTCATGAAGTCTTACTGAAGACGTGTGAATGAAGGCCTTACACAAATGTTCCTGATTCTTCATAAGTATAGGCCACTGAGACATGCATTATGGCCTTCAAATGTTTTTAAGGACATTTATGGATTTTTGTGTGAGTGTGCACATATGTGTGCATTGATGTGAGCCTGTGCACGGCACAGCACATGTCTGGAGGTTAAGAGAACTGGTTGCTCTCGCAGAGACCAGGTTCCATTCCATCACTCACATAGTGGTTCACATCATCTATTACTTCAGTTTCAAGGGATCTAACCCCCTCTTCTCACCTCCACAGGAACCAGGCATGCGTTTGGTACACAGAAATGCATGAAAGCAAAATACTTATAAAATAAAAAGTAAATCTAAAGAAAAAACTTTTCGGGATGGAGCGATGGCTCAGAGGTTAAGAAAACTGACTGCTGTTCTGGAGGTCCTGAGTTCAATTCCCAGCAACCACATGATGACTCACATCCATCTATAACGAGATCTGGTGCTCAGAACACTATATACATAATAAATAAACTAAAAAAATAACAAAAAATATAATAATTTAAAAAAAAAGAAAAATCTTTTCAATAAAAATTGGAATTTGAATTTCCACTGACATGCTTGGACCAGAACTTAAACCCTATGGGCTGAGAGTCAAGAAAACCTGCTCCCAGTAAGACCTTGTTAACGACTCGCCTTAAACTAGGACACGATTCAGGTGGAGGCACTTTGAAGGGCTGAATCCCACTCTGCTGTGATTAATTTTAATTATAATGAGATTCTGCCTATATAAATGTTCTTTACAACATGAAATCTAATGTTTACTATATCTTGTAATATCTTTATTATTTAAATACATACAATATAATATAAAGTTTAATAAAATTGCATTTAAATTTTTATTTGAAGAACAATATTTTAAAAATATTCCCAACATTTTATGCTGAGAGAAAAAAACAAACTTAGAAAGCCAGAGACTATAAACTGTACAATGTTTCATTTTATGAAACATAAGAAGAAACAAAACTTATCTACAGTGAGAGAATGCAAATCTGTGGTTGCCTGGTTTCAAGAGTAGTGAAAACGGACTGAAAAAGGGTACAAGACCTCTATATTTGTCAAAACACCTTTATCTGAGTACTTTAAATGTACATTTACATTTTAATTTGTGTGTGCATATTTGCAGATGTGTGTACACATTTGTGTGCACAGATGTATGCAGGACAGAGGTCAACTTTGAGCTTTCTTTTTCAAGGTCTGTCACCTTCATTTATGAGACAGGATTTCTCACTGGGGCCTGGATGGTTAGGTTATGCTGGTTAGCCAACAATTCCCAGGGATGCCCTGTCTTCATTTCCGCAGCACTGAGATCTCAGATGTGTGCCACCATGCCTGGTATTTTTATGGATGTGCTGGGGATCCAATGCTCAGACCCTGATAAGTAGACAGATTTCATTTTATGTAATATTTTTAAGTAGAGTTTATTTAAAACCATTTCTATATTATACCTTTGGAAAATTCAAATAAATGGTACCTTGGAGGGCAGGTGAGCTGGCTTAGTGGGTAAGGGCACTCGTCACCAAGCCTGATTATCTGGGTGGAAGGTGTGACTGAACTCTACGTTTACCTCTGACCTCCATGCTGCACCCTGGCACATGCTGAGTTCACACACACACACACACACACACACACACACACAAACACATTCAAAATAAACAAATAAATAAATGCAATAAAAATATCATGGAAGGAGTACTTTGAACTTTTTAAGGAAAACCTCTTTAAGTTGAAGGGTGGTAATTTAAAATGTAATGACCAGCTGACTACCCAGTCACCACAATAACTGAGCGATGATGGGATACTAAAAGCAGCAGTCACTCCCAAGTACTTCTTTTTTTTTTTTTTTTTGGTTTTTCGAGACAGGGTTTCTCTGTGGTTTTGGAGCCTGTCCTGGAACTAGCTCTTGTAGACCACGCTGGTCTCAAACTCACAGAGATCCACCTGCCTCTGCCTCCCAAGTGCTGGGATTAAAGGCGTGCGCCACCACCGCCCGGCCCCAAGTACTTCTTAAAAGGAAAAAACAGAAACAAAACCCAGCATTATCCAAGATTCAGATTCAAAAATCACCTCCCAGAGCAGAGCTTGGGCTTTCTGTTCTGGCAGTAAACGCAGCCCAGCTGTTGCTTTCAGAACCACTGGGGTCCTTTTCCAGTGACTTTTGGGGATTGAGTCTTTGGCCAAATCCAAGAGTTCTTGAACAGTCTCAGCGCCCTTTAAAAGAGAATGGCATTAGTATTGGTGGTTAAAAGCATTAGTTTTCTTATAAGAACCCAGGTTTGATTCCCAGCACCCACATGGCAGTTAACGACTGTCTGTAACTCCAGTCCTGGAAGTGTCTGATGCCCTCTTCTGTCCACCACAGGCAATGGTGAAGATAGGAAAAACACCCGTACACAAAATAAACAAAAACAAAAACAAAAACCAACTCTCTGTTTTATTTACTTATTTATTTAAAAAAGATTTTATTTATTATGTATACAATACAGTGTGCTGCCTCCATGTAAGGCTGCAGGCCAGAAGAGGGCACCAGATCTCATTGTAGATGGTTGTGAGCCACCATGTGGTTGCTGGGAATTGAACTCAGGACCTCTAGAAGAACAGTCAGCATCCTTAACCTCTGAGCCATCTCTCCAGCCCCAACCCTCTGTTTTATTAAGTGAAAATTTACTGTGATAACAAGCTACCCATTGAGACAAAATGTCTTTACTCCTCTTGCTTCAGTCTCCCACATGCTGGCTGAGATGACAGGTATGAGCCAGCACACTCCTCCTCTTAGCAAACATAATACAATCTTCCTTTCTAAATGTCAAATCCTCTTCTGCTAATGAAGCTGCTTTCAATAGTTCAGACCCTAGCACATTTGCCAATTACCTGCTCAACTAGAAAACACATTTCAGTTCTTTAAGCTCACACTGTTTTATTTATTTGTTTAAGACAAGGTCTCTCTGTGGCCTAGGCTGTCAAAACAAAACAAATACATTTCACTATATAGCCTAAATTGGCCTCAAACTCTTGGTAATCTTCCTGCCTCAGACTACCAAATGCTGGGGATTACAGGTATGAGCCACCACACCCGGCCAGGTTGGCAGCTAGCTAGCAAGCCCTATCAATCCTCCTGTCTCTGATCTCCATAGTGCTGTGGTGACAGGCAGTCAAGCAATGACATGTCAACTTTTTCCATGGGTGATGGGGTCTGAGCTCTCCTAATCACTGAGGCACCTGTCCCACTCCCCAAATCTATTTCTAGCCTTCTTTCTACTCCTTGTGAGTCTGGGATATACTATTACTACTGAACAGCACGAAACTTACAACATGGGTTTAATGACAGGGTGTTGTAGAGCTATCAAGAGACTGAAACCATATGGGCACAATTTTAAGGCCTTCTAATGCCACTGAGTGTGTTCAAGGTCAGCTGTGTTAACTTAGTGAGATGCTGACCCAAATACAAAGTAAAAGGTTTCTTGGACAGAGCTCAGCCACAGAGCACTCACTCTGGGCTTTCTCCTTAGCATATACAACACAGAAACAAAAGAATCAATCATAACACTCACCTGCTTGGGTTGATCTGCAAAAGCAGAAAGTCCTGGCTTCACAGACTCAAAAATCTCACCTTCCAGAAAGGGAAGCTGTCCTATTTTGTCCATGAAACAGAGAGGGTGTAGGGGTTACCAAATGTTAGACTACTTCAAATGTTAATCTCTAGACATTGCTGTATGATTTAGTAAATTAAAAGTCTCCAGCTGAGCTGTGAGGAATGCTTTGCAGAATTGTTAGGAAGGGGACCACAGGGTGTTATGCAACCCTGATGGTCCCTCTGCTCTCTCTCTGGTGAAACTCCAGCTCTTATTCCTTCCCCCAACTCTCTCTTTCTTTTTCAAACTGTTAATAGACTTTGGAGACAGTTTCACTATGTAACCCAGGCTGGCCTTGAGCTCCCTACACAACTTGAATTGTGGTCCTCCCACCTGAGTTCCTGGGCTCTTTAGATAACCCAAGGAAAGAAAACTGACATTTCAGAGAAAGTCTTCAAGGTCCCCTCGGTTCCCTTTCCAAGGATGGTAGGGAAAACTTACTGGGACACTTTCCCCCAGAATCACTGCCAACATTCTCAATATTCTGGACCTCTGGGGTATTAACCTTTAGAGAAGATGGATAAGTTACAGCTATACTTGGACAAAACTATCTATCTATCTATCTATCTATCTATCTATCTATCTATCTATCTATCTATCTACCTACCTACCTACCTACCTACCTACCTACCTATGAGACAATGCCTGTTGTGAGGCCGAGGATGACCCCATTCTCCTGCTTTCCCCTTCATGCACTAGCATGCACAGTTTATGTGCTGTTGTGGATCAAACTCAGGACTTCATGAAAGTTAGGCAAATGCTCCCCGAACTGAGCTACGCCCCTAGTCTATCCCACAAGTCTCTCTTGATTCCACATTAAACTATGTGTTCAATAATATCTCTGAAGATTGATATCCAACAGCTGGAAGGTTCTCTAATACACACCACACCTGGCACATCTGTTTCTGGAAGAAGATGCTAAGGCATAGATACATGCAGACTGCAAAGGGTCCCAGCTGCACTTACCTGCTGTTTTCTGCACAAAAGTGTAAACATGAATTCGAGTTCCAGTGCTGCCTGCATCAAACATAATTCCATAAAAGGTGCTGGCACTGACATTAATGGGGCACATGGAAGACAAGAAGACACCCTCAAACCAAGTCTGCTGTTCTCTGTAGAAGACAGTGCTGCCAACACAGGCTATCATCAGCATGAAAAAGACAGCGTCCCAAGAAGTGGCCATATTCTTCCCAAGATGTGGACCTGAGGCTTTGTTGCTGAAATAGGGCTGTTCACACTCCTGTAGGGGCTTAGGGAACAAAGAGATACAGGTTAGTCAATTGGCTTTTATGGTTAAACTATTTTAATAAATAAATAAATAACTCACTATGGAAATCCTACAGATCTCCAAGGTGTTCCTTCTCTATTTCTCATAACCAGTACAACAAGCTAAACCAGGGCAACACAGGCTCTTAGGCCTTTCTACCAAAGAGTATCTGGTTCCAAGAGGAAACTGGGATTTAAAATATACTTTCCCACACTTTGTCTTGAATTGTAGGCTGATTTTCACATACTCAAAGGCTGTCTTCTTCCCTGCTTCTATGGTTCGACTTAATTTTTTTCTTTCCATTTTGACAAATTTGCCTTTGTATCATACACTAACATGCCTTCCTCCTCTTGGTTTTGGCTGGCACTTAGGAAGCTCTTTGGGGGCTGGAGAGAGGACTCAGAGGTTAAGAGCACTGCACTGCCTGCTTGTCCAGAGGTCCTGAGATCAATTCCTAGCAACCACATGGTGGCTCACAGCCATCTATCATGAGATCTGGTGCCCTCTTCTGGGATGCAGGCATACATGATCTATAAATAAATCTTTAAAAAAGAAGTTTCTTTCAACTGGGCCTGATGATATAGACCTGTAATCCCAGCTATTCATGAGGCTAAGGTTGGAAGGATCACAAGTTTGAGACCTACCTGGGCTGCAAAGTAAGTTTAAGGTCAGCCTGTTCAACTTAAGAAAGCTATTTCAAAATGGAACATTTTAAAGGGGGATGTACGTCAATTAGAATGCTTGACTAGCATGCATAAATCCCCGAATTTGATACTCAGCACCACATGAACCAAGCATGGAAGTAAAAGTTTGTCATCTCAGTGCTCAGGAAAGTAGAGGCAAAGGGTCAGAATTTCAAATCATCCTTGCCTACTGCAGTAGTTTAAACAGGCATGGCCCCCGTAGACTCAAGTGTTTGATTGCTTGTCTGTAGGGAGTGGCACTATTCAGAGGTGTGGTCTTGTTGGAATAGGTGTAATCTTTTTGGAGGAAATGTGGACTTGGGCTTTGAGGTTTCCTATGCTCGAGCTACCCACAGTGACACAGTTTACTTCCTGCTGACTTAGGATCAAGATGTAGAACTCTCATCTTCTCCAGACCATGTCTGCCTGCACGCTGCCATGTCCCACCAGAATGGTAATGGACTAAACCTCTGAAACTGTAAGCATCCTCAATTAAATGTTGTCATTTAAAAGAGTTGCTGTGGTCATGGTGTTTCTTCACAGCAACAGAAACCCTAGCTAAGTCACCTATACTCTAGTTTGAGGCCAGCCTAGGATATATGAGACCCTGTCTCAAAACAAGGCCACAGCAGTGGTGTGGGATTGCTGGGGATATAACTGAGTAGAGTGTTTTCCCACTAAGAGGCCCTATATTTAATGTTAGTGCTGAAGAAAAAATGCTGAACTTCTAAATTAAAGTTGTAAAGACGGTATAAACTCAGGACTGAAGGGTGGCTGGGTTGGCAAAGAACTTGCACAGCATGCATGAAGCACTAGGTTAGGGTTAAACCAGGTGTCAGTGCGTTCCTGTAACTTTACCAAATTCAGGAGCTGGAAGTAGGAAGGTTAGGAGTTCAAGGTCATCCTCAGATAAGTAGTACCTTTGAAACCAGCAGGTAGGTCAAAACTGAAGTCAGGGAGGCTGAGGCAGGCATACTGCTGTGAGCTCGAGGCTAGCCTGGTCTATACAGTGAGCTTCAGGCCAGCTAGAGCTACATGGTAAGTTGTCTCAGAAAAAAAAGAGTAATTCAAGGTCATCCTTAGCTACTTACACATTGGATTTAAGTCTCACCAACAATCAAGTTATAAAACATCTCTCCTTGTGTTTATGGACTTCCAAAAGCAGGCCACCAAACTGTATCTGCGGTCAATACTGGCAGTGGCTTTCATGCACAACATTTTAAGGAAATAAATCAACTTAAGTACAAACTCCTAACAAGACCACCACACTTTACATTTCAGATCATGTGACTGTCATGAGAACTTAGAATAAATGGGCAAATTTCTCGTGCATCGATCTCTTTTGCCTGTATACAAGGTCTGTGTATCATGTTTTTGCTCCGTGGCTAGGGAGGCCTGAATGGGAGTCATATATCCTGGAACTGGAGTTACATAACACTTGTTCCCAGCCATATGGGTACTGAACATTGAACCTGGGTCCTCTGCAAGAGTAGCCTGTGCTCTTAACTGCTGAGCAGCCTATGAACGGACAAATTATTGCAGAGACATTCCATGTCTTGCTGGAAGTCAGAAAGCAAGTCAGTGGTGAAATCCTGACCAGAAATCAGATGTTTTATCTATCTTTCATTGTCTCTGATTTCAAACACCCCCTTATGGCAAATGTCTATGTGTTCATGTGTTGTGCCAGGGTCTATGTAGCCCTAGCTGTCCTGGAACTATGTAGACCAGGCTGTCCAAAAACCTACAGAGAGACCCACATGCCTCTGCCTCCCAAATACTGAGATCAAAGGTTTTGCACCACCACACCTGGCCCTAGCAACTGTATTTTTCGTTCTTTTTTTAAAAAATTTATTTTATTATGTATATAACACTCTGCCTCCATGTATGCTTGCAGGCCAGAAGAAGGCGCCAGATCTCATTACAGATGGTTGTGAGCCACCATGTGGGAATTGAACTCAGGACCTCTGGAAGAGCAGCCAGACTTGAAGTGCGTAGTACTCACTTTTTCTTCTTCTTCTTTTTTTTTTTTTTTGCTTTTCTGAGACAGGGTTTCTCTGTAGCTTTGGAGCCTGTCCTGGAACTAGCTCTTGTAGACCAGGCTGGCCTCGAACTCACAGAGATCCGCCTGCCTCTGCCTCCTGAGTGCTGGGATTACTGGGATATAAGGCATGTACTACCACTACCCGGCCGACTTGTACTCACTTCTTAAAGCACTGCCTTTGCTGGTTCTTCTTTTACAGCAAGTGGGCAGCTCATGAAGGTCAACTTAAAATAGCTGAAAGCAGAAATACTATTTTAGATATTCTTGTGTTTTGAGACAAGGTTTTTTTTTTTTTTTAAAAATGTAGTCTTGGCTGGGCTTGAACTCTGAGATCAGCCTGCTTCTGCCTCTCAGAGCTATAATTAGCAGAACGCATCACCATGCCCAGCTGCTTTAGACTTTGTTCATCGGCTTTCTCAATCTGTCACTAAACTCCTTCTGGGGTCACTCAGATTTTCTGCATTACTGTAGTTTCCATAAACCTCTCCAGCAAACATTTGTTGAGCAGACATCTGTTTTCTTCCAGAAGAGATTAAAAAGGGGGGAAACACACACTAAGTATCTGTTTTCATGGAGCTAGAAACTGCAGAGTCATACCTATGTGAGGAGAAGGTCAAGCAAAGGGTTTACAAGAAAGCAAGCCCACACGAGATTCCTTTGCCCTCAGCACATTGACATGGTATTAGAAGAGCTTTCGCTGTGGAGTTGACAGAGGCGCTGCATCTCACAAGACCTGCTTGCACGACTTGCTCATTTTTTACAGTCTTTACTCACATGCCATTTTCTCAGTGAAATCCTCCCTGCCTTCCTTTTTGAAAATTGCAACTTAGCTGGCTCCATGCTCATTCTCTACTTTTCTTCTCCTTTACTTTCTCCTCCCAACCCCCAGTCTGCTCTATTTCCATGTTCCTCCTTTCTCCACTTTTATCCTCAATGATCCTCCACCTACAGGGATTTTTGAGTTTTGCTTCTGATGTGTTTATGGCTAGAACAGTGATAATACACCGTAGGTGCTGGATAAACACCCTGAAGGGATCAAAGTAGACCTAATAGTTCAGACATAGGTCCAGATCATTTAGCACAGCATAGGAGCTTGACTTCTTTCCAAAGAATTAATCTCCCCACACCAGAGAACTTGATCCCAAGCTGCCAAGGACAGACTATTTTTCCAAATGTGTAGATTACACAGAGGTTTCATTTTGTCCAAATGAGTTAAGTTTTGTGCTACTCAAAATAATTTAGACAGTTGTTTCCTTTTTAAAGACTGGGAAGAATACAATATTTTAAATCCACTCTTTTCAGAATTGCTTTCTCAGGAATCTCTTGCTCATTCTCTTCTCCCCAACATAGCCCCTTCAACTGCTCTATGTCTTTGGTACAGGTAATGTGTGCCCATCTCCTGTTACTGTCTTTTCAAAAGTAGTTTTTGGTTTGTTCGTTTCTTATGTCTCCCTGTGTGGCTCAGGTGGCTCAGGCTGGCTTCTAACTCAGATCCTGCTTCCTTCACCTCCTGAGCTTATCACTGCTTCTTTATAACCAGAGTAAACACTGGCCCTCCTCCCAGCCTCCCGAGAGCTTCAGTTTGCTTCTTCCTCATCTTCCATGCCCTCTAGACTATGGGAGACCACCACACAAGAGGCTCCGGGCCCCATGAGGTACTCACCAGATCCTGTCTGCCTGTTTGCTAGGAGTGCTTGCGCTCACTGTGGATTGCCTTTGCTCTTTGCTCCTTGTCCAGCCCATCTGAAACAAGCCTTGCTTCACACATGAGTCACCCTGTGCTAGTTTGCAACTGTGTAGATTTTTGCCAACTCATTCTCTTTTATCTTTTATCATTTATCATCCATTCTTCCCTTCTCCACCTTTTGTGTGCACTTACTTCTATAATTGCTAAATGCCAACCATGTTGTTCCTAGGGCAGGGGTGGGGTGGATGATGGGTTTATTATGTATACAATATTCTGTCTGTATGTCTGCAGGCCAGAAGAAGGCACCAGACCCCATTACAGATGGTTGTGAGCCACCATGTGGTTGCCAGGAATTGAACTCAGGACCTTTGGAAGAGCAGGCAATGCTCTTAACCTCTGAGCCATCTCTCCAGCCCTCCGTGGATGATGTTTTGAGACAGAGTTTCTCTGTGTAGCCCTGGTGATCCTGGAAGTCACTTTGTAGACCAGGCTGGTCTCAAACTCAGAGATCTACTCTGTCTCTGCCTCTTGAATGCTGGGATTAAAGGTATGAATTACCACTTCCCGACAGGGCAGAAGTTTCTTAAGAACTGAATTCTAGCTGGGCAGTAGTGCCGCAGGCCTTTAATCCCAGCACTTGGGAGGCAGAAGCAGGTGGTTCAAGGCCAGCCTGGTCTACAGAGCTAGTTCCAGGACAACTAGGGCTATTATACAGAGAAACCCTGTCTTGAAACACAAAAACAAAATAAAAAACTGAATTCTAGTGGGGTTTGGTAGCACAGGGCTGTAACCCAAGCACCTGAGAGGTGAGATATGAACATTGCAAGTCTGAAATCACCTGGGGATAAAAAGAGTTCAAGGCTAGCTGGGCAGCAGTGGCCTTTAATCCCAGCACTAGGGAGGCAGAGGTAAGTGGATCTCTGTGAGTTCGAGGCCAGCCTGGTCTACAAGAGCTAGTTCCAGGACAGGCTCCAAAGCAACACAGAGGAACCCTGTCTTGAAAAACAAAAAAAAAAAGGAAAGAGAAAAAAGAAAAAAGAAAGAGTTCAAGGCCACCATGAGCTAAGTAATGAGATCTTGTCTCTAAAAAGAAAATAAATCTCCTTGAATTTTATTTTTTTACTTGCATGGCCTTGCTGGGTCTGCGCTGTGTTTGTGAGTGCCCAGAAAGACCAGAAGATGGCGTTGTGTGCCCTGAAACTGGAGTTCCAGATAGTCACGAGCTACCAAATGGGTGCTGGGATCCAAACCTGGGTTCTCTACAAGAGCAACAAGTGCTCTTAGCCTCTGAATTACGCCATCTCTCCAGCCCTTGAGTTGTTTTTACATTAGATAATCGGTGGACAAGCTAATGATAATTTCCGTTCGTGGGGTGGTCTCTAGAAAGCTGGGCAGTGGTTTTCCAACTAAGTGTCTAACATATCAGCGTCAGGCTAGAGTCTAGATCCATAAAGGACAGTGGTTTTAGTGGGGAAGCTTACTAAAAAAAATCAGACGGGTAAACTAATGGCTACAATGTGTTGGGATAAGTACTCTGGGAGAAATGTGTTCAGGGTGTTAACTGCTTAGGAGGGGGAGAAGAGAGGTAGGTGATGGATGGGAGGCTAAGAATGAGGCCGAGGTAGATTCTGAGTCAGAGGAAGGCATTAACTTGAAGAGAATTTCTGAGAAGCCGGGCGGTGGTGGCCATACCTTTAATCCCAGCACTTGGGAGGCAGAGGCAGGCGGATCTCTGTGAGTTCGAGACCAGCCTGGTCTACAAGAGCTAGTTCCAGGACAGGCTCCAAAACCACAGAGAGGCCGGGCGGTGGTGGCGCACGCCTTTAATCCCAGCACTCGGGAGGCAGAGGCAGGCGGATCTCTGTGAGTTCGAGACCAGCCTGGTCTACAAGAGCTAGTTCCAGGGCAGGCTCCAAAACCACAGAGAAACCTTGTCTCAAAAAAACAAAAACAAAAACAAAACAAACAAACAAACAAAAAAAAAAACAAAACCACAGAGAAACCCTGTCTCGAAAAAAAAAAAGAGAGAGAGAGAGAGAGAATTTCTGAGAATCTCAAGTATGCCTAGAAAATACAGGTGTTCCAGAAGAGAGGCCAAATGTCAGGAAGGATAGTTCTGGAGGCCGTAACTCAGGGTTTTAAAGCAGTAGGCTTATTTATCTTGTATGGTTCCATGGTAACACCCTGAGGTAATTATTTAGGTCTTTCTACTCCCTCCCTAAGCAAACAGCAATATAGATCAGCTTGGATAAAATGGCAGCATTTAGCAACAATTGAAAATTTCAACAGGATAAGAGACTAGAGAAGTTCATCTGAAGTCCTGAAAACAGTGACATGTAAACCAGCTTACTGCCAATTCATCTGTGTCCACAGCAAAGCTGTCTTTAACAAGGTTAAACATTAAGCATAGGGCAAGTTTAAAATGTAACTCAGATAACAGTTTTGAATAGTGAACTTAACTGCAGGACTAGAAATGGCCAAAGCCACACCAAGCAAAGGAAGGCAGGTCTCAAAGGTGAGTGTGGAAGAGTTCAGCAGTGAGCATGATTCATCTGGGCCCTTGATATCTGAAGACGATGGGCATACATAACACCTTTTAGGTTTTCAAAGTCAAATGTAGGGCCTTAGACACCCACGAATGCACCTGAAATGCACTAAGGGAACATGCAGTGGGGAAGGGAGCACCCGATCTGGCCATCTAACTAACGAGTCCCAAATTTAGATGGTGAGAGCCTGTCTCAAAAAGTGATAGGAGAAAATTAGTAAAAATTTAATACTGTTTTTAAAAAACCCTTAAATCTATTTAATATAAGTAAAAGAATAAAATTTTAAAAATTACACTTCACACAATATTCTGCTCATTTCTATAAGCAAAATCTAATTAAAATTTGAAATAAAAATGAGATACATTTCTGAAAGAGAAAGAGGAAAATAAGCCACAATTTCTACTAGTAAGTAATTGAACAACCTACTAAAATTAAATACTCAGAGTAAAAACACAAACATAGGGCTGGAGAGAAGGCTCAGTGGTTAAGAGCATTGCCTGCTCCTCAAAAGGTGCTGAGTTCAATTCCCAGCAACCACATGGTGGCTCACAACCATCTGTAATGAGATCTGGTGGCCTCTTCAGGCATACATATAGACAGAATATTGTATACATAATAAATAAATTAAAAAAACCACAAACATAAAAGGAACTACTTTACACTTCATACATTAAAATGTCTTAGCAGTAGACTGATAAGGTATTCAAGAGGTACTGGTAGAAACTGGTACTACTGACCACCAGCACAGCTTCGAAAATCACAGAAAGACCTAGTCACATGTCATTTGAAACATCAAGAAAACTAATAAAGGCTTAATGAAAAATCAATTTTTATTAAAGTCCCCTAAAAGTGTGTGCATGGAAACAGAGCATGCTCAAACAGTAAAACTCTCCCAGTGAGATGATTCAGCTCACACTGGGGGTGGGGGGGAAGGGAGGGAAGGCTCTTTGCCTCAAAGTCTCTCGGCCAAAATCTCACCATGCTAGTCAGGGTGGATTCCCATCAGGAGGGTAGTGAGTCATAAATTCTTTAAGGTCCTACAGTCTTCAAATCAAATACCATAACTCCCATTAAAGGATTAGAACTGATGCACTGGTAGTGACAACAGATATAAAACTCTTTCTTATATGCAGATTCCTTCCTTCTGTAGTTTGTTTCCGTCAGAACAGCGTTAGATTTTCAGACCACTCGTGTCTATAAGGGTCATTCTGTACAATGAAACCATGCAGGTGCTATTTCAAAGTGAGTCTGGCAGTGCAAGCCTTCATTCTCCATTGCTTTAAGCTGATTGAGTGGGCTACAATAATTACCTTCCAGAGGGGACAGCTGTTGCTATTGCTCCCTTCTTCTTCACAATCACAAGGTGTTTTCTTAGCCATGCGTGAAGAATCAGTCTTTTAGATAAGAATGCATCATTAATCGGAGAGGGGTTTATACTGCCCAATAAACAAATATAGTAAAAATATGAGGTGATAAGCTATCTCTGCCTCATAAACAAGTACTGACTGTGGGAGGCATTTACAGCAACCCCTTTATCCAGTTTTGTTTAGCAAAGTTTCAGTTATCCACAGCTGACTGTGGTTGGAAAACATTTAAATGGAAAATTCTGAAAATGAACAATTTATAAGTTTCAAATATCTTTTTATCAAAGCATAGTTATCCTATTTTATCATTTATTATTGTATTTCACCTATAAATTAAACTGTCTCACAAACAGAAGCATATGGGAAGACATTATATATAGGACTCAGTAACTTTTTTGGAGATAGGGTCTCACTATGCAGCCCTGCAAAAGAGTAATTACTAAAGATCAGTAAAGCCCCAGTTCTAAACTTGACTGTGGGAACATATGCCGCACAGTGCACATGTGCCTGTGTACTACGTGTGTGCAGGTGGAAACCAGAGGGTGATTCTTTCCACTTTACTGAGACAAGCTCTTTCACTAGAATGACTGCCAGATTTTTTTTTTTTTTTTTTTTTTTTTTGGTTTTTCAAGATAGGGTTTCTCTGTGTAGCCCTAGCTGTCCTGGAACTAGCTCTGTAGACCAGGCTGGCCTTGAACTCACAGATATTCACCTGCCTCTGTCTCCCAAGTGCTGGGATTAAAGGCAAGCACCACCACTGACTGGCAGGCCCCATATTTCCAGCCCATCCAATTGTGAAGATAAACCAGGCCTACAG
This sequence comes from Chionomys nivalis, assembly GCF_950005125.1. Classification (NCBI taxonomy): domain Eukaryota; kingdom Metazoa; phylum Chordata; class Mammalia; order Rodentia; family Cricetidae; genus Chionomys; species Chionomys nivalis. The sequence goes on along the minus strand of NC_080095.1, from coordinate 40,505,036 downwards.
TGATGGCTCACTTATGTGCACGCTGCCAAGTCCAACAACCTGAGTCCCACCTGGCCCCGTGTGGTAGAATGCGAGAACTGACTCCACAGGTAATTTCCTGATTCCCACACCCATGTAGTGGCACACCAACCCTCACACCCACGACCACCACCCCTCCTAAATAAACAAATGTGATTTTTTTTAAAGGATAGGCTAAAAGCGCAGATTTATAAAACTTGCTGGTTTAAGCTGGGTGGTGGTGGCGCACGCCTTTAATCCCAGCACTCGGGGGCAGAGGCAGGCGGATCTCTGTGAGTTCAAGGCCGGCCTGGTCTGGAAAAGCTAGTTCCAGGACAGGAACCAAAAAGCAACAGAGAAACCCTGTCTCGAAAATCAAAAACAAAAAACAAACAAACAAACAAACAAACAAAAAACAACTTGCTGGTTTATAAATGGTGACAGCTAATTAATTCCCCTTAAAATCTAAAAATATCACTCTTCCCCAACCAACCAACCAACCAACCAGATAATATAAGATGAAGCAAACATATTTATAGACAGTCTAGCCCTCAAATCACAAGGATCAAAGACAATCTTCTGCATTCTAAGTTCTTTTGTTTCCTTTTTTCATCAATTTTTATATTTATTTACTTGAGACAAGGTCTCTCTATATAGACCAGGTTGGCCTTGAGTTCATAGAGATTCACCCTCCTCTACCTCCTAAACGCTGGGATTACAGGTGTGTGCACCTGCTTTATTTTGTGTACCCACGTGGAGGGGGATATATGTGCATATCACTGTCTGAGTATGGAGGTAGGCCTCTAACAACATGGATTTTTTCCCAGAGTCTCAAGTAACCTAGGCTGTCTTCAATTTTCACTTTAACACGTAACTGAAGATAACCCTGAACTGTCTCCTCCTACCTCTACCTCCTCCTCCTAAATGCTAGGACTGCGAGGGTGTGACAGCTAAACTTCTGCGTCCTTCACTTTGAGTTCCCAGGCTACCTTTCCTGGTTGCTTTGCCTGCTTCCTGACAAGAACCCACTGCTGCCCTCCAGTGCTTCTCAAACTCTCAGGTCATTTTAACAACCGGGTAACTGGGTGTGGCAGCACTTGGCTGTAACCTTAGCTCTTGGGAGGCTGAAACAGGAGAACCAAAACTTCAAGGTTGCCTGGGCTACAAACTGACTTTGAGGCAAATTGGGCATAGCAAGACCTTGTCTCAAATACATACACACACACACACACACACACACACCCAAACATCCAAACCCTGACGCTCCTTAGTTATATTTTTTAATTTTATTTATTTTTTATTTTATGTGTATTGCTGTTTTGCCTGTATGTATGTCTGTGTGAGGGTGGCAGGTCCCCTGGAACTGTAGTTACAGACAGTTGTGAGCTGCCTTGTGGATGCTGGAAATTGAACCCAGGTCCTCTGGAAGAGCAGTCAGTGCTCTTAACTGCTGAGTCATCTCTCCAGTCCCTCTTAGTTATGTGGTATTATTTACTTATTTGTGGTGTGTGTTTGTGTTTGTACACCTTTATAGTAAGAGCTCTCTCTTGTTCTCAAGTGCCCCTCGGTCTAATAGGAGCTTGGGATGTACTGTGTCCTCATTAGACACTTGAGAGTTTGTTGTTGTTTTTGAAGCAAGGTCTCATGGAACCTTCCTGTTCAGCCTCCCCAGCACTAGTATTACAAGTATGAGCACTATGTCAGGCGATTTTTCCTAAATGAATGAAAATTTGAAGTATCTGTCACATGTTACCCTAAAACTTGGGTCTTTTCCTTCTTCCTCCCTAACCTCTACCCCCTCACTATGTGGCCCTGGTTAGATTGAACTCACTGTATTGACCAGGCTGGACTTGAATTCACAAAGATCCACCTGTCTCCGCCTTCCTAGTATTGAGATTAAAGATGCACTACCACACCTATCCAGGGATACTTTTCTTAAAGAATTGACTTTTAGTTTAAGCTAAAGGTTGTGTTGGGAGAAATAATTAATAAAAACACAATATTTTGGAAAGAACCAACAATTAATTAGTTAATAATCATCTATAAGAATACAATATGTTGGGCTGGAGAAATGGTTCAGAGGTTAAGAGCATTGCCTGATCTTCCAAAGGTCCTGAGTTCAATTCCCAGCAACCACATGATGGCTCACAACCATCTGTAAGGGGGTTTGGTGCCCTCTGCTGGCCTGCAGGCATATACACAGACAGAATATTGCATACGTAATAAATAAATAAATATTTTTTTTAAAAAAAGAATACAATATGTTTCGCTGGGCGGTGGTGGCGCATGCCTTTAATAGCAGCGCTCCGGGAGGCAGAGGCAGGAGGATCTCTGTGAGTTCAAGGCCAGCCTGGTCTATAAGAGCTAGTTCCAGGATAGGCTCCAAAGCAACAGAGAAACCCTGTCTCGAAAAACAAAAAGAATACAATATGTTTGAGACAAGGTCTCATGTAGCTTAGGTTGGCCTTTATCCTTGTAGCTAAGGATGACCCTGAATTTCTGATTTCCTGCTTCTACTTTCTAAATTCTGCGACTATAAGCATGTGTTGCTACACCCACTATGTGCAGTGCTGGAGACCCAGGGATTAAAGCATCGTAGGAAAGTACTCTGCCAACTAAATTACATCCCAGCTCCAATACATCGTATATACAATTTAAACAGTAAATTTAAATCAATCTAATTGGAAAAATAAATCTTGACCCTCCAGGATTCCTTATAGTGCTCCTGTAGGAATTTGAACTAATCACACACAAAATAATGTCCATTTAATAGACCTGAGTTCCATTCTCAGAACCCACAATAAAAGGAGAAAACCAATTCTATGTGGTTAAAAAAGTAGGATAAAGGTAACTCATTTCTACAGTATTCAGAAACACTGATCAGCCCCTTTAGATAGGGTTTGTATAATGAAATATTTACTTGTAGGGCTCAGCCAGCCATGAAAAGCTTAACAAAAACAGAACACCCAAAGGAAGTTCTTACCTTCCAACTATTATCACCTGCCAGAGTAGGACTCAGCCATCGATAAGTTTAATGGAGGCCTGAGTCTCAGTAGTTTACCCTGAAGCAATACCTGGTTTCCAGAAGGACCACAAACTGAGATTACCCAAGCACTACCCAAGAACAGACCGTCCAAAGGAAATGCCTAATGTTCCAACTATTGCAGATAGGACCACCTTCCAGCACATACTCACCAGGACACCCCTAGACAAATGTCAGCCAATCAGGGGTCCTGAACCCCAGCAACCCCTCACCCCCACCTTTACTACTATAAAAACCCAACTCTAACAGAGCTCAGGGCTCTCCGATTATTCCAATACGTTGGACACATGGAGAGACCGAGTTTGCAAACTTAATTAAAATAAAGGCTCTTTGGTTTTATATATGGGACTCAGTCTCCTTGTCGGTTTTGGGTGACTTGGCAGATCTGGGTATAACATACCCAGGATTCTACAAGCTGCATGAAAACAAAATTAATGGCTGTTTTTCAGTACAAAACTTTATCCCTGCAGTAAACAAAACTCAGTAAAGTGACAGTTAACTAATGATTAAACAGTTTTGAAAACACCTGGAGAAAAGATTAGGCATATTAATTTTGCTACAAAATAGTCCTGAATTGAACTCACACCCGATAATATAATCAACGAGTAAGAAAAAAAAATCTACCTTTGGCAAAAGGTGGTCAAATTCAAGAATGACATAAAAGCAAAAAACTCCTACCCGGAGGCAGAAGCTTCTGAGATGCACATTCAGCTTCAAGCTAGCAGAGATGCTCTACTTACCAGGGTCATAATGGTCCCCTCTGCTGGAACATTCAGCCAAGGCACTCTTCATTTCTGTGTCAACCAAGAACTGTGCAAACTGAGCATAAAACATCAACAAGTCCAAGTCAACAAAATACTAAATGACTATGTCTTAAAAGCATTCAATGGTCCCAACAATGAAACAAAGCAAATTCATGAAACTTAACAGTGAAGCTACTAGCCAGCAATTGCGGAAGGAAATGGAAACAGGTAAGCTTCTGAACAGGAACTCTCCCCCCGCACACACACACTCTTTACTCTCAGTTACTTCCTGTTGATAGATGACTGAATAACAGTATCCAGTTCTTTGGTGGAGAATGCAGAGGCTCAGAACACTGTAGTCTCTAAAACTACTTCCACCAGAATAGAGTAGCATGGCATTTCTCTTATGATTAGTGTCAAAGTGCTGGCAAGATGGCTCAGTGAATAATTAGAGTACTTGCCGTGCAAACCTTATGACCTGAACTCAACTTTTAGGACTCAGGAAGAGAACAGATTCCATGCACACATCATATCCATATACACACTCATCTGCCCCCACACATCATATTTACACAATACACACACAGAGAAAAAATTTAAAAGTTTCTTTTTGAGACAGGGTTTCTTTGTGTAGCTCTGGCTATCCTGGAACTCACTCTGTAGACCAGGCTGGCCTTGAATTCACAGAGATCCTCCTGCCTCTGCCTCCTGAGTGTTGGGAATAAAGATGTGTGCCACCACTGGCCAGCTCTAAACTTTTTTTTTAATATACATTCATAGTGGACCATCTGGTACTAAAAAACCAATTGGGAGTGAGGCTCTTCCCTGGGGAAGACTGTGTCTCCCACTCTCAGCATTTCTTGGTTGCCGTAGCTCTTTGTGTAGGGTTGGGGCCTTGGAAGGTTTCCCCTGCCATGCAAGTCTATTGGTGTCATCTCACTCAGGTCTTGCTTAGATAGCCCTGAAACCATATACATACAAATAACATAATATGTACTGAGCAGGTTGTATTTATTTATTTAGGAATATATATGCACACACACATATAAATAAAACTATATATGTACCAGCAGTTAAAAGAAAAAGAAGCTGTGAAAGAAAGAAGGAGGGAGAGAGTGTAAGTATAAGGGGGGATACATGGCACTGATTGCAGCTGGATGGAAGAAAGGAAAGGGGAAAATGGATACTATATTTTAATTTTTTTAAAAGTAGTCTTTGAATAGAGTTGTGAAATATCAATAACTTTAGGTAGGTCTTAAAATGATATATATTTATGTCATATATTTTAATCTATAAAAATAAATTCATAAAACAGGTATAAAAGGGTGAAATGTTGTAATTTTATTTTAATCTCAAAATAGACTATTTTATGCTTGATAAAATACAATAAAATAAAAAAAATACAATAAAATATATTGTATTTTAAAGCACAATGCATAGCCAGCCAGCACCCTGGAGACAGAGGCAGGAAGATCTCTGTGAGTTCAAGGCTAGCCTGGTCTACATGGTAAGTTCCAGGTCAGTCAGAGCTAAAAAAGTACTATGCATATAATTAAGAGGCAATCTTGCCAGGTATCGTGGTACACATCATTAATTCCAGCACTTGGAGACAAAGGAATGCAGATCTTTGTGAGTTCTAGGCCAGGCAAATACATATACTGGGATCCTATATAAAAAGGGGTGGGGTGGGTCTGGAGAGATAGTTCTGAGATTAAGAGTACTGGATGCTCTTCCAGAGGACCCAAGTTTGAGTCCCAGCATCCACATGTTAGCTCACAAGCATCTGTAATTCCAATTCCAATTTTCTCTTCTGGCCCTCAGGGGCACTGTAAGCACCTGGCACACAGACATACAATGGCAAGCAGTGCACTCATATACATAAAATAAAGATAAAGGTTTAAAAAAACCAACGAAGAAGCTATCTTACTGAAGTCAAAATTTTTTGAGTATGCATTTATCGGTAGGCCTATGTTCAAATGGTAAATTTGGGACTGGCTTTTATTTACAATCGATTTTTGTAATGAAGTTTAAATATACACTATATGACAGAAGACGCCCTACTCCCTTTCTGCTTGCTATCAATAGGGTGCTTTATACATTGTTTCTCAGAAGTAATGAGATTCTGCTCGTGGGTCTATTGGCGTGTCACACACAGAGGAGAGAACGCACCAGAAACAGTCAAAACATTCCATAACTATGTTAGGAATAGTTCAAAACGGTTTTTAAGGTCCTTTACCGAATCAACCACATTGCAAAATTTACAACTACATAAGCCACGCCCCCAGGGATGAGGCAGGGCGGGACTTCACCTTACTATGTTAAGAGCATAGTAATCAAGTTCTCCCTAAAGAACTGTGTGTGTTGGGGGGGGGGGGTGTCTAACAATTATGTTTCAAATAACTGCTAACTGTAATTTGAAACGGAGGATAATGCAAAACAGGGCTTTCACTCACAAGTCTAACTATTGACTTGGCAGCCACAATACCTGTCTTCCGTAATGACTCACTCGCTCTCACTGAATGAAGGCATAATCACAGGGCGGCTCCTCTGGGAACAAACTAGAACACTGGAGTACTCCTTTTCCCGGGATAAGAGGCAAGCGCTTGACACTTTATGCAACTTGCAGCAAAGGGACTAGACTGTGGTCACTAGAGGATGCGGACGATATTAGCTAACAGGAACCGGGGAGTCGGTTGGAGCCAAGCACCTGCCACCGCAGACACAGGGGCGGACGACCCTCGTCACGCAGCTCCGGGTAGGCAGCCGGCTTCAGAGCGGCCGAGCGCGCTGACCCGCGAAGGCTGCCAGCCTCGCCCCAGCCACCGCCCTGGGAAAAGTCAACTGCCTCCCTGAAAGCGTTTGGCCTGGGGCGTCCCCGGGTGCGCAGTCCTCTCCGGAGCCCGCGAGACCGTAGCAGGGATGGAGGGGAGGTAAGCATGAGCCGGGCAGCGCGGGAACAGCGGGGGCAGCAGCAGGGACGCGGGCAGGACCGCCGCGCTGACCGCGCCGGGAACGTAGAGGAGCTGCCGGCCCGACCTGAAGTGCTACGAGCCCCACCGGCACCGCTCGGATGCGCGCGTGGCGGTCGGAGAGCCGCTGGGAAGTGAGCCTCGTGAGGTGTGAGGCCCGGCTCTCGGGGCTAGGACGCCGCGACCCCGCGTCCCGCTGCCCCGCTCCCGCCCTTCCCAGTCTCGCGGCCTCCCGCCCGGCCCTAACCCCCGGTACGCCGCCGGGGCTCGTGCACACTCACCGCGCGCGCCGCCCAGGCGCGGACGCCAGCCTCCTCGGAGCGCTCCCCGCCCCGCCCCTCGGAGCGCTCACGTCACGCGCGTGCGCCCTCCGCGTGCCCCAACGGCACGGAGGACGTTAGCCCTTCGGCGTGGTGGTTTCCTTAGAGACCGAGTCTGCCCAGGTGGCGGCCACCAGGAGACAACGGCGGTGATACTCCTGGAAAAGTCAAAATGCCGGCAAAGGACAAGAGGAAAGGCAAGAACAAAGGCAAAGAAAAAGACAAGTAAGCGCGGCGGCGACGCAGAGCCCCCCTTTTCCTCGGGGCTGTTTGAATCTAGGGCCGCGGCTTTTGAGGACAGCTCTTGCGCTGTCCAACTCCAACTTGGCCCTAGCATCTTGAGAGCGCTCCATTATGAGACTGATGTGAACTGGTGTACTCCATTCTGGCTCTGGTCTGAGTTGTTAAAGTTGTTCCTTGGGCCTTTCAGGAATTCTTTTGGATCAAAGGGAGAACGCAAAAGAATTTGACCAGATTGGTCAGATCCCCCACCTCTAGGTGCCACGAGTTGCCGCTAGAATGTCAACTAAATAGACCTAGTGATCTACCCCCGTAGTTCCTAAAGACTTTGGAGGCACACATGGAATTCAACACCACTGTATGTGGGAACCGCAAAGGAATCCCTTAAACTTGTAATTATGAAGTGAATTCATTGGAGATAGGTTCAGTAAACGCACACCTGCCATCATGTTGCTCTGGAAGCTGAGGGAGAAAGGCCACAAATTCTAGGGCAGCTAGGGCTACATAGGAAGCTCTTGTCTCAAAAAAAAAAAAAAGAAAGAAAGAAAGAAAGAGGAAAAAACCAAAAAGGTAACTTGTTTGGTGTGTGAGTGTAGCTGAGTGATAGAGTACTTGTGCAGGGTCCTAGGTTCCGTCTCCAGCAGAGTAACTTAGAGCAAGTTATACTCAGTACAGAAAGCTTGGGAGATATGGGAAATACTAAAGGAGAAAGAGAAAATCACCTGTCATCCCACCATCCACAGTTAAACCACTACCATCGTGTTTTCTATTTTATTCCTGTGTAAAATGATAGGCTAATGATTTGTAGACTCCCTACCCCTACTCTGAGGATCAAACTCAGGCCTTCTCCTGATAGGCAAGTGGTCTACTACAGAGCCACATCCCTGACATCCTAACATATATATTCTACAAGGTGACTGAGAAAAAAAATATAACTTCTCAGTCTAGAACATTCTAAAAATTGCAGAGAGCTTATCGCCTTCTTGCTACTCACAGCCATGTTTTATATTTTTGGCTTTTCATCTTCAGAACACATGAGAACAAGGAGGAACAATAACATACTTTGTATTCCTTGAATATTTCATGGCTCTCCTTTGTTTCTCCAGTAACTTGGTGGTCTTTTTCCTAGAGACAGCTAAGTGCTTGCATCAATTCTTGATACTGTCTGGTCCCAGCTGGAGGTTGTGGAAAGACATTCTATTGCGAGTGTCTAAGTCACAGTGGAAAGGGATAGACTGGAGAATTAGAGTGGAGCTGGCCTGAATTGGAAGAGAACAAAAGGTAGATGTACAAAGGAGTAAAGAATCAGGAGTTGAGAGGACATGGCAGGCGACAGTGTAAGGAGGAAGGATCTTACATGCTTTCGGGAGACTATTTAGAATTCTATTATAGGTGAAACTTTTTCTGCATTATTTATGTAACTAGTGCCTATCATAGGGTAGTGTTTTGTTAATGCTAGTGCAATATTTATTTTGAAGAACCTCACCTTTTATCACTTAAAGCTTTGAATCCACTCTTATGGTTTTTCATGGTTCTGGGGATCAGACCTAATATATGGTATTTGTTCTGCTGCTACCAGTCTTCATCCCTAGGGCCTTACTTAAATTTCTTTTTCCTCTCAGCATAGATGATTATGGTGTGTGTTTTCCCTTAAAACCTGGTTTACTGTGGTACCAGCAAGTAGAATATTTAAAATACTTGTTCAAATAATTTGATCATTTGTGCGTGAACTAGCCAAAACAAAACAACAATAACGAAAAGTGGGGATGAAGTGGGTGTGGAGACTACAGACATATAAACAAATGTATCCTCATGTAGAAATGTACCATAGTGAGAGGAGTGAGCCAAGGTTCACAACTGAGTGAACTAGTAGAAAAGATTAGGATCTAGAACTGTAGAGTATTTCCCTAGCATGCTTGAGATCAGGTCTGATACCCAGCACAGCAAAAATAAATAAATAAAAAAAATAAATAAAGAATATGGAAGAATGAAGTAAATGAGAAGGTATAGAGCTTTATGAAATGCATTTGGTCTCTTATTGCCTCTTTGCTGTTCTAGTCCTCTAAAGTCACACCCCAAAGATTCCTCTTCTCTTACGTGAACACAAATGGATGTGTATTTCTCATTAATGCATTCACCCGACAGGAATGCTTTTATGTGCCAGGCAGTGCCAAGCACAACAGAAGAGAAATGGTGCTGAAAAGGTAAAGAAAGTCATATATTCTCACTATCATCTTCTGTAGGAAAGTAGTGAAAGCAGAGGACCAAGTGGTTGAGCAAGCCAAGGCCAATGCCTCTCTTTGGGAGGCCAGATTGGAAGTCACAGAACTCTCTAGGATTGAGTATCGTGATACTTCCCGAAGACTGGCAAAAAATAATGAAGACTTAAAGAAACAGCAGTATAAATTGGAAAAAGACACTATGTCTGTATTAAGCTACTTGAAGAAGCAGGATCAGGAGAAAGATAATATGGTAGGTAGGTAGAAAACTGTGAACCCCTTAACCTCCCTCTGTGTTTATGTGACATGGTTATATTTTTTAAAGTTTTGTTTTCTATTTGTTTGTTTGAGACAGAGTCTTTGTATGTAGCCCTGGCTGTCCTCAAGCTTACAGACATCTGTCTGCCTCTGCCTTCAAATGCTGGGCTGTTTTATGTTTTTTGTTTTTTTGTTTTGTTTTGTTTTGTTTTGTTTTTTTAGATGGTAAGTCCTTGAAATCTCATCACATGGTTAGGGTACTGTAGTTAGCCCTTAAGTGCTATGGAATAATCATTTTGTACACTGTAAAGATTCGTCACTCAGATTGATTTAATAAAAAGCTGACTGGCTAGTAGCCAGGCAGGAGTATAGGTGGGACAACCAAACTAAGGATGCAGGGATGAAGAAGGGTGACGTCAAAGGAAATGCCAGAAGACACAGAAGAAGCAGGATATGTAGAAAATGAGGTAATAAGCCATGAGTCATGTGGCAGAGGGTAGATAAGAAATATGGGTTAATTTATGTATGAGTTAGTAACAAGCCTGAACTGTTGACTGAGCATTTATAATTCATATTAAGCCTCTGTGTGATTAACTTGGGAGTGGCTTGCAGGACAACTTCCATCTATACTTAACTCCACTTGAAGCAAGCTGTTATTTCAGAATAGCTTTGCTATCATTAGCTTTTTCTTTCTTTCTTATAGCATTATCTACATCAACAGAGATGAAAGCAGTTTAAAAATACCACTGGAGTGATGGCTTAGCAGGTAAGAGTGTGTGCTATTCTTTCAGAGGACCTAAATTTGATTTCCAGCACCCACATCAGGCAGCTCACAACTGCTTAACTCCAGCTTCAGGGATATCTGATGCCTCTTGACCACCAGTGACACCCATACAAAGGTGGCCATATTCAGACACAACACATAATTTTTAAAAAATTTGAAAAAACAACTGACAACTAAAAATCTATTAAAAATAGATGGATAGAAAAAATAAAGTGAGGCTGGGCATGGCTGCACACATTTTAATCAGCATTCCTGGGAGACAAGTAGATCTCTGTGTTTGCGGCTAGCCTAGTCTACATAACCAGTTCCAGGTCAGTCATGTATACATAGCAGAACCCTGTCTCTACCCTCATCACTCCTCCCCAAAGAGCAAAAGATAATAATGTTTACATATTTATAGACAATTGGATAGCCTTAAGGAAACCATGTAACATGCTACAGTATAGTAACCCTCAGGGACATTATGTTACATGATATAAACCAGTAACATGTGGTCAAATGCTGTATGATTCAAGTCATTTGAAATACATAAGGGATTCAGATTTAAGAAACAAAGTGAAATGTGATTGCCAGAGGCAAAGAGGAGAGGAAAAGGAGAATTACAAAATGAAAAATTCTAAAGACCTTTTAGGTAACAAGAACAAGAACCATTTACCTAGCCGGGCGGTGGTGGCACACGCCTTTAATCCCAGCACTCGGGAGGCAGAGGTAGGTGGATCTCTGGGAGTTCGAGGCCAGCCTGGTCTACAAGAGCTAGTTCCAGGACAGGCACCAAAGCTACAGAGAAACCCTATCTCGAAAAACCAAAAAAAAAAAAAAAAAAAAAAAAAAAAGAACCATTTACCTGAGAGCACTTAAAAATGGTTGACAGAGCCTGGTGGTGGTGGCACATGCATTTACTCCCAATACTCACGAGACAGAGGCAGGTGAATCTCTGAATCTGAGGGCAGCCTGGTCTACACAGTGAGATCCAGGACAGCCAGCACTATACAGTGAAATCCTATCTCGAAAAACCGTATTTAAAAAGAAGAGGTTGCCAGAGTAAACTCAATGTTGTGGTTTTTATGTGTATCTGTGTGTGCCTGAGCATCATATCCATGCAGGAGTCTATACGGAGGCCAGAAGATATCAGATCCTGATACTGGAGTTATAAGCAGTTGTGAGATGCCATATGGGTGATAGGAATTAGGCTTGGGTCCTCTGCAAGAGCAGTAAACACTCGGAGTCACTGAGTCATTTCTCCAGCCCAATGTTGTGTATTTTACAACAACAAAAAAATTATCCACGTAATTCTGATGGTATCTAGATCTCGGAAATGTCAATAACAGATTAAGCATATGAGAAAATCCCTGTCCCTTCCTTCTTCACTGTCTTTCCTGGCTTACTGTCTTTACTATTACATAAATTAATAAAGCTTATGAATAGAAATAGGACACAAAGCAATTCTGTGTCACATTACTCTTGCATTTTGTCTTCTACAGATAGAAAAACTGAAACAGCAATTAGTTGAAACAAAGGAAAAAGCCAAAGAAGAGAAGGAAAAATTGGTAAGTATCTACATATACTAATAGTTTACTTATTAGGGAACCAGATTTCTAGTGAGTTTGGTTATTTTAGGCCCAATAAGTGAAGCTGGAAGGAAGTAGTGTATGCCTTTAATCCTAGCACAGTCAAGACTGTTACACAGAGAAACCCTGACTCAAAAAAAACAAATAAATAAATAAATAAAAAATGAAAACGGGGGTTCAGAAGCATTGATCCCCAGATCAATCAAAAATAAAACAAAATAAGAAATGAACAAATATAAAACTCATGTACTTGTTTATACGAATGTCCAAAAGTAGCATCTTATAGGGTGTGTGGCACACACCAGCTACTTCAAAGGCTGAAGTAGGAGTTCTACTTGAGTCTAGGAGTTCAGATGTTCTCAAGGTCAGTGTCGTGGGCAACATAGCAAAGTCTTGTCTCAAAAAACATGGATACCGAGTTCCAAAATGAATAATAATACTTGGAGTACAGATGCAAGAATATTGGGCTGGGTTGTGTGCTAAAGATCGAACCCAGAGGCGGCTTCATGCTGGCAGATGTTATACCTTATGTTACACACCCAGACTCACACACAGGATTTTTATTTTGATGTATGATACACCTTTGTCCCTTACAGAGACTTCTAAATGATATCAGTATAATTACCTTATTACTTAGGGCTTACTACAGTAACAATCTCAGAACACTAATATCACCACCTGTAGATTGCTAGAAGAGTTCAAAATAATGTAAAACTTTTTGAGGGCAGGTGGTTTCTCTCTTAATACATATCAATAAAGCTCTCTGATCAAAACTGCAAAAATATTTCCTCCGTGTGGTGTTGAGGATTGAACCCAGGATTTCATGCATGACACTTCTTTAATTCAACACTACTGCTTTTTTTAAAACTAGGTGAAAACCAGGTGTGGTGGCTCATTCTGCAATTCTAGCATTCAGGAGGCTGAGGCAGGAGGATTGCTGAGAGTTCAAAACTAGCCTAGGCTACATAGTTCAAAGGCACAGTAGTGGGAGGCTAAGGGAGTTGAAGGGAAGCAAGTGGGAAGACCCTGTCTTAAATATAATATGAAATTCCTTTCTGTAAGATTGTGTTGCCAACCAAACACAGAAGCTTTGAATTTTAGAGGTGTCTTATTTGATTTGGGTTTTATTTTCTTCTGGGGTCTGAACCAAGGTTTCACATACTAACCACACATTCTACTTTCTGAGCTACATAGACAGACAAAAAACAAAAAATGCCTGGCCTGGCATGGTGGCGCACACCTTTAATTCCAGTACTTGGGAGGCAGAGGCAGGTGGATCTTTGTGAGTTCAAGGCCAGCCTGGTCTACAAGAACTAGTTCCAGGATATAGGCTTCAAAGCTACAGAGAAACCCTGTCTCAAAAATCAAAAAACAAAAACAAAAACAAATTCCTGAATTTTTTCTTATTTAAGGCCCACTGGCATTATTTTAAAGAAATTAAAATTTTATGCAAAAATTAGCTTTATGCAAAATAGAGGTGGAACAGTTCTTTCAAGAAGATACATAATGGCTCAGGCCTCAGATAAAACATGGTTCTGTGGAACATTTGTTTTTCTTAACTCATTTACTTTTTTTTTGAATACAGGAACAAAAGTATACTATGCAAATAAATGAGTTGGAGGGACAGTTTTATCAAAAAGCCAAAGAAATTGGCATGATTCAGACAGAGTTAAAGACAATAAAACAATTCCAGAAGAGAAAAATCCAAGTGGAAAAAGAATTAGATGAGGTAAATTTCTTTGTTTCTTCTTCTTTTTAAAAAAGGATTTATGTATGTGCATATTTGCCTGTATGAATTCAAGTATGCTGCATGTATTCCTGGGGCTGGTGGAGGCCAGAGAAGGATGCTGGGTACCCTGGAACTAGACTGACTGAAGGTTGGGAGCCACCACGTTGGTGCTGGGAACTAAACCCGTCACTGAAAAAGCAGTAAGTATTCTTGACCACTGAACTGTCTCTCATTAAGGAGATTGGATTAACAACTTAATGCCCACCAGAAAAGTCCTCACATTTATTTCTGAGAAAAATCATGATATTTTAGAGAAAAGAAAGGGAAATATTTCATCTGTTGTATATATTTTTATGTTATCTGTATGTCTATTTTTTATATGTGTGTTTGTGTGTGGAGTGTATCGGTGTGGGGGTCAGAGGAGGTCATCTTGTAGTCAGTCCTTTCCTCTACCACGTAGGTTTCAGAGGTCAACTCAGATGGTCAGGCTTGGTGGCAAACACCTTATCTGCTGAGTCCGTTCACCTGCCTGACATTTTTTTCTTTCTAGGCATTGATTTGTGAACTTGGCAAATCTCAGCTAAGACACCTATCATATTAGTAGTTAAACTACATATATGTCCTTAGGAATTGTCAGTAGGAGAGTTCTACAGGAAAATGTGTTTAGGATGAAAGACATTTTAGGAAAAATTAGAAGGCTGTATGGGTAGGGCTGAATGAGGTGAGGAACACTGAAGTTTCCTGAAAGGCCTGTTCTATGCTATTTTCTGATTTCCATGGTATAGCTAGGGGTAGAATCATCTGAATGCTTGATTAAAGCTTAAGAATTTGCTTCCAAATTGGCACATTCATATGGCTGTGCAGGTGTTGTCAGTGACAGACGGTAGGCCTCAGCATCGTTCACCTGGACACTCAGTATGCTGCTTGAGTGTCCTAGTTATATGTTAGTGGGTAACATTGAGAGTGAATAATTCAAGAGCTGTGCAGAAGCTATCTTCGTGTGTGTGTGTGTGTGTTGATAGGGATGGAATCCAGGACTTTGCATATGCTATGAAAGCACTCTACTATTGACCTGGATCCCCAGCCCTAGCAGCTTTTCTCATGACATATCGTTTCAAGTGGCATAGCAACATTTCTGGCATAGTCTCTAAATCAGGTTCACATTTTAGGGGTGGAAATCAGGTTCCATCATTTGAAGACAGTGTCAAAGAATTGTAACCACCATACACCCTTATAACTCTAAGTAAACACAGCAGCAGCAGGACTGTTTAGGTTGCTTGAGACACAATCTTGTTATATAAAGGCTGTCCTGGAACTTTCTGTATACCCAGACTGACTGGCCTCATGCTTGTTACAACATCCCTGCCTCAACCTTTCAGGTGCTAGGATTACAGACATAAGACTCCCGAATTATTTTGTTTTCACTTTGATAGGGATGGAATCCAGGACTTTGCATATGCTATGAAAGCACTCTACTATTGACCTGGATCCCCAGCCCTAGCAGCTTTTCTCATGACATATCGTTTCAAGTGGCATAGCAACATTTCTGGCATAGTCTCTAAATCAGGTTCACATTTTAGGGGTGGAAATCAGGTTCCATCATTTGAAGACAGTGTCAAAGAATTGTAACCACCATACACCCTTATAACTCTAAGTAAACACAGCAGCAGCAGGACTGTTTAGGTTGCTTGAGACACAATCTTGTTATATAAAGGCTGTCCTGGAACTTTCTGTATACCCAGACTGACTGGCCTCATGCTTGTTACAACATCCCTGCCTCAACCTTTCAGGTGCTAGGATTACAGGCATAAGCCTCCCGAATTATTTTGTTTTCACTTTTTTTCTCAGATTTTATTTTTAGTTATGTGTATAGGTGTTGGGGTGTGTGCACATGTGTGCATGTACTCAAAGATGCCAGAAGAGTTTTGGAGCCTTTGGAGCTGGAGTTATAGGCAGTTGTTAGCCAACTGATGTTGGTATTGGGAACTGAACTCGGATCTTCTGCAAGAGCAATAGATGCTATTAATTGCTGATATTAATCTCTATAAGCCCCACCTTAATTTTATTTTGAGAAGGGTCTCATGTAGCCCAGGGTGGCTCTGAGCTCATCTTCTGCCTCTGCCTCCTATGTGTTGGGATTACAGGAATGCCTCAATTCCATTAGGAATCTTTAAAATATCAGTTCTGATGATCTGATCACTTCCCTCAAGAATCTATATTTCTCAGCTGTAAAGAGCATATTGTCTAAGCAGCCTAATATGTAAGTTAAAAGACTGTACACCTAATTTTAATTTTTTATTTCTATTTTTCTTTCTTTCTTTTTTGTTTGTTTGTTTGTTTTTCGAAACAAGGTTTCTCTGTATCTTTGGAGTCTGTCCTGGAACTAGCCTGGTAAACCAGGCTGGCCTCGAACTCACAGAGCTCCACCTGCTTCTGCCTCCCAAGTGCTAGGATTAAAGGCGTGTGCCACCACTGCCCTGCCTGTTTTTGTTTTTTGAGACAGGGTTTCTCTTTGTAACAGCTCTGACTGTCCTGGAAATAATTTTGTAGACCAGGCCAGACTGGAACTCACAGAGGTCTACTGACCTCTGTCTTGCAAGTGCTGAGATCAAAAGTGTGCACCACTATGCCCAGCTTAAATTAAATTTTAATCTTTTATAATAATACACTTACACCAACACATGGTCTTTTATCCATTAATTTACCCAAATTGGATATTCACATAACTTTTAAGTCTTCTCCTTTATTTGTGCTTGAAGTCAGAGCCTTGGGCATGCTTGACAAGCAGTCTATCAGCTACGCTCCAGTTCTGTCTTTCTTGCTTTGTTCAGAATATTTTATTTTAATAGATTGCTGATAGATCTCTATCCATTAAAATTACTCCTAGCCTTCAAAGGCTTATCTTAAATGCACTTTCTCCCCAGGCCTTCCCCTAGAGTCCTGTTTAAGATTCCGTCCATCTTCCCATGGGATTTGATACAGAACACATCTTGATTTACTTTATTTTCCCTACTAGATTGTAAATTCTTTGAGCCGGAAATTTTGTATTCATTGCAAAAACAATAAGCACAACAGCATTTAACTAAAGACTGAGGGCATCTTTTTCTTAAACCTTTGCTGACTGGTGCATGCGCTCTGACGTTCTCGGCCCCAGCGACCGACAGAGTGCAGCTCTGTAGTGACGTAGCTGCGAATGACGTAGTATCCCGCGCCACCCAGCATCCCGTAGATACTGCTAGCCGTTTCAGCGCTCCGAAGTCGAAGATGGCAGAGCAAGTTTCTCAGGGAAAGTCGGCGGACCAGGTGTGCTCTTTCCTCTTCAAAAAGCCCGGGCGGAAAGGGAGTGCTGGCCGCCGGAAGCGGCCAGTGTGCGACCCCGACTCTGGGGAAAGCGGAAGCAGTAGCGACGAGAGCAGCGCAGTGGTGAGACCAGAGAAAAAGCGGGCCACCCACAATCCAATGATTCAAAAGACGAGTGGCAGTGGTAAACAGAAGGCGGCCTACTGTGATCTGAGCAGCGAAGAAGAGGAGAAGACCGAGAATGAGAGTCTGGGCGTAGTCTATAAGTCCACGCGCTCGGCGAAACCGGTGGGGCCGGAAGATATGGGGGCGACAGCTGTCTACGAGTTGGACACAGAAAAGGAGAAAGACGCACAGGCCATCTTTGAGCGCAGCCAAAAAATCCAGGAGGAGTTGAGAGGCAAGGAGGATGACAAGATCTATCGTGGAATTAATAATTATCAGAAATACATGAAGCCCAAGGATACGTCCATGGGCAATGCCTCCTCCGGCATGGTGAGAAAGGGCCCCATCCGAGCCCCTGAACATCTACGTGCCACCGTGCGCTGGGATTACCAGCCTGACATCTGTAAGGACTACAAGGAAACCGGCTTCTGTGGCTTTGGAGACAGCTGCAAATTCCTCCATGACCGTTCAGATTACAAGCACGGGTGGCAGATAGAACGTGAGCTTGATGAGGGCCGTTATGGTGTGTATGAAGATGAAAACTACGAAGTAGAAAGTGATGATGACGAAATACCATTCAAATGTTTCATCTGTCGCCAAACCTTCCGAAATCCAGTTGTCACTAAGTGTAAGCATTATTTCTGCGAGGCCTGTGCGCTGCAGCATTACCGTACCACTCCACGCTGCTATGTTTGTGAGCAGCAGACTTATGGGGTCTTCAATCCCGCGAAAGAATTGATTGCTAAACTGGAGAAGTGTCAAACAGCAGAGCGTGGTGCTTCCAACACCCCAGAAGACCCTGATGGAGTCTAATTGCCGTCACTTAGGTTTTCCATACTTGTCAGATCTCAAAGTACTTTTTGTTTTGGTCACCTCAAAAACCAACCATAATTGAAGGAATATTAAATTTTCTAGGAAGAGTATCCAAGTTTTGTTTTATGTAACAATGCTGCAGATTAAATAAGTACGGTTGACTTGTGGAACTCTCAGACTACCATCCTGTGTATAGCTATACATTCTAAGTTAAAATAAATTAATAACTAGTTCATACTCTAGTGCCCTGATGTGGTTTTTCTTTTTAAAAGAACAATGTCGCCACCTATTGGAGAAGTAGGTTTTAGACATTCTCAGAGGGCTGTTAGGAACACTTAAAATTAAAGGGCAAAGTTACTGCCTTACTGGAAAAAAAAACCAGGGCAGTTCTGTGGAATCTCAAATGTGAAAGAAGTGAAGCAGAGGTGAGGGGCCCACATACTTAAAATTGTAATGTCTATGTTAGGTAAGAGATTTTTATTTGTATAGACTTGTAAGAGTCTGAAGACATTTATGAAAAGGAATTCAAGTCTGTATTTTAAAGAAGACACTGAAAGAGAAATGAGTGTTTTGTTGTGTGTGTATGTATGGTGTGTGTATTAATGCGTGTGTGTATATACTGCCTTTGTGCAATAAGGGAGGTCAGAGACAACTTTGTGGAGTCACCTCTAGCCACTTTTACTTATAAAACTTAGGAAGTTGCCACCCTGTGTGACAGACACCCTTACCCTTTTCCTCCTGTGTCATCTCAGTTGCTCTTTGTTTGGGGTTTTGAGACAGTCTTTCTGTGTCTCAGACTGATCTACAACTCATTACATATTCCAGGCAGGTCTTGAATTTGGGGTTTTTGCCTCAGACTTACAACTGCTGGGCTTACAAGTGTGAGTCACTATGCTCGGCCACTAATTTTCACCATAACTTTTGTTTATTTATGTGTGTGTAGAAGTCAGAATAGAACTGGGAGTCAGTTTCTTCCACTGTGTGACTCCTTGGTACCTTTACCCATTAAGCCATTTTGTTGACCCCACTAATTATCTTTTGAAAGATTTTTATTGATATATGGATTTTGGGGAGTCTTATGATGTATCAGAGCTCCATCTCTAGACACCTGAGTGGGGAATATTTGAACCATACATTAACTGGCATGTTGACATTAATTTTGAAAGTGTGACAAAATAAGCCATTTCAAAACTTAAATACAAACAGTAAGAAAGAACATCTGAAAGAAATAATAAAATAGAGATTTAGTATATTAGGGCAGATTATAATAGGTGAAGATAACATTATGCCATTAAATGTTTATTGTGCTAAATGCTTTACTTGTATTGTTTAAATCTTACCTGTATTGGTTACTTTTCTCCTTGTGAAGAATACTTGTGACAAAAGCAACATTTGGCTTATAATTTGAGTGCAGTTCATCATGCTGGGGATGTAATGGCCTCAAAAATATGAAGCAGCTGGTCACACCCACAGTTAGAAGCAAAGAATGATAAATGCTGGTACTCCATTTGCTTTCTTCTCATATTCAATCCTGGATCCAAAACTATTGAATAGTGCTGCCCACATTTGGGGTGGTTCTTCCCTTGAGGTGAACCTTTCTATTTTTAAAAGATTTTGTGTGTGCATGTGTGTGTATTAAGTATATCTGTGTTTGTATGCCCATAGAGGCCAAAAGAAGACGTCAGATTGCTAATAGCTGGAATTATAGGCAATTGTAAGTCACCAAACATGGGTGTTAGAAACCAAACCTCTGGAAAAATATTAAATGCTCATAATCACTTAGATATCTCACCAGTCAGTGAACCTTCCTAAAAACACCTTCATAGACACATCCAGAAGAATATTTTTATGGGAATTTTTTTTTTTTTGGTTTTTCGAGACAGGGTTTCTCTGTGGCTTTGGAGCCTATCCTGGAACTAGCTCTGTAGACCAGGGTGGTCTCGAACTCACAGAGATCCGCCTGCCTCTGCCTCCCGAGTGCTGGGATTAAAGGCATGTGCCACCATTGCCCGGCTGTTTTGTTTTTGTTGAGACAGGGTTTCTCTGTGTAGCCCCAGCTGTCCTGGAACTTGCTCTGTAGACCAGACTGGTCTATAATTTACAGAGATCCACCTGCCTCTGCTTCCCAAGTGCTGAAATTAAAGGTATGTGCCACCACCTGGGACTGAGATAATTGTATTCTTTTTTCCCCCTTTTTCTTATGCATGTGTGTATTATGTTAATATGTATCCATGTATGTGGAGGGAATCTTCCTCAATCATTCTTTCACCGTATTCTTTGAGGCAGTCTCTCAAACCCAGAGTTCCTGATAAAACCAGTCTTCCCTCGCTAGCTTCCACTGAGGATTCCTTGCCTTTCATCTTCCAGCTGGAATTATAGGTGGGTGGCACAGCACCTGCCATGCACAGGAATTCTAGGGCTCTGAGCTGCTTCTCTTGCTTGGAAGTGCTTTAACTGCTGAGCCATCTCCCCTGTCCACTGTCATCATCTTTATAGTTGCAGACTATGTATTTTGTGACTCCGTATTTCGTATATCTTTTTTTTTTTTTTTTGGTTTTTCGAGACAGGGTTTCTCTATGGTTTTGGAGCCTATCCTGGAACTAGCTCTTGTAGACCAGGCTGGTCTCGAACTCACAGAGATCCGCCTACCTCTGCCTCCCGAGTGCTGGGATTAAAGGCGTGCGCCACCACCGCCCGGCTTCGTATATCTTAAGAGAAAATATCTGAATGCCCTGGGAATGGTTACTCATGGAAAGTCTTTAAGAAACTCAATCCAATCTGGAATCTATAAATGGTTAAGGAAAATGTGCTCAGAGGAGAGGACATTTGATTTTGTGTTTATGTTTCAAGAATATATGATATACAATGTATCTTCATGATTTTCTATGAATATGTCCCACTCAATCTTTGAGCCATTTTTTTTCTCTCTTTTTAGCTGAAAGAAAATTTAAGAAACTCAGAGAAAAAACATCAGGAGACTCTTAGAAGACTAGAAAGCAGATTTTTTGAAGAAAAGGTATAGAATATTAGTGTTAAGAAATGTTTTGTTTACTAGAACAAAGTATGTTTATATGCATTCTGAGCATTCCAACATTCCATTGGTATTATCTAGAAAATGTTATCAAGTAGCAGAAAATAAGTGTAGTGGTATCACTTAAGATGTTGAGGCAGGAGGATCTTGAGTCCAAAGCTAGCTCTGAGCTAAGACTTGTATCAAAAAGAAAAAGAAAAAGAAAAGAAATAGAATATAAATGAGGAAAAACAAATCTTTACAATCTTTAAATCTCAGTGTCTAATTTTTTTCCAGTTTTTTTGTTTGTTTGTTTGTTTTTGTTTTATTTTTCAACACAGGGTTTCTCTGTAGCTTTGGAGCCTGTCCTGGAACTAGCTCTTGTAGAGCAGACTGGCCTCGAACTCACAGAGATCCACCTGCCTCTGCCTCCAGAGTACTGGGATTAAAGGTGTGGGCCACCACTGCCCAGCTCCTTTAATTTTTAATTCATACATAAAAACCAAAATTTGACTTGGTAGTAGTAGTGTTGCACACCTTTAATCCCAGCAGTCAGAAGGCAGAGACAGGAAAATCTGAGTTCAAGGCCATCCTGCTCTACAAAGCAAGTTCCAGGACCGCTAGAGCTGTTACACATAGAAACCCTGTCTTGAAAAAACAATAAACAAATAAGAAAATAAATAAAATTTGTACATACTAATATAATAGTGTACCATGAAGTTTCTCAATATATTTATGCAATTTTTTTGTTTTTGATTTTCAAGACAGGGTTTCTTTGTGTAGCCCTGGCTGTCCAGAAACACCCTTTATATTCAGCCTCCTGCCCGTACTTATACAATATTTAAGTAAGGTTAAATATATCTTTTAAATTTATTTCTTACCTTTTTTGGGGGGTGGTTGTTTTTGTTTTGTTTTGGTTTTGAGACAAGGTTTCTCTGTAGCTTTGGAGCCTGTCCTGGAACTAGCTCTTGTAGACCAGGCTGGCTCAAACAGATAGAGATCTGCCTGCCTCTGCCTCCAGAGTACTGGGATTAAAGGCATGCACCACTACCACCTGGCTTGTTTCTTTCTTTTAAGATAAGGTGTTAGGTAGCCACAGACTGACCTTAAACTTTCTATTAGTGAGGCTCTGCCTTGAACTTCTGATTTTCCCAGTTCCTCTTTCCAAGTGATGGGATTACAGGTATGCACATCATGCTCCATTAATAAGGATATGTATCTCCTCATGTAAGTACTATTTATGATGGAACTTTCAAAAGATTTTCTTCTAGGTTTTTGAAACGTATTGCATGTTGTTATCAACTTTCAAGTTGCTTGGGCTGGAAAGATGTCTCAGTGGTTGAGAGCATTGCCTGCTCTGCCAGAGGTCCTGAGTTCAATTCCCAGCAACCACATGGTGCCTCACAACCATCTGTGATGAGGTCTGATGCCCTCTTCTGGCCTGCAGGTATACACACAGATAGACTACTGTATACATAACAAATAAATAAATAAATATTTAAAAAAACTTTCAAGTTGCTTGTGCATAGCACATCAGAAATTCGTGCTTATGTGTAACTATAACTTAGCACCCAAATCTACATTTCTCCATCCTCTCCCCTCTGTGGGTAATTTTATGTCAACTTGACATAAGCTTAGAGTCTAAGAGGAAGGAATTTCAGTTGAGCAAATGCCTCCCTAAGATTATACTGTAAGGAAGCCTGTTTGCCATTTCTTAAATAGTAATGGATGCGGTAAGGCCCAGCCCATCTTTACGATACCATTCCTGGGCTGGTGGTCGTGAATGCTGTAAGAAAGGCTGAGTGTGCCTTGGACAGCAAGCCAGTAACCAGCAGTCTTCCATGACCTCTGTATGAGCTCTTGCCTCCAGGTTCCTACCCTAAATTTTCTCAGTGATGAACTGTGATATGAAGGTATAAGCAAAATAAACCCTTTCCTTCCCCAGTTGTTTTGGTCATGGTGCTTCATCACAGCAACAGAAACCCTAAGACACCCTCTTCACTTTCCCTGGCCTCCATAACTACCATTCCTATCTCAACTCCCATGAGTTTAGCTATCTTCCATTTACCTATTTTGTGGTGCTGTGGTTAAACACAGGACATTACACATGGTAGGCAAGCACTCTACCACTGAGTTATACTTCCAGCCAGACGCCAACCTTTGTGTGTGTTTGTTTTTTGAGACGGTTTCTCCGTGTAGCCCTGGCTGTCCTGGAACTCACTTTGTAGACCAGGCTGGCCTCGAACTCACAGAAATCGGCCTGTCTCTGCCTCCCGAGTGCTGGGATTAAAAGTTTCCTCCACTGCCTGGTGGAGACCAAGCTTTTTAGAGTATACTTCTGAGGGAAATCACACAGTCTTTCTGTGCCTTACTTATTTCACTTAGCACAGTGAAGCTGTCATAAATGACCAGATTTCACTCTTTTATGACAACAGCATTTCAACATTCATATATATATACCACATCTATTCATCAGTTAGTGGGTAGGCACTTAGGTTGTTTCTGTCAGAGTCTTGAAATATCCTCAAGAGGGACTGCCAAGCTGGGTGGTGGTGGCGCATGCCTTTAATCCCAGCACTTGGGAGGCAGAGGCAGGTGGATCTCTGTGAGTTCGAGACCAGCCTGGTCTACAAGAGCTAGTTCCAGGACAGGCTCCAAAACCACAGAGAAACCCTGTCTTGTAAAACCAAAAAAAAAAAAAAAAAAAAAAAGAGTGACTTATCATGTTTCATTTAGCAAAACATCTTCCAGCTCTGCGTTCTAAGTCTTTCCCTGCTTTATGGATATGCCATTATGCTAGCTTGCTTTTCTGTTGCTCTGTTAATCATCATGAGAAAACAACTAGGGTCCGGGTGGTGGTGGCGCACGCCTTTGATCCCAGCACTTGGGAGGCGGAGGCAGGCGGATCTCTGTGAGTTCGAGACCAGCCTGGTCTACAAGAGCTAGTTCCAGGACAGGCTCCAAAACCACAGAGAAACCCTGTCTCGAAAAACAAAAAAAGAAAAAAAAAAAAAAAGAAAAAAAAAAAAACAACTAGGGAAGGAAAGAGTTTATTTCATCTTACAGCCCCCCAAGTCACAGAACAACCTTGAGAGAAGTGAGGGCAGAAACCGAAGCCGAGACCATGGAAGACTGCTTATTGGCCTGCTCCCAGGCTCAGTCTGCTAGCTATCTTTCATTTTCAGCCCAGACTCATAGCAGACTCAGCCCTCTTACATGAATTAGCAATCCAGAAAATGCCCCACAGACATGACCACAGGTCTGTCTGAGAGAGGCAGTTCTTTAATTGAGGCTCCTTTGTTCCAGGGGTGCCAAGTTGACAACCAAGATTAGCCATCATAATTACATTGTTGCCTCAGTGAGAAATTTTTAAATTATTTATAGTTATATATATGGGTGTTTTGCCTGCATCTATGTTTGTGTACTTGTGTGCCTTGTACCAAGGCCAGAAGAGGGCATTGATTCCCCTAAACTGGAGTTATAGACAACCGTGAACTGCCATATTGTGTGCTGGGAATTGAACCCCAGGCCTCCAGAAGAGCAGCCAGTGCTCTCAACCACTGAGTCTTCCCTCCAGCACCATATTATCCTCTAGCTGCCTCTTTTATCCAACAGTAATTAAGAGTTCTTTATATCAGGTCACATGAGCAGGAGTATTTTTTTAAATCTATTTAATTTTATGTGTATGTGCTGAGTGTATGCATGTTTAGGGGTCTATGGATGTTGGAAGAGGTGTCAGATCCTAGAATTGGAGTCATAGATTGTTGTGAGCCACCACGTAGGTGCTGGGAACTGAACCCAGTCCAGCGCAAGAGCAGTAAGGGTTTTTAAGCACTGAAGAATCTCTCCAGCTCCCAAGGACTCTGTTTGATGCTGAAGAAATTAATTTGTGATATGAAATATTTGTTTTAGAAGAATGGTTTTGCATCCTTAGTCATTAGAGAAATGCAAATCAAAACAACTCTGAGATTCCATCTTACACCTGTAAAAATGGCCAAGATCAAAAATACTGATGACAACTTATGCTGGAGAGGTTGTGGGGAAAAGGGAACACTCCTGCAATCCTGGTGGGAGTGCAAGCTGGTACAGCCCTTTTGGATGTCAGTGTGGCGATTTCTCAGAAAATTGGGAAACAACCTTCCTCAAGACCCAGTAATACCACTTTTGGGTATATATCCAAAGGATGTTCAGTCGTGCCACAAGGACATGTGCTCAACTATGTTCATAGCAGCTTTGTTTGTCATAGCCAGAACCTGGAAACAACCTAAATGCCCCTCAACCGAAGAATGGATAAGAAAAATGTGGTACATTTACACAATGGAGTACTACACAGCAGAAAAAAATAACGACAGCTTGAATTTTGCAGGAAAATGGATGGAACTAGAAAACATTATTTTGAGTGAGGTAACCCAGACACAGAAAGACAATTATCACATGTACTCATAGGTGGTTTTTTAAACAGAAAGCAAAGAAAGCCAGCCTACAAACCACAATCCCAGAGAACTTAGACAACAATGCAGACCCTAAGAGAGACTTACATAGATCTAATCTACATGGGAAGTAGAAAGTAGAAAAAGACAAGATCTCCTGAGTAAATTGGGAATATGGGGACCTTGGGGGAGGATTGAAGGGGAGAGGGGAAAGACCCGGAGGGGAGCAGAGAGAAAAATGTAGAGCTCAATAAACATCAATAATATATATATATATGGTTTTGTATTTAAGCCTCTCATATTGTGTTTTTTAGCACCGTCTGGAACAAGAGGCTGAGAAGAGGATAATAATGCTGGCCGAGAGAGCCCACCATGAAGCTGTGGTGTAAGAGCCGGTTGCTTCCTCTATTTTATTCTTACCTTCCTTTGTCTCTTGGCAAACTTGCTTTAAATATTTTTGTCTACCTGTATCCTCTTCATATCCCCTACCCTTTACGCTCCATCCTTTCCATAACATGATATGGTAGCAATAACCTAGTCTTTGAAGTTATATCCTGACTACCTACATGCATGCTGATTAACTACTGGAAAATTTATTTTAAAAATTATTTTATTTTATTTATTTAGGTAGGTCGGCATATTTGAGGGCATAGTAGTGCCGTAATTTGAGTGTGGAAGTCAGATAATTTGTAGGTAGTTGGTTCTCTCTTCCATCACGTTTCTAGGGATAGAACTCGGGTCATTTTGGATTGCTGGCAAGTGCCTCTACCAACATGGAGCTATCTCACTGGCTTCATTGGAATAATTTTTTTTTGAGACAGGGTATCTTTGTGTAGCTTTGGCTGTCATGAAACTACTCTGTAGACCAGGCTGGCATCACACTCACAGAGATCCACCTGCCACTGCCTCCCAAGTGCTAGGAATACCTGGCTTGTTGGAAGAATTCTTAAGAAAATAAATTTCATGAAAAAAAATAGGCCATCCAGATATGATGGCACACACTTAAAATAATCCCAGTACTCAGGAGGCTGAGAGAGGGGCGTCACCTATTTTAAGCCAGCCTAGACTGCTCAGTGAGGCCATTACAAACACACCTAAAGTAGGACCATTGAGCAACTTTGTGGGATTGTCAGATTATATATATATTTATGTAATAACGCTAGAGTGTGTTTATGTTAACAATGAACCCCAGGTCTCGATGGTTTATTTCTTGTTAATGTAATGATGAGTCTGGCAGCTTTCTTCAGGTGGTGATGCAGGAACTTGGGCTGCTTCCATCTTGTACCTCTGTGACCGTGGAGTTCTATAGGTCATCATATGACATGGATTGAGGAGGGCATGGGAAACTGGTGCCACATCACTGCGTGTGAGGTGCTGGAGATTGAAAACCCAGGCGTGCACATCCATTCTACCACTGCACTACACCCCAAAGCTCCCTTCACTTTTTGAAACAGTCTTGCTTAATTGCTAAGGCCAGCCTTGTACAGGATAGGTGGCCCAAGCAGGCATGGACTTGTCAGCCTCCTGCTCAGCTTCCTGAATACCTAGGATTAAAGATATGCCACTATTCCTAGGGTTTTGTTTTTTTTTAAAAGACAGGTTCTTGCTATAGCTCAAGTTGTCAAACAACTTGTACAATCGTGGCCAGCTAACACATAGATTTTTCCTTATTGCTGAGGAAGAACTTAGTCACAAAGTCACCATCTACCTATTGAGTAGTTACTCATAGGCTAAATTGTGGTAGTGTCATATGTGTCCAGTGTTCTGCTCTCCCCCAAACTCTGGTGCTCTCGAAGTTAATTCCAGGGACTCTCACATGCTAAGCAAGTATTCTCTCACTCACCTACCCGGCCTAGTGGTGGTCAGTATAATGTTTGGAGGATAAAGCTGACCTTGTTCTCTAGTACTTAAAATTTAGGCATGAGCCAGGTGTGGTGATGCCTACTTTTAATTCCAGCACTCCAGAGGCAGCGACAGATGGATCTCTGTGATTTTGTGGCCAGCCTGGTCTACATAGAATAACCCTGACTCACCCTCCTGCCCCCCACCACATACAAGAATCTTGGGCCTATATTTTGGGTTCTTAAATCTATATCTCTTTCAGGCAGTTGAACAGTGCTGGGAGAAATGTTTTCAAAGAGAACGTGTATCTTCACAAGGCGCTTACATACCACTTGAAGGAAGCTGAAGTGCGACAGAAAAACTCCAAGAAGTTACAAGAAAGTCATTCCTGCCTTTTACATCAAAAGGTTCCCACTCTCATTTAGATTTTCATTCTTTTTTTTTTAAAGAATTATGTTGGTAAATACCAAGAATTGAGCATAATAATGATAGATAAGGTAGCAGTGCTGTTTTCCTTCTGTCTTGATAATTTTTTTTTTTTTTTGGTTTTTCGAGACAGGGTTTCTCTGTGGTTTTGGAGCCTGTCTGTCTTGATAATTGTATTATTTGAAAAGATTAATTACTAAATGACTTTATAGACGTGTTAGGCATTATTTTGGAAATACATCAGAAATAAAAACATAATTCTTATCCTCTCCTCCTCTAATACCTTAGAATACTCATTTGGTTTTGTTTATTGTTGGATCCTAAATCATTTAAGAATTAATTTGGGGCCGGGCGGTGGTGGCGCACGTCTTTAATCCCAGCACTCGGGAGGCAGAGGCAGGCGGATCTCTGTGAGTTCCAGACCAGCCTGGTCTACAAGAGCTAGTTCCAGGACAGGCTCCAAAGCCACAGAGAAACCCTGTCTCGAAAAACCAAAAAAAAAAAAAAAAAAAAAAAAAAAAAGAATTAATTTGTCTGTAACTGACCTCACATTAGTGGTATCACAACATAAAGCATCCTAAAGGAAGCTTGAAGGGAAGCAATTCAGATCAGGATTGTCTTCTTTAATTCTCTGTAACATATTGGAAAAAGTTGTATTTTTATTTTGTGTGTATGGTTGTTTTGCCTGTTGTATGCATGTCTGTGCACCATGTGCATGCAGTGTCTGTGGAGGCCAAAAGAAAATTTCAGATCCTATGGGACTAGAGTTACAGACAGTGGTGAGCTGCCATGTGAGTGCTGGGATCCAAACCTGGTTCCTCTACAAGAATAGCAAGTGCTCTTCTTTACTGCCAAGACATCTTTCCAACTCGTAAACATTTTTTCATTTTAGTGTTTGTGTATGTTGAGTACCCTGTAGCCAGGGTGGCTCACAACCATCTCTAATGAGATCTGGTGCCCTCTTCTGGCACGAAAAAAAAGGGAATTATAGAGGAAGTTTGTAAGTTTCCTAATTAATAAAATCAGCTGATTGCTTTCACAAGCCTAAGCAAGAATCTAAAGATGTTTTTCTGCCCACAGAGATATCAAAATAATTGTCTCAGCCTAACATGAAGCTCAGATCCCTGTAGGTAACAGAACATATTAAGGGAGGCTGGAGAGGTGGCTCAGCAGTTAAGAGCACTGGCTCCTCTTCCAGAGGTCCTGAGTTCAATTCCCAGCAACCACATGGTTCCTCGCAACCACATGGTTCCTCGCAACCACATGTAATAGGAATCGATGCCCTCTTCTTGTGTGCAGGTATACATGCAGAGTAATCATACATAAAATATGAATAAATAAAATTTTAAAAAATTATTGAGGGACTTTTAAGTTCTAGAATATTTAAAGAAAAAATCTTACTTTCTGTTTTTTAGGAAATCAACGAGCTATTGGTTAAGGAAAAGATTATGCAACTTACCCAGCAGAAATCACAAATCCAAACTCTTCAGAAGAAGGTGGTGAGCTTGGAGAATGCTCTGACCTATATGACCACGGAGTTTGAGGCTGAAGTTTTGAAACTGCAGCAAAAGGCAATTATAGAGAACCAAGCAGGTCAGGTAGAAATTGACAAGCTGCAGCAGCTTCTTGAGATGAAGGACAGGGAAATGAATCGAGTGAAGAAGCTGGCTAAGAACATCCTGGACGAGAGGACAGAAGTTGAACAGTTCTTTCTCGATGCTCTATACCAAGTGAAGGAGCAGATTCTCATCAACAGGAAGCAATACAAGCAGATAGCACAAGCTGCTTTCAATTTAAAAATGAGATCAGCATGTGAGGGAAGGACGGAGTATCCCAAAATCAGGACCTTTGATGGCAAAGAGCACAGTACCAATAGTGTGAATCAGGATCTCATGGAGGCTGAAAAATGGTACTAATGACACTGTATTGTCTTTTTGTGTCCTTGTTTTCTTATCCTTTAAAAAAGGGGAGAACTCAGCAGGTCCTAGCACAGGACAGACAGAAATTCCTGGAAATTTCTAGAAAAGAGCAGATTCAGTCTGTTGGACAGATTTTGTAGTAAACTACTTGAGGACAGGAACTGACTTATCTTCAATAGCCCCTGTGCTTGGCACAGTGTGTAGGCTGTGTACATTTTTCTCATGTAATGTCTTTTATTATTTTTTATTTTTATTATTTCATTGTAATGTCTTTTACTTTCTTTATCTTAGTTTTTATAAATTGGAAATTTGTTGAAAAGTCTTTATTAGATTAGGTTAAACTTTTTTTTTTCTTTCTTTCTTTTCTTTTTTTCTTTCTTTTTTTTTTTTTTTTTTTTTTTTGGTTTTTTGAGACAGGGTTTCTCTGTGGCTTTGGAGCCTGTCCTGGAACTAGCTCTGTAGACCAGGCTCTGGTCTCAAACTCACAGAGATCCGCCTGCCTCTGCCTCCCAGCCTGGGATTAAAGGCGTGCACCACCATCGCCCGGCTTTTTTTTTTTAAATATTTATTTATTATGTATACAATATTCTGTCTGTGTGTATGCCTGCAGGCCAGAAGAGGGCACCAGATCTCATTACAGATGGTTGTGAGCAACCAGGCCAGGAATTGAACTCAGGACCTTTGGAAGAGCAGGCAATGCTCTTAACCACCGAGCCATTTCTCCAGCCCTTTTTTTTCTTTCTTGAAACAGGGTCTCTCTATGCAGCCCTGGCTGCCCTGGAACTATCTCTGTAGACCAGGCTGGCCTCAAACTCACAAAGGTCACCTGCTTCTGCCTCCCAAGTCCTGGGACTACAGGCATGCACCACCACATCAGGCTAGTTTAAACATTTTTAATAAGCATACTTTTTCGATTCCTTTTATGCTATTCCTTTACTATTTTGAGATAAAATTAATAGGTAACAACAATTATATAATTTTTAAGAAATAAATATAATTCTTTGTAGTTAACTACTGTCATGCAGAAATGTTCCATGGATTGGAGGGCATTCAGTAGTGCCCCTACATCACTATTAACCAAAAGTCTCAAAAATTCCAAATATATAAAGATTTACTCCTACCATAGAAAGTGGGATGTTTGAGGCAGCTTAGACTGCATCAGAGGTACATCCAGTTTCTCTTCAGCACTGCAGTCTGCCCACTGTCACCCGCCAGTTCAGATCACAGTACATGTGTGTTTCTTACTTCACTTCATGACAACAGAACATTTTGCATTGGCTAGCATGCTGATGATCCTTTTCAATTTATAATTTTGTAATGTGCACAGTTGGCTTTGAAATCATTATATATTATCTGGTCAGTTTGCTTTGCAATCATTATATACTATCTGGTCAGTTTACTTTGGTCACATATTTCACCTTTTTTTTTTAATTCTTCAGGCCAAGTACTCAAAAAAATGTGGATATTAGAGATTTGACCTGGGAGCAAAAGGAGAAAGTCTTAAGATTGCTCTTTGCAAAAATGAATGGTTTTGCTGCGAGGTAATTTCCCATTCTTGTAATGAAATGTCAGGTTATCAAACCTAGAAGCCACATGGGAACAATGACTGTATTGCTATTGAGAATTACAGAAATACATTAAAGAACCAGAAAGGCCTTAGCTACTTGCTCAGCTGTTGCAACTCTTATAGACAAAGACTGGGAGATGAACGAATAAACACAAAAACTAAAGGAGATGTGGAAATGGGAGAGAGAAAATAAATCTCAGACATTTAAGGTGATGCTTCCTAAGGATCACTGATGGGCTGAATGGCTGGCACCTTCAGGGAAACTTTTTTTTTCCAAAGACTTATTATGTACAGTGTTCTGCTTGCATGTACATCTGCAGGTCAGAAGAGGGCACGAGATCTCATTACGGGCGGTTGTGAAAAACCTTGTAGTTGGTGGGAATTGAACTCAGGACCTCTGGGAGAGCAGCCTGTGCTCCCAACTACTGAGCCATCTCTCCAGCCCAACCTTCAGGAAAACTTAACTGTTGAGCCTACATTGGTTTGCAGAGATGAACAAATTATTTTAGGCTGATGTTTTTTTGTTTTGTAGCAGAGTGTCATGTAGTTCAGATTGCTTCTGTCTCACTTTGTCACCAAGGCTAGTCTTGAACTCCTGATCTGCCTCCACCTCAAGTTAGAATAGTAATAATTAGGAACTTAGTAAAAGTTCACAATTGACTATGTATAACTGTGAATTCAACAATAGTCTTTTGTAATTGACCTACATAGAGTATAAACAGTAAACAGCTAAAATAAATGACTTAGCAATCACTTAGGCACTATTAGTGTTTTACTAAGGATTTCTTTCATGTTTAACTACTAGAGTATTTATTGTTGCCACCATTTGAATAAGTATATGCTATTTTCTTCACACTTGCTTAAGTCAAGTTTAGGAGTGGCGTTTGTGACTTTCTTGAGAAGTCAACATATGATATTCTTTATTGTAGGGGGAGTTTTCCTGTATCCTGGCAGGTGCCCCCAAATAACCACAAGAGACTTAATATAAATTATGAATGCTTGGCCGATAGCTCAGGCTTATTATTAACTAGTTCTTACAACTTAAATTAACCCATTTCTATTAATCTATGTATTTCCATGTGGCTTGTGGCTTTACCTGTCCTCAGCATGTCTTGCTCTCTCTGTGTCTCCTGGTGACTCCACTGACTCTACCCTTCTTTCTCCCAGCATTCTCAATTTGGCTGTCCCACCTATACTTCCTGTGTGGCTGCTGGCCAGTAAGTTTTTTATTAACCAATGAGAGTAATATATCTTCATAGTGTACCGGAGGATTATTCCATAGCACTTGATCTCTATAAGCTCACTCATTCAGAATAATGAATCAATTACATTCCTACACTTTCTGAAGTATATTGCACCTGTTACCACTGGCTAACTTCTGTGTCCTGAGGGTCTGTGTGTGTCTGTGTTTATATGTCACCTGAAGTCGCTCTTTACCTTTTCTGTATGTTAACTTGGGTATTATTGGCTCAAGCTTTTCCTTTGTCAGAACTTTCTTGATTTTCACAATGAAGACAGATTCCCCAATCTATATAATTCCTCTTATCTCCAGAGGTGTTAGAAGGAGGATCAGGAGTTCAGTTCATCCTTAGTTTCATGTTGAGCTGGAAGCCAACTCTCCCTATCTCAGAACAATTGAAAACCATTCACTTGACATAAATTCCTTTTTGTTGTTTAGTTCCCAGGATCCACCTGTATCCTCCTCCAAATGCTAGATTTGAACTCATGTCTTCTTGCTTTTGCAGCAAGTACTTTTACCCATGGATCCACTGTGGGAAGGGAACGTCCTGGGTGTTTGATCAGTTAGTTCTCTCATTCAGCCTCGCCGTTAGTCATTACTCACTGTCCATGACATGACATGAGGACCTTCATTATGGTTCTCTCCATAGATATTTGTTTCTGGAATTCAACATGTCTTAACTCTAAGCTATTATATTCCATTACTAATATATCACATTTTAGCCAGGCAATGGTGGCACATGCCTTTAATTCCAGCACTCGGGAAGCAGAGGCAGGTAGATCTCTGAGTTCAAGGCCAGCTTGGTTTACAGAGTTCTAGGACAGCCAGAGCTGTTACACAGAGAAACCCTGTCTTAAAAAAACAAAAACAAACAAAAAACCAAAACCAAAATAAACTGTATGTTTGCTTATATATATTAATTTATATGTATTTTTATATATTTGTTTTATATGTGTGCATATATATATATATATCGTGTGTATAAAACGCATTCTTAAAATGGAAACCTTATCTAACTGAAATTTGACTCATTTTAAGGGTATTGAGATAGGAAGGCACAAGAAGACATGGCCTTATTTGTTTATTGATGTTTATCCATCACAGGAAATACAAGCAGAGCTCTAAGCCTCCTGTTCCAGACCATATTATTCCTGACAGTGAAGAAATGAAAGAAACTGGGTAAGTGTTCTCCTGGCAGCGTTACGAACAAAAGCCTGATCGCAGTGTCCCTTGTGGGTATTTTATAGCTGGAGTTAAGTGAGAATGACCAGCAAGTCTGTTGTTCTGAACCAAATCCCATGTAGACTGCTGACAGCACTATTTTGCCATTATAGGGATGAAATTAACCTTCCAGATCAAACCTTCATCACCCAGCAAGCTCCAGTATCAGACTCCAATACAATGATGTCACCTGGTGTTATTTCTAAAGGATTACAGGACTTTGACAGAGTAAGGAATCTGCTATCTTACACACCATTGTTACCTTTCACTATATGATGTCTGGCTAGTTCACAGTTCTCTACTACCCAAGCAGCTCTTAAGGAAGAGACCATAGAAAATTTTATAACAATGTCCATACTAATAAGGCATATTATATGTACCTGAAGAACCTATAGATTTCTTTCTGAAATAGGCGGCTTAGTCAAAATGTGTATTGCATTACTGTTTTCAGTGCTGGTAAATGAAGCTTTGTGCCTCCCTGTGGAGCTAACCCTCAGCCCTCCTGTCTTTATAGGAGCACAGACAGAATATCCTTGCACTTCTTGGCTTTGAGCATATATCAGACACAGAAATCACTGTAACCTGGAGAACAAAGGAAGAAAAAGACCATTTTTTTCCAAGGGCTTTTTTTTCTTAAGGACTTTTTATTTGTACTTGGTTATTCATAATCAGTACATAATCTGACAAAACTCAAATGAGATCATAAAAGAATAAAAAGGAAAATGCTGGTTCTCTGTTTTAGTGATACTAACCTGAATAGAACTGTAGATTTCATCTAAGAAACAAACTCTTTGAGCATAAGTAGCTGCCCAAATCAGTTGATTCTAATTAAAGTAACACAATTTTGATTAGTCGGCAGTTTTTAAAAGTACTGTCCTTTATATCTAATGAAAATATTAGATTTTTTTTGTAATTAAATTGTTTGGAATTTATATAATAACCACTTTTCAACCCAGTCCAAAGTTGTTGGATTGAATTAGGTATGAACTATGTTTTATAAGAAAACACAGGATGTTTTTTCACAAACTACAAGTTAATACTTGACTTTAGGATGGAAAACAAAAAAATCAGAGTTGTATTTTGTTAAAATGATTGAAGGCTCTGAATTCTACCAGATGAGGATACCCTAATAATCTTATGCCCACAGAGTAGGAATTTTCAAGGTTTTTAACCACCTTTATTTTAACTCACCAAATAACCTGATGGGCCAGAGCAGCACTGTCCATGTGACTGTACAGAATAGAGGAAAATAAATGATCGGTACCAGGGCTCACTCAGCACTGAGGATTAAGCTAGCAGAGCAAGCGGCCGTCTAGTTCAGAAAGCTGGGCTTCAGACAGGTCAGACAGCCAGAAACTACTCTACTCAGCACAGAAGCCTTCTGACTTAAGGTTTAGATTATCAGAGAGGCAAGTTGAAAGACAGTTGAAGAAGTGATGGCCAAATACTGTCAAAGCATGGAAACTTGTTTCTTGTGGCCCAATCAGTTATTCTATATGAAAAGATCTTTCATTAAAAAGTATCAATTAATGAGAAATGCTGGCAAAAGAAAGAATAACACAAAATTTGGCAAATAAAAAATAGGTTAGGCTTTTTTAAGGCAAAGAATCTTATCCACTTTCATGATTGGAACATTCTTTGATTTCTGGGTAAAAAATAACTTGAGATATAATTTTTCTAAGGATTTATTTGCATCTGTATTAATGGCTAGAGTATTGATAATGATTGCTGAAGTGAACCATGAAACATGGCACACATAACAAAAAGCTAACATATTGTTTGCGTCCTGAGGTATCTTTGAGAAGTATTTTAAGAAAAGAATATGGATTGGGAGGCAGAGGCAGGTGAATCTCTGTGAGTTCGAGACCAGCCTGGTCTACAAGAGCTAGTTCCAGGACAGGCTCCAAAGCCACAGAGAAACCCTGTCTCGAAAAACCAAAAAAAAAAAAAAAAAAAAAAAAAAAAAGAATATGGACAATGATAGAATTAAGTGGTCATGAATCAAAACAAGAAGAAAGTGGCATTGAGCAGAGAAGCAGCAGTTGACACAATGTTGGGATGAGAGAAAACATAAAGTGTGAGAATCGATGGAGGGCTGTGTTTGAAGCTCAACCTGAGGGTGAACTGTTACTTCCTATTTCCCTATCCAAGAGTTCTTCCAATTATTGGGAACTCTGTCCCTACACTGGCATTCCTTTCCAAGTCATCAGAAGAACTGTTAGAAGGCAGTTCTCATCTCTCACTCCAATTAAGAATTTCACAATTACAAGTTACTCCAGAACAGAAGTACAGAGAGCAAGTGCAGACAGCACTAGGGTTTCCCTGCTGTCTCCCTATTACTTTGAAGGGACTAGCAGTTCTAAGAAAGAGTTTAGTTCCATCATATTCCATTATCATGGATCTGATTTGAGCAAAGATGGCAAGTGAAGGTGGCCAAGAATGATGGGAAATGACTCAGATTGTATTGAGTCTTGAAGAACTTGCTTCTAACGCCCCATGGTAGGCATGACTACAGCAGGTGAGGAAAGAGTAGCATCCTCTTCTTTCCACTGAGATGTGATAGTCTTTAGCTGAGTGTAAAACTGGATGCCCTAAAATGGACAAAAAAAGTCAGTGTATACTTCTAAGAGTATATAACTTCAAATTAATTTTGAAGGTGATGCTAACATACTCAGGTTTTCCTATTTGAGTGATTGGTGCAACAAGATCCAATGTTCATGAGATAGTCTACTTAAAACAGTTATGGGGGAGTAGAGAGATGGCTCAGCTATTAATAGCAACTCCACTCTTGCAAAGGACCCAGGTTTCATTCCCAGTACCCACTTGGTAGCTCACAATCACCTGTAACTCCAGTTCCAGGGGAATCCAACACCCTCTTCTGGCCTCTGAGAGAATCAGTTACACACATAGTATACAGACATGTATGTGGGCAAAGTACACATATATATAAAATTAAAACAACCCTCTCCAAAATAAAACCACATTTATGGGGCTGGGATATAGCTCAATTGGTAGAATGCTTGTTTAATATGCGTGAAGCCCTGGATTCAATCTCCAACATGGAATAAACCAGGCATGGTATTACATGACTATAATTCTAAGGTCCAAGAGGTAGAGGCAGGAGGATCAGAAGTTCAAGGTCATCCTTAACTACAACAGTGAGTTGGAGAGCATCTTAGGATATATAAGACCATGTCTCCAAAAAAATAAATCTGGGGAGATGTCTTTGTGGGTAAAGCAGTTGCCACATTAGGACCTGAGTTCAGATTCTCAGAACCCTTAAATGTCAGGTGCAGTAGCAAGCTTCAGTAATTCTGTGTGATGAGATGGGAGGCTCTCTGCAAGCTCAAGGGCCAGCTAGTCTGGCAAACAACAAGGAGTCAAGATGGCAAGGGTCGACATCCAAGGTTGTCTTCTGACCTCCGAATGGATAGCCCTTCCCATCTCTCACACAAAGAATTAAATAATAAAAACACTTGACATAATATCTGCCACATACTAAACAGTCAAACCTTAGACATCATTAATATACTAAAGTTAGAATTTTAAGCATAAGGGTATCAAAGCAGAAAAACTGAGTGATGTAATCTTGTTAGCTTTTCAGGCCACTCTATTTCCAAGCTAAGAAGCAAGGTCAACAGACTTTGCTCAAATCCTGCTTCTACCCTTTACTATGGCTAACTCTTTTTTTTTTTTTTTTGGTTTTTTTTTGAGACAGGGTTTCTCTGTGGTTTTGGAGTCTGTCCTGGAACTAGCTCTTGTAGACCAGGCTGGTCTCGAACTCACAGAGATCCGCCTGTCTCTGCCTCCCGAGTGCTGGGATTAACTATGGCTAACTCTTGAGCCCTGTCTGTGATAATGTTTATATCATGAACACCTTTTATTGATGTTATGAGGAGAAACTGAAGTAACATGGCAAAGTTACTGGTATTAAGCAATTTCTATTTCTAGTAGTCAGTGATAATGTACTATATTATGTAAAGTGACAAACCTAAAATAGTGTACAGATTCAAGACCTATGTTCAATCCCACCCCACTTAATATATGGATAATTTATTGTATAAGAATAAGCTTGAGGATCTTTAAGCCAAGACATGCTAAATGGTCAGATGTCATTCAGATGACAGAGGGTCACAGAAAAAGGAGATGATCTATACAGAGGTTTGGATTTCCTTATACACTTTTCTCTAAACGTACTGCCTTGAGTTATTCATGAAGAGGGTTGGCAAAATTTTGTTAACTTTTAAATCTTTTTTTAGGGGCCTATGAAACAGAGCAGAAAAGATGATGC
Source organism: Chionomys nivalis (assembly GCF_950005125.1). Taxonomy (NCBI): domain Eukaryota; kingdom Metazoa; phylum Chordata; class Mammalia; order Rodentia; family Cricetidae; genus Chionomys; species Chionomys nivalis. The sequence continues at coordinate 40,466,942 of NC_080095.1, read as the reverse complement.
CACAGCAGCTGCCAGCCGGTCCTTCCTTATGTAATCTTGCTCTGAAGATGTTCAAGAAAGTTTCTCAAAGGAAAAGAAAGTTCGAACTCAAAAGTTACCTGTTTGCCATAGAAATTGGTGTCTCCCCTGAAGGAAGATCGAGAGCCGGTGAAGGAAAACATTGGCAAAGGCACTGGAATGGGGACATTCACGCCCACCTAAAGAGAACAAACAAACGCACATCAAGTACTGATCACAGCTCAATCCACAGAGAGTCCATGTAGAAGCACCAAGACTACAGAGACCAATTTTATTTTTCTCTTTGGATTTTAGATTTTGCTTGGTTTGGTTTTTTTAGAGGTAGCAATTTTTGAGTAGTCATCTTTGCACCCTGTGCTTCACCCTAAGAATTTTTATAACCGAGGAAAGGATGGGGAATTATGGGCAATTAAAGGTGCAGTCTTCAAACAAGTTGCAGCTGACTGATCACTGTGTACTGTTTTGTCCTCTTAGTTATAAGAATCTTCAAAGATTCCATTCACAAACCTGTCCGACATCCACCATGTGAGAATATTTCCGTGCAGTGGCTCCATTGGTTGTGAAGATGGCAGTTCCATTTCCATATGGGTTGTCATTTACAATCTTGATGGCTTCATCCAATGTGTCGGTCTCCAAAACCACAAGAACTGGGCCAAAAATCTCCTCTTTGTAACAGGTCATACTTGGCTGTCGGGAAAGATGGATCCAGAAAGAAGTCAGCCTTTTAAATTGAGTACTTTTGCATTTTGTCACCGACTCCACAAGCAGATTGCGTGCTAGTAATCGTCCATCTTCTCTTACTTCTGTTCAAAAGGTGCAAACCTTTGGCACTCCTATCATATAAATATCTTGGAATTCTTGCATTCTTTGCTGTTCAGTGCCCTATTTCAAGTTCAAGACCCATTACTAGCTTCCTTTTTAATACTTGGACCACTTTTTTCATACGTTGTTAATGAAAGTTACATGAAAAGTCATTTTTATGAACAAACATATGTTAAGTACACCAGAACTTTTCTAGAAACTCCTTGCTGAGGTGCTCTGTAACCAAACACCCATTCTCACTCATTCCTTTGCTTTCAAATAAGTCTCCAATTTTGATCCTGGGTTTCTAGTTAAACATTCAAAACATCCTTCACCATTATATCTAGCCAACTGTGTGTGTTGCCAATAAGTTTTTCCTCTGCTGTTCTGTGGCAAGGAACTTCAACCTGTGATCTTTCAGGATTAGTGAGAATATACAACAAAAAGCCTGCCTCAATTTCATCATAAATGTTAGCTGAGAGACTTTCAAACCTTGACATATAAAATTGATTGATGATCTCTTTTTTTTCATTTTAGTAAAGATGAAATTAACTTTTGGGCATGGGAAAGATAGTCTATAAATCCTGGGTAGTTAATATATTGAATGGGGCACTACAGTAGCTCTGAGCAAGTAGGGAAGGGAAGTGTAACACAAAGGCCAAATGTGGCAGCTGCTTGTTCTTATACATCCCACAAGCTAAGAATAGTTTTTACCTTTTCTTTAATGGTTAGGAAAAAATTCAGAAGACTATTTCATGACATAAAATTATAAAGTCCAAGTGTATGTCCATAAATAAAATTTTACTGGAACACAGCCACAAACTTGTGGTTAATTTGTACTGTGCACCAGAATAACTGTGACAGACTCCTTTTTGCAAGGCTGAGGATATTTCGTCTTCCAGGGAGAGTCTGCCATACTGATTGGTTTTGTGTCATCTTGACTATTCCAGTCAGCTGGGATGAGGGAACCCTAATTGAGGAATTACCTCCATCAGATTGGCATGTGATTGGAACAAAAAGAGATACACCCTTTCTTCCCCTATGTGGTTTTTAGTCATGTTTTATCACAGCAATAGAAAGCAAACCAGGACATGTGCCATCCATTGTAAAGAGCTCTGGTTGGGAGTCAGGGAGACTTATTTAGCTTTCAGACAGAATAACTGAGCAATCCTTCACTTATAAATTAGAGATTCCAGAGCCTCTACGGTGTCCTCAGCTTTGGCATTTGAGAAATAATCCAGAGTTGTTTACCTTGACATTGGAGATGATGGTTGGTCCAACAAAGTTACCATTTTCATAGCCTTTGACTTTAATTTTTCGCCCATCCAGAAGGATGGAAGCCCCCTCTTTTGTTCCACTGTCAATCAGACGGCAGACTCGCTCTTTGGCCTCGGGGGTGATGAGAGGGCCAAGATCAGCTCCGGGCTGGTCTCCTATAGAACAAGCAGAAGGGTCCAAGGTTGATATTAACAAAAAATTTGCTGAAATAGCTCTGAATGACAAGTAGAGTTCAAGAGAGGCAGCAGTAGAAGTGTGCAGAATGGCTCCCCTGGGCAAAGCCAATGCCAGACAGATCTAAGAAGTTAGTGCTAGGGAAGCAAAATCTAGTTACCTGGCAGGTGACTGGTTACCTGCATTGACTCGCAGATTTTTGGCACGCTCCACCAGCTCTGGCAGCCACTTCTTAGCTTCTCCTACAAGGATGGCTGTTGAAAGAGCCATGCAGCGTTGGCCAGCAGCTCCAAATGCGGCACCAACCAACTGGTTGAGGGTGTTTTCCTTATTGGCATCTGGCATGACTACCCCATGGTTTTTGGCACCCTAAAGAAATGCAAAAAGTGGACAGGTCTTCTTAGCTAAATTAATTAAGTTAAGCCAGAACTTAGGCAAAGAATCTGATATATAAAATGAGAATTTAAGGAAAGACTGTATCTTTTGTTATTTTGAACAAAGATTAAAATGGCTTTTTTTTTTTTTTTTAAATTTTGCAGTATTGGGAATTGAACCTAGGTCTCATACATGCCAAGGAAATGTTAGCCACTGAGGTATATCTCTTTTTTAAAACATTTTGCTTTGAGACAGAGTCTCACTGGGTTGCCAAAGCTAGTATTAAGCTCACTCTGTAGCACAGGCCAGAGACTATTTTTCATACTGCTGAAGTCTAAGCAATATTAAACAGGGCTCCATTTATTGTAATATCCTTGAGAAACTGGTATGTATTTATTTAGGTCAAAGCCATTTTCAAGATGGTGGTGGGAATGGGGAAGATGTTACTTTCAAATTGACAGGTTAAGAGACTAGTAGAAGCTGGGCAGTGGTGGCGCACACCTTTAATCCTGGCACTCAGGAGGCAGAGGCAGGAGATTATCTGAGTTTGAGGCCATCCTGGTCTACAGAGTGAGTTTCAGGACAGCCAGGACTCACAGAGAAACCCTGTCTCAAAAAACCAAAACCAAACCAAACCAAACAATAGTAAACTACAAAAGTAAACTATGTATTCTATGAGGACACGAACCTTATGTGACCCAGTCCCTTCCCAGCCCCTTAGCAAACTGGTTGTTGTAATGATAAATAACAACAATAATAAAGATAACTGTATCTTTATCATATTTTTAAGCCATATCAATAATAGTTAGGGTATACTTTTAAAAGAATCAAGAAATAAGGTCTAGAAAGAAAAATTTGGCTGTTACTGCTGAAGACTAAAGAATTTGAGTAACATTTTTGAGGAAGAATATGTCCTTTGTTACCAAGATTAATTGTATATGATAAAAGATGGTCACCACAACAGAATTAAACTTCACAAGGTTCGGGGACTAAGGGGAAGACAGTCAGGATGAAGTGACGAATGCTGGCTTCACGGGACATGGAATGAGTGGCCTGACTACTGAGGACAATCCCTAGCTCTTCCATATACGCACAGCCAAGCTTGAGGAGTGAGGGGAGTGAGAAATTACCATGTTGGCTTGAACCCTCTTGCCATTTCTTGACCCTCTTTCAAAGATGTACTCTCCTGCCTGGTTGGAGCCCACAAAGCTGATTGCTTTGATGTCTGGATGGTCGCAAATAAAATTTACAGCTTTAAAAAGAAAATAAATTATTACCATAAAGAAGCCTGTAGGCTTATCAACACAGCAAATAACCCCTTTCCCAGACTGTGAATTAACATTCAAACATATCTACATGGAAATCCCACTGTGATGTGCTCTTATTTCGTGCAGAGATCCATTGGCTTCTGTCTCCCAAGTCCTGGGTTGACAGTCATGTGCCTCCACACCTGTCTTTAAGTTACAAATTCTATTTGTTATTTATTCTCATTAGTATTTTAGAAACACTTCTAAATGGAAACATTTCTAATCTCTGATTGTGTGCATGTGTGTGATGGTGATGATGACGTGTATGTCTCTCTGTGCATGTAGACATCGGAGGACAGTTCTGTGGAATTGGTTTCTCCTCCCACCTTTACATGGTTTCCAGGAATCTTGCTTATTTGCCAAGTGCCTTTACATGTTGATCCATTTTGACAGCCCATAAAGACTACAACTTCTATTTTTCTCAAATAAAATAATGTTCTTTCAAAACTTAATTCTTTCATTTTATCCTTTAAGAATATGTTATGTCTAAGATTCTCAGATACTTAGACCTTCATGCAAGAGGTTCTGATAGGTACACTATTTAAAAGTAAGAACCAGAGCCAGCCTTCCTGAATAGACATATCCTAATTTTCCTGGTTTCTGGTAGTATTACTTAGAGCAAATGACTTAATTGCATTCTGCCTTCATTTTCTCATCTGTAAGATTAAAAATAATACCTCCTCTAAAGGGCTGTTGAGATAGTAAACAAGAAAATGAACTTTCTCTTTAATCTTATCTTTGTCTGGTCCTAGTCCATTTTTCAGGCATCCTAACATGTAGTATAGAGTAAGGAACACTGCTACTACCTAGTTACTTTAACCCATCCTAATGGCAAGACGGTTAAGACACATGACCTTAAAACATGGAAGTTACTATTAGTAAATCCTCCCTTGCTAATTTCCTCATCCTAGAATCCCCAATCACAGAGCTGGAGAGATGGCTCAGTGGTTGAGAATGCATCTCACTCTTCCAGAGGATATGAATTCAGTTTTCAGCACACATACTGGGCACCTCACAGACACCTGAAAATCCAGCTTCAGGAGATCCAATGCCCTGATCTGGCCTCTTCGGGTACCCAATATACGTGACAGACACACAGAGAGCCACATGTACATAAATAAACATTAAAATTATCAATCAATACTGAACACCTTAATTCCTTAGGGAGTCAGACAAGTAGCCACATAAAAAAGCTACCTTCGTGCTGTCCGTGGATGATGTTCAATGCTCCATCGGGGGCACCAGAATCCTGAAGCAACTTAGCAAGAAGCATAGTTGCTCCAGGTACTCGCTCTGATGGTTTCATTAGGAAAGTATTTCCACAAACCATAGCCATAGGAAACATCCAAAGGGGGATCATGGCAGGAAAATTAAATGGTGCAATGCCTGCACACACACCCAGAGGCAGACGGTAGGAATAAAGGTCCATGTCTTTGGTGATAGATGGCATGGTCTCTCCCAGCATGAGGGATGTCACACTACAGGCATGCTCGACCACCTCTAGAAGAGAAAAGACACAGACTGAATACTACTTAGCTTTGTTATATTCTATCCAATTCTGAGAACACGGGGTGGGTCAGACCAGTGATTTGGCCTTCCATGTGGGGAGATTAGATAAACAGATTCTCTGAATGTGTAAGAAAGACAGTGCATATGTTATGAAACATCATTTGAGCTTTAAAAACAAAACCCAAGGGGCTGGAGAGATGACTCAGTAGTTAAGAGCACTGACTCTTCCAGAGGTCCTGAGTTCAATTCCTAGCAACCACATGGTGGCTCACTACCATCTCTAATGGGATCTGATGCCCTCTTCTGCCAAAAATGTGCACATGCAGATAGAGTACTCTCGCATTCATAAAATAAATTAATTAATTAAAGCCCTCCGAAACCCAGTATATTAGTCTCAAAGGTACCTAACAAGTATCGCCTTTAAAAATGTTTTAAAAGGTATTGCTTAGTGTGGTAGTACATACCTTATAATTATAGCACATTGCAGGATGAGGTAGGAAGACCATGGGTTAGAGCCAGCCTTGGCTACCTAGTAAGTTCCAAGGCAGCCAGAGAGATACACAGTGAGCCTCTGCCTCAAAAGACAAAAAACTCTTGTGGAATAGTACTTAAACTATGTAAAAATGTATTACATTTGTTTATGCTGCAGAATATTTAACTATGTAAAGGGGTGTTATATTTCTTTATGCTGCATTTATTTAATGATGTAAAGATGTATTACTTTGCCTGCCTAAGGCACCTGATTGGTTTAATAAAAAGCTAAATGGCCAATAGCTAGGCAAAGGAGGGAGAGGCAGGGTTGACAGACAGAATAAGTAGGAGGAAGACTCTAGGCTAGGGTGGGGGAAGAGAGAGAGAGAGAGAGAGAGAGAGAGAGAGAGAGAGAGAGAGAGAGAGAAAGAGAAGAGAATATAGGAGAAAGAAAGACAGACACCTGGGATCAGCCAGCCAGGCAGCTGCCAGTCAGCCAGACATGGAATAGGACATACAGAAGGAAAGAAAGGTAAAAAGCCCCAAGGCAAAATGTAGATGAAGAAAAACAGTTTAAATTAAGTTATAAGAGCTAGTAAGAGCTTAAGATAAGGTTAAACATTGATAACTAATAATAACTCTCCATGTCATAATTTTGGAGTCGGCAAACAAACAAAAACAAAAAAACAAATCAAACCAAAGGAAAAAAGTTACCACAGGATATCAAGATCTACATAAAGAAAGAATCAACCTCCCTACTCTGGGGTAAATCGCCCACTGTCTTTTGACCTCTCCCACGAGTCCTAGTAGGGGCTCCCAGCTTACGAAGGCCTCGGAACACATCTCCTTCAGCATCAGCTAGAGTCTTCCCTTGTTCCAGTGTGATTAACTTGGCAATTTCTTTCTAGAGAGAAAACATACACATAAAAACCAATCCAAGGCTGTTCCTTTATTTACTCATTTTCTTGATAGTGGGAATATACATCATGATTTTGTTGTTGATGATGCAGATTTTTTTTTGAGACAAGGTCTCATGTAGCCCAGGCTAGCTTCAAACTCACTTTGTAGTTGAGGCTAGCCTTCAACTCATGATTTTCATGCCTCCACCTCCCAAGTGCTAGAGTTACAGGTATGACCCACCTTGCCAGACTCAATCCAGGGTCTTGTTCATGCTCACTAAGCACAAACTCTACCACTGAGCTCTGTCCCTATTTTCCTCCAATGACAGACAAAACTGAGAGAGAACTCATGAGGTCATGAGGGAAGGGGCCATGATCAATGTCCTCCTGTATTGCAGAGTTACAGGACAGCTCAACAAGTCTTTGAAGAGGTGACCAATGTATCCTAGGAGACAGGCTAGAAAACCACTCAAGTCCTTACCAGGTTTTCTTTAATAAGTTGTTGATAGCGGAGCAGGACCTGCTGACGGCTTAAAATGGACGTGTCTGCCCATGCAGGGAAAGCACGTTTGCAGGCCGCAACAGCTGCATCCATTTCCGCTCTGGTGGATTGAGGGACCCGACCGATGACCTCATTGGTAGCCTGAAAAGAAGCCATCACATATTGCCAGTGCCTCACCTTCCCCACATTGATCTACTCACAGGGGCAACATTGTGCTTTATGGGAGAGTCCCAAAGCCACCCCCCACCGCCCCTTGCTCCCAAAATTCTGGGCTAGTAGGTTTAAGTGCCCCCAAAAGTTTGCTTACTGGGTTGTGGATGTCAATCCATTTATCACTTTTGGATTCAACAAATTTCCCATCAATGAAGAGTTTTACAGTTGGCTAGAGAAAAAAAAACACCAAAAAAAAAACCTTTATATTAATTCTTTTGCTTCTTTTTCTATGAAGAAGGAATTCTGGTGGATAAGTGCATCTAGCTGCTGAGCCACCTCTCTAGCCCTTTCCCCACCAAAACGTTAACCTTCCAGTCACAATGGAAATGTTTACACCTTGTGAGAGTAAAGAGTAAAATAATCAAAAAATTTAAATTTTCATTATTTATGTATACAAGTGCTTTATCTGCTTGTATCTCTTTAGTTTTAAAAAGGGTATCAGATCCCACTGTAGATGGTTATGAGCCACCATGTGGTTGCTGGGAATTAAACTCAGGACCTCTGGAAGATCAGTCAGTGCTCCTAATTGCTGATCCATCTCTCCAGTCCAAGAATTTTTCAAAACTATATAAGAATGATTATTTTAAGCCGGGCGGTGGTGGCGCACGCCTTTAATCCCAGCACTTGGGAGGCAGAGGCAGGCGGATCTCTGTGAGTTCAAGACCATCCTGGTCTACAAGAGCTAGTTCCAGGACAGGCTCCAAAACCACAGAGAAACCCTGTCTCGAAAAACCAAAAATTTGTAAAAAAAAATAAAAAAAAAAATTTTAAAAAAGAAAGAAAAATAAAAAAAAAAAAAAGAATGATTATTTTACAATATTGAAAAACTGAAGCATACTAAATGTTATATGAAGATAATCAAGTTACATACACTGGATGGACTATTATATAGTCATTAAAAATTGTAATGATCAAGATCATCTCACAACACTGAAACTGTTTAAAACAGAATAGATACAGTAACAGATAAGAAAACCAAGGCAGAAAAATTTTCTGGGCATGGTGGCACACATCTGTAACCTCAACACTTTGGAGGAGTGGTGTCAGAAGCTGAAAGTCAGCTGGTCTAGTGAGTTCCAGTCAAGCTAGGTCTACATAATGAGATCTGGTTTTGTATTGCTTTGTTTTGTTTCAGAGACAGGGTTTCTCTGTGTAACCCTGGCCATCCTGAAGCTCACTCTGTAGATCAGGCTAGACTTGAGCTCAGAGATCCACCTGCCTCTGCCTCCCTAAAGCCGAGAGACCTGTTTTTAAAAACACAAAACAAGGGGCTGGAAGATGGCTCAGCAGTTAAGAGGTTCCAGGTCCTTCCCAGTACCCACCCACAACCATCTGTAACCAGCTCCTATCTCTACAGGCAGGAGGCCCACATGGTACACAGCATACACGCAGGCAAAACATACATACAAATTTCAACAAAAAAGCTCAAGGCAAATTAAGAGTTTTTTGATCACAGTCATATGGACAGAAAATGCCTGAAAATTACATGGATTCCTTCTCAGAAGTCCATTTTAGAGCTCAAAAACACTCACCACTGACGACGAAGAGAAGGAGGACGCTGGGTACCATGTGGAGCTTACTTTAGAAGAAACCTATGGGATTAAAAAGTATCTGGTAAATTCCAGGTGCAGTGGCACATTAATCCCAGCACTCAGGAGGCAGACAGGCGGTCTCTGTGATTTGGAGACAATCTTGGTCTACAGAGTAAATTTCAGGCCAGCCATGGCTACACAGTAAAACCCTATTTTCAACAAAACAAAAATCTGATAAATGTCAGGCCTTGGTGGTGCATGACTTTAATCCCAGCATTCAGGAGGTAAAGGTAGGAGGATCTCTGTGAGTTGCTGGCTTGGTCTACAGTGTGAGTTCCAGGACAGCCAGGGCTACGCAGAGAAACCCTGTCTCAAAAAACAAAAACAAACAAACAAACAAACAAAAAGAACCCCAAGAACAATGGCAATGGGTTTTTGATCCTACTGCACGTACTGGCTTTGTGGGAGCCTAGGCAGTTTGGATGCTCACCTTACTAGACCTGGATGGAGGTGGGTGGTCCTTTGACTTCCCACAGGGCAGGGAACCCGGATTAGTCTTAGGGATGATGAGGGAGGGGAACTTGTTGGGGGAGGGGGAGGGAAATGGGAGGTGGTGGCAGGGAGAAGGCAGAAATCTTTAATAAATAAATAAAAAAAAGTGATAAAAATAAAATGTCAAAAAAAAAAAAGAACCCCAACAATTAACCAAATAAAAATCCTGAGAATAAACTAGAAGACACAGAAAGTTATGGAAACAATAAATCATAAAGATCATGTTCTGGAGCTGGGTTGTGGTGGCACACATCTTTAATCTCAGCACTCAGGAGGCAGAGGCAGGCGGATCTCTATGAGTTCGAGACCAGCCTGGTCTACAAGAGTTAGTTCTAGGACAGGTTCCAAAAGAAAAAAAACAAAAACAAAAACAAAAACAAAAGGAATGTCCTGCATTTCCAGGGAACTCTTGATTTAAAGAATCTTTTTAGTCATTATATTATATTTTGCAAAATACAGTCACCACAAATCTAACAAAAGTACTTAATATTTCTAAAGTAAGTGTTGAAGACAGAATAAATCAATGTTAATGTAATAAACCATAAATAATATTGTCTATAGTCAATGTGGATACAGATTAAATAGTAATAAAATGTAAATATATATTCACACATACTTGAAACAAATGTTCATCACACCTTACTTTCATTAGCCCCAAATTTGGTAATTACTCAAACGTCCACTATTAGATAATATGATCAAAGTGCATATATATGAAAGTATTGTAGTGGAACCCATTTTTTATAGAATATATGTTAATAGTAAAATTTTAAAATGCAATTGTTGAGTATGGAGATGTTCTTTAGGAAGCCGAAGGATCATACATATATTCAGTGTCAGTCTGGACCCTGTTCCATGAGGAAAAAAAATGAGATGAAACATTAGATGATTTCACTTATATAAAACTTGGTGCTAAACCAGGCGGTGGTGGCGCACGCCTTTAATCCCAGCACTCGGGAGGCAAAGGCAGGCGCATCTTTGTGAGTTCGAGGCTAGCCTGGTCTACAAGAGCTAGTTCCAGGACAAGCTCCAAAGCTACAGAGAAACCCTGTCTCGAAAAACAAAACAAAACACAAACAAAACAAAAAAACTTGGTGCTAGCACCATCAGATCCATAGTTATCCCGGGGTGAGAGGAACAGCAGTCAGGAGAGCTAAAGGGACAGTTTTGGGATAATAATTATTTTTATTATTTTGTGATACTTTCACAGGCATTAAGGCTTACCAAATGGTATATGTAAAATATGTACAGATTATTATTATTTTTTTTTTTTTTGGTTTTTCGAGACAGGGTTTCTCTGTGGTTTTGGAGCCTGTCCTGGAACTAGCTCTTGTAAACCAGGCTGGTCTCGAACTCACAGAGATCCGCCTGCCTCTGCCTCCCAAGTGCTGGGATTAAAGGCGTGTACAGATTATTTTGTGTCCACTTCACTTTTTTTTTTTTTCTTTTTCGAGACAGGGTTTCTCTGTGGTTTTGGAGCCTGTCCTGGAACTAGCTCTGTAGACCAGGCTGGTCTCGAACTCACAGAGATCCGCCTGCCTCTGCCTCCCAAGTGCTGGGATTAAAGGCGTGCGCCGCCACCACCGCCCGGCCTCCACTTCACTTTAATGAAGCTATTTTTTAAAATGGTACAGGTACCTCATGGCAGGATTATATGTTGCTATTTGGTAGGGTAAAAAATCAGGGAACTAAGGAGAGAGATTCAACTATAATGTTAAGTCTCATACTGTCCCTCTAAACATATTCAACATATGGTACAAAAGTTGGTCTAGAAGAGCTAGTTCCGAGACAGGAACCAAAAAGCTACAGAGAAACCCTGTCTCGAAAATCCAAAAAAAAAAAGTTGACTTAAGAAACATTCAAGCAATAGGAAGCTGGGATGGTGGTTTCTTTGTCCACTGCTCACTCTTGCCTCTTGACAGCGTGCTTTATGACAATGGTCCCCTCGGCCACTGCACACTTGCACCAATAGAGCGCTTCACTTCCGTACTACACTGTGTGTGTCTCCCTTGCATTCTTTTGATGAAGATCACGAGGACCAGGGAGTTGGGGAGAGCAAAGCATGTGAGATCTTGGATATTCTTCTCTTAATTATCTTTACACAACTCTCATCAACTCTTCAATCTGCTCCAACCTTCATGACTAAACATCAGTGACTTTTTATAGCCTTCTAAGTCCTCCTTAGACTTGGCCTCACAGCAGAAGTGACATGGTTCATTACTCTCATCTCTTGAAGTTTTTTCACTTGTCTCTATGCCGCCCTGGTGTCTTATCCACCCCCCACCCCAACCCCCCACTTTTCCCTTTGTATCCACTCCCAGTCTCTTTTACTGGGTTATTCTCATCTTCCTGGACAGTACATCAGTTGCCCAAGGCTTAGCCCTGGGCTTGCTTTCTTCTAGTTCAGTACACACTCTCCCTGAGAGACTCCAACGGCCTCATTAGGCTCTGATCATCCCCATGGCTGCAGCTCCCAGCCAGACTTTTCTCCTTCAGGTAAGACCATGAAACTATTTTCATAGCTGAACTCCTCCCTTCCCTCCCACCAGTCTGCTCTACTTCCTACAGCCCACCTGTCTGAGCAAAGAAAGGGTCCTTAGTTACCTGGCTGACCGTGTCACCTCATCTCCTCCCTTTCTCTTCTCAGTGAACTAACCCGTCCTGGCAATCTATCTTCCTAGAAATCTTTGAACACTGCCATCTCTTCTCTTCACCCTGTCATTTTTCCAAGTCATTACCATGGCTGTCTCTCAGATTTCAATAGTGGTTTTCCAATAAGTCTCATAGTTTCCAATCTTACATGTTCTGAATCCAGTTGTTCCTTCCCCTCCCTCCCTCCCTCCCACCCTCCCTCCCTCCCTCCCTCCCTCCCTCCCTCCCTCCCTCCCTCCCTCCCTCCCTCCCTCCCTCTTTGTTTTTGAAACAGCATTTCTCTGTGTAGTCCTGGCTGTCCTGTAACTCATTCTGAAGACCAGGCTGGCCTCGAACTCAGAGAGATACAGCTGCCTGCCTCTGCCTCCTGAGTGCTGTGATTAAAGGCATGCACCACTATTCCCAGTTCTGAATATAGTTTCTATTCCATAATCAGACTCTCTCTCTCTCTCTCTCTCTCTCTCTCTCTCTCTCTCTCTCTCTCTTTTTGGTTTTCCAAGACAGGGTTTCTCTGTAGCTTATGAGGCTGTCCTGGAACTAGCTCTTTTTTTTTTTTTTTTTTTTTTTTTTTTTTTTTGGTTTTTCGAGACAGAGTTTCTCTGTGGTTTTGGAGCCTGTCCTGGAACTAGCTCTTGTAGACCAGGCTGGTCTCGAACTCACAGAGATCCGCCTGCCTCTGCCTCCCAAGTGCTGGGATTAAAGGCGTGCGCCACCACCGCCCGGCTCGGAACTAGCTCTTATGGACCAGGCTGGCCTCGAACTCAAAGAGATCCGCCTGCCTCTGTCTCTGAGTGCTGGGATTAAAGGCGTGCGCCACCACAGCCCGGCCAGAGGGTCTTTCTAAGAGGAATTAGGTTAGACTACCAGCTTATGCTGAACTCCACTGGGAGTGTACCTCAGAGGTAAAGTAACAAGCATGTACAAGTTCCTGGGTTCTTCTCTCAGCAATGCAAAACAAAACAGCAAAACAAACAAATGAACAAAAAACAAAACAAAACCTCCAGTGGCTTTCTGCTGTCCTTACAATCAAGATCAGCACCCGGCTGTTCAGAAGACTGCGTAGGTAGTACTTCTGCTTCCCCAGTCTCATAGTGCGAGCACTACTTCCTCCTTGCGCTCTAGTCCAGCCTTTCTGGAGTCGGACATTATCCTGCTTCGCCTTCTGGACAAGTTCTGTCTTCTTTGCTTTTGTCCATCTTGTCTGACTCTGTTTCATTCCACTTGCCTGGCTCATTCTTTACTCCCTCAGGTTTCTAGTTGACCATCATCTCTTCTAGGAAGTCTCAACCTCAGGCATGGGGTAAGCACCTAATCGTGGAGTTCATAAGGCACCCAAATTCTTCCATTTTTCATTCCACATTACAGGATAGCAGCTTGTTTAGTTACTAAGTGTCTCTCTCTTTAGATCACTAGACCATTGTGTCCTCTGCCCCTAGCCTAATCCCTCTACCAGACTGAGGATTTGTTACTATTTCACAGACTCAAAGGATGAATCCTCACCAACCAATAATTCGTTGGTAATATTGTTTCATGCATTCTCCCTTAAGCATAAAAAGTGTACGCATCAGCTAATTTAAGCATTTTAGGCCAGTTTTATGTTTTAACCTACACAGTCTTCCTCATGTAAAGATAAAGCAGAAAGTGCACCCACTATCATGAAATATCACCATGTAGTTTTTACAGGGTCAGACCTCATATCTGTTTCACATTTCCTATGAAATACTCATTAGCACCATTCCTGAAGAAACTAGCCTCTGACTTTCACTCTCTAGAGCAACGGTTCTCAACCTTCCTAACATTGCAACCCTTTAATACAGTCCCTCATGTTGTGAACTCCAACAACAAAATTATTTTCATTAGTACTTCCTTACTGTAATTTTGCTACTTTTAGGAATCATAATGTAAATATCTGATAGGCAGGATGTCTGATGCATGACCCCTGCGAAAGGACCGGTCAACGCCAAGGGGTCATGACCCACAGGCTGGGAACCACTGCTCTAGACACTGTTTCCTTTGTCTTCTCCCCTAGCTTGTGCTGAATTAGACCGGTTGAGTTTGGGGCTCTTTTCCCTACGTCCCTTCAGTGCCCTGGAGACCTCCAATTGTCTAGCGCTTTCCTTGCATTACAGTTGGGAGTACGTTCAAAGTCTAGGGCAGTGTGAAGGAAGAAAGGCCTGCCGAGGTCTAAGTCCTAAATTCTCAGCGCCATCAGTTACTAACCGGGTGAGCGTGGGTCAGTGACCTGAAGTGTCGGTCAATTCACTTCACCGCGTTTTCAATTCTTTTTTTTTTTTTTTTTTGGTTTTTCGAGACAGGGTTTCTCTGTAGCTTTGGAGCCTGTCCTGGAACTAGCTCTTGTAGACCAGGCTGGCCTCGAACTCCCAGAGATCAGCCTGCCTCTGCCTCCCGAGTGCTGGGATTAAAGGCGTGCACCACCACCGTCCGGCCGCGTTTTCAATTCTAATCCTCATGCAGATTCTAGAAAGTAGTGGAGTTAGGGTTAAATTTGCAGATTGGAATGGCATCAACAAGGCAGGTCACTGGGTTTCATTAAGACTGGTTTTGTTTAATCTCTGAATAGGAAAGATAATATCACACAAAGCAGAGCGTTTAGGCTAAGTTCTACTAGTCCCCACCAGAAAAGATAGGCCGGATATTTAAATTCACTGAAAACTCACTCATTACTTTGTACGCTAGCCTAAAAAAATTTAAAAGCCCCTCTGAAAACATGAGTCTGATCCTTCCTAGTTTCTTCTGACAGTGCTCTGATAGTCATGGCTGTCAAATTTAGACAATTTTTTTTTCTGTTTATTTTTCTTTCTTTTCCCCTTTTCTAGTGTTAGGGACTTAGTATGTTACCCAGGTGTTTTTTGTTATTGTTTTTGTTAAGTATCTTAAAAATTTTTGTGTATATGCGAGGGTATGTAACATGGATGGGTACAGAAGGCAGCAGATCCCCCTAAAGCTAGGATTAAGAAACAGTTGTGAGCTACCCAGCATGGGTGCCGGGAACTGAACACAGGGTCTCTGACAAGCAGCAGGTGCTCTTACTTATCCTTCGAGCTTTCGCCAGCTTCCAGTTTTACTTTAGTTTAGAAATTACTTTTTCTTGTTTTTTTTTAAGTAACCATTTACAAAGTAATAGGTTTCATTACAGCATTTTCAGGTATACCATTAGACCATGCTGTTTGTCACTTTCGCCTTCAATTGACCTCATCTCCCCTCTTGCTCTCTGGCTGATTCCCTTCCCAGGCTGGTTTTGAAGCGGTCTCATGAAATTTTCCTGTGTACATGAGCCACCATGGCCATTCAGATGAGCCTCTATCAGAGTGTCACGTTACAGTAACTCCTAGTTGTCTAAGAACTACTTCTGGCCTTTCCCCAAGTCAGTTCAGAGGTTTCTTCAAATTGGTTTTTAAAAAGAAAAAATCTTTATCTGTTTGAAAAATAACATGCGTGGGAAGAGAGATTCTGCTCCTCTGGTGATGGGCTAACAATGAATGGGGGTGGGAGCAATTTCTATAAAGGATTTTAAGAGGTTCGCCGGGCGGTGGTGGCGCACGCCTTTAATCCCAGCACTTGGGAGGCAGAGGCAGGTGGATCTCTGTGAGTTCGAGACCAGCCTGGTCTACAGGAGCTAGTTCCAGGACAGGCTCCAAAACCACAGAGAAACCCTGTCTCGAAAAACCAAAAAAAAAAAAAAAAAAAAAAAAGAGGTTGGTAATGGTAAATGTAGACTGGAAATGCTGTCTCTCTTATTAGAAAAAGATACCAGAATAGAACTAGGGAGTGGAGTCATGTCAGCCCTCTATGGCCTCCAACCCATCCTCCACACTGTCCCATTAAACAGCGCATTCAATACTGAAGTTCTGGTGACTCCACCGATAATCTAACAAACACACACATTTCTGCAGTAGAACTCATAGAAACCTGATGAACAGACATAAGTGCAACAGCTTAGCTGGATGCGTAAGAAGGAGACAATGTTGCTAATGCAGGATATTATGAATCTTGCCAGGAACATAGTAAATCTTGCTTCATATCCTAAGTCCTTGCTAAGTTGCAAACACAGAAGAGGTTATACATAAACCTGGGATCACAGGCTTGAAGCTTCCATAGTAGCTCTATAGCTGCCCTTAGGCTGGCTTCTGCGGGGTTCCCATCCCAGTCTGGCAGAGGGGAGGGTGTGCTGGCACCTGAGGAGCTGGCTTTGGGAACGTGTTTTCCTAGGCTTTCATTTTCTACCACCTGTTTGGGAAATGTTTAGTCTTTTGAACGAAGCAGTATTAACAACTTATTTAACTCTAAAAATTAACTCCGTTTAACTTTGCAGAGAAAGTTTAACTTTGCCCCAGAACTTGTGAAAAACTAGGAGCCATAATAGTTTGTGAAAACAGCTAGCAAATGGCTGCCTTTAATTCGAAAACCTAGGGTACATTTATTTCTAGGCGATGCAAAGTTCCTTCGCTGACCCTCGTTGCAGGTCTCTAGTGAGCTCCCCCGCCCCCTTACCTCAGATTATTAACAGAGGTCGGGTGGGGGAAGGGACGCTCCTGGCAAAGAAAAGTACTCTAAGAAAGGTGACCCAAACAAGGGGTTCCTGGGGAACAGAGGTGGCTGGTGTAGAGGTGAAAGAGAGACCTTAGCAGGAACCAGAGAGAGAGAAAGCGACCAGCTAGTGACAGCAGGGACTGAGCTTAACGGGAGGTGGGTGGGTCAGAGCCAGAAAAGGAAAGACTCAGGAGTAAAAGGACGGAGCACCAGGCGTGAGGCTCCGGGGCTGGATCCAAGACCAGAGACGGTACAGAGTGACAACCCGGACCCACGGGTTTGGTGGAACGAGGGTCTGCAAAGGAGCTGGGCCACTAAGTTTGTCCGGCAGGAGCATGGTTTAGAGTCGGGGCGGTAAGGACTCATTCCTAACATCACGGTCCCTCGTCGCCACCCTCACTCGCCTGCAGGATCCGGGTCCGCACTGCTGCCGCTGCCGCCACCGCCGACGCCATGGCTCACCGGTGAGCTTTGCGGCCCAGTTCTCCGAGTCTGGGGCTGCCAGTGCCTCCGAGAAGTCACGCCGCTAGGCAACGCCCACCACAGGTCGGGCCTGTCCATTGGAGGAGAGGGTCACTTCTCCTAACCAATCACTTGTCAGAACTCTTGACTCCCTCCCGTCACTCCCAGCCCTGGAGATACGTGATTGGTCAGAAGCGGAAGCGTTCTCGCCCCCTTTCACCTCAGCCGATTTTTGTTGGCGGAGGCAGGGAGACGCCCCCCACCCCGACTTGGTGCTGCAGATAAAGCACCGGGCGGAGGACGAGGGAAGACGCCCCCTAACCGGGAACTCCGATTGGCTACAGGTAGGCCCCCCCCCGAGGTCCCGCCCCCTTGCTATGGAAAGTAAATAAGGCCCTCGGGGAATTTTGTCTGCGTTCCACCTTAACTACCACGGGCGGGGCTGCCGTGTGGGGTGGGATTAGGCAAATATTACCCTATGGGCTAGGGTAACCAGCCTGGGCCGCGAACTGAGGATAGGGTGTCTCCGTAGGGGCGTGGCTTGCGGGGCCTCGCTTTCCCGCCGACGGTTGGCCACGTCACGTGACATGGGCTGGAAGATGGCGTCTCCCACAGATGGTAAGAGCCGGCTTGGAGATTGTTGCCCTGTAGTCTCTTTATTTGGTGCTCTGGGAACTTCCGCTGTCTTCACGCTTACTCTTCTTACTTGAGCCCTTCTCCTTTCTCTCCCACTTCTTTCCTTTGGCGTATGTTGGTTTTCAGCTAGCAGGGTTTTCACAGCGTCTCCGGAGGTGCTAAGTATCAGGTCTCCCCGCTGTGTATGAGTTGGGTGAAGGAGGCCACCAACCAGACCCTTTCCCGGAAAAAGAACAGAGGTCGCCCTGGCCCATCGGTGATGCTCAGGGTTCAAAAAGGGCTACCGAGGTGAAAGGGAGCTTGCTTTTCGGACCGGCCCATTGGAGTGTTGGTTCTGTTCTCATCTCAGTAGAGGTAGAACGAGTTTCTGAAGCCCTCGCTGTGACTGGTGACTGAGCCCAGAGAGAAACATGCTGTCTCTTTCTCAGTTTAGGACCGTTGTTGACCTGGTTTCCTAGCCTTGAGCCCTATGGGAAATGGAAATTATTTTTGTTAATGTAGTTCAAACGCGTCTCAACTCTTAACCCGCACTCCTCTACTTTATATTTTGTTTCCTTAGACTGAGGGCGGGAACAATTCTGCTTATATGTCATCTAAGATGCAAATGACCTCAGATGGCCTTTAGGTATTTTCGTTAGACCCCTATGCTTTTGCTGGCGGTTCTGTTTTAGTATTTGGAATTGCCCTTATGTCATTTTTCAGTAGCTCAGTCTGTTCACTGTCAGCATAGTTATTCTGGTAACTTTGCCCGGGCCACACCCAGACATAAGTTCCAAGTCTGTCTTATTTCATAGTTTAATCCTAGCTTTTAGCATACTGCCTGCAAAGCGTTTGGCCTTAAATTAGCATTTGTCAAAAAATGAAACTGCCCTTGGTGTGTAACCTCTAATCCTAGCTGCTTGGGAGATCGAAGCAGGAAGATTGTTGCTTCAGGCTTGCCTAGACTACAGAGGGAATTGTGGGCAGAGTATGTCTCAAAAAGTTGGGGTTCTTTGTTTTTTCTTTTATTTTTATTGAGACAGGGTTTCTCTTTAGCTTTGGAGCCTGTCCTGAAACTCCCTTTGTAGATCAGGCTGGCCTCAAACTCACAGAGATCTGCCTGTCTGTCTCCTGAGTGCTGGGATTAAAGGTGTGAGCCACCACCACCCGGCTTGTTTTTTCTAGACAGGATTTCTGTGTGTAACTTGCTGTCCTGGAACTCATTCTGTAGCCCAGGCTGGCCTAGAACACCTGTCTCTGCCTCCTCAGTGCTGGGGTTAAAGGCAGGCATCACCATCTGGCTTTAAATGGAAAGTTTTATTTTTAAAAGTTAGCATACAGGAGGGTGGAGAGATGGCTCCACGATCAAGAGCTCCTGCTGCTGGCTTCAGTTTCCAGCACCCACACGGTGTCTCACAGTCGCTGGTTCCAGTGGGTTTGACCTCCTTGGGCATCAGGCATGCATGTGGTGTACATAACATTCAGACTACAATAATATACATAAATAAATCTAAAAACAAAAAATGAAAAGTGAGGGTATAGGTGGAGACTTGCCTATCATGAACTAAGCCCTAGGTTCAGTCTCCAGCACTGAAAAGAGTATTTAGGTTATATGCAAAAACAGTGTTAGCAGATTTCCCCCCTTTCTTCTTCTTCTTTTTTGAGATAGGGTCTCACTCTGTAGGCCAGACTGCAAATTCACCATCCTCCTGCTTCCCTGTGTGCCTCCAGTGTGCTGGGATTAAAGGTCTGCACCACTACGCCTGGCCTCTTACTTTTTTTTTTTTTTTTGGTTTTTCGAGACAGGGTTTCTCTGTGGTTTTGGAGCCTGTCCTGGAACTAGCTCTTGTAGACCAGGCTGGTCTCGAACTCACAGAGATCCGCCTGCCTCTGCCTCCCAAGTGCTGGGATTAAAGGCGTGTGCCACCAACGCCCGGCCTGGCCTCTTACTTGATTTTAATGTTTTAGGTAAAATGCATCTTAAGTTTTGAACTCATTCACATACCTTAAGAAAGGGTGGATGTTCACAGCAAAACAGATTTTCCAGTCTGTGTTTTTTTTCATTGTTGTTAAAAATGTACTTACCAACAAAAAGCAAAGGGCAAGGAACATGAAGGAAGACAGTATTTTTGTTCTTGTTGTTTAAGACTTGGGGTTCTTCATTTTGGTGCCTGTAGAGGTTTCCTGGGAACAAGACTTCTAAAAGACCATGTCTGGAAGACTGTGGCACAAGGCTGTTTTTGCTAGATAAGCAGGGTCTCTAGAACCAAAGTGAGTACAAAACTCTTCAAATGGAAGGTGTTTTTGCCTGAGGTGGAAGTGAGTTCTGTAAGGCAAGAGATGTGCTTGTGTGTACAAAGCAAAAATTCACACAGGGACTCGTGGAGGCAAACCAAGCAAAATCAGAGTACTCTGGGAAAAGATGAATTGGACCCATAGAAATGGTGGCAACCATCCTGTAAAGGCCAATGGATGCAGGATTCATATAATGCTGCACCCCACACAAATCTAAACTAGTGAAAAGTAAAGAAAGTAAAAAAAAAAAAGTAAGGTCTTTTATTGGCCCAAAAGTAGTAGGCTAGAATGGCTAGCCAGCAAGCTCTAAGAATCCCTCAGTGCTGGGATTACAAACAGCGTGTTATGTAGACAGAAGTTTCTGTCCCGCCTTGTCCTGCAGCTGTTCAATCCCAGAGAAACACACAGAGACTTATATTACTGTCCTATTAGCTCTCTCTTTTATTATTAGCTAGCTCTTACAACTTAAATTAACCCATAATTCTCATTTATATCTAGCCACGTGTCTTGGTACCTTTGCTCAGTTAAGGCATTCTCATCTTACTTCCTCTGCGTCTGGCTGGTGACTGTCTCCGCCTTTTCTTTACCCAGAATTCTCCTAGTCAGGTTTCCCTGCCTATACTTCCTGCCTGGCTACTGACCAGTCAGCATTTTATTAAACCAATACAAGTGACAAATCTTTACAGAATACAAGAGCATTCACCCACAGCAGTGATAACTCATGGTTTTTTTTTTTTCATGGAAGTTCTGGAGATCAAACTCAGGACCTCATGCTTGATCAACAAACAGTTTACTGACTGAGATCTCTCAGCACTCCCCCCCTTTTTTTTTTCAAGGGAGAAAAATTCTGGGCCATGGAGATGGCATATTGGGTAAAAGAACTTGTCTAAGACTGCTAATCTAGTTTGAGCCTGGAACCCACATGGTGAAGAAGAGAACCAACTTCTTACATTGTTATGTCATGAACACAAACCCAATAAAAAAAAATTCACTTTTTTTAAAATAACTGTTTTTTTACCTTTTTGAGGCAGAGTTCTGTATAGATCAGGCTGTCCTGGAACTCACTGTGTAGACCAGGTGGCCTCAAACTCACAGAGATCCACCTGCCTCTGTCTCTCAAGTGCTGGGAATAAAGGTGTGCACCATCACTGTCTGGTAATATATGTTCTTTTCAAAAGTCAAAAAGAAAACTTGTGCCGGGCAATGGTGGCGCACGCCTTTAATCCCAGCACTCGGGAGGCAGAGGCAGGCGGATCTCTGTGAGTTTGAGACCAGCCTGGTCTACAAGAGCTAGTTTCAGGACAGGCTCCAAAACCACAGAGAAACCCTGTCTCGAAAAACCAAAAAAAAAAAAAAAAAAAAAAAACTTGTTGCCGGGCGGTGGTGGCGCACGCCTTTAATCCCAGCACTTGGGAGGCAGAGGCAGGTGGATCTCTGTGAGTTTGAGACCAGCCTGGTCTACAAGAGCTAGTTCCAGGACAGGCTCCAAAACCACAGAGAAACCCTGTCTTGAAAAACCAAAAAAAGGAAATCTTTAATAATTAAATAAATTAATTAATATAAAATAAAAAAAAAAGAAAAGAAAAGAAAACTTGTAGAGCAGGCTTGACTGTTGAGTATGAGACACTGATGGTACCAGAAGACTGAGGTCCCTGCCAAAGCAGAAGACAGTGGTCAACAGTCTTAGTAGAGATTGTCTTCCATGAGAGTAGCGACTGTAACTGGAGGAAAGTTGAAGAGTAAAGTAAAGACATAGGTAGATTTGCTACACCTTTTTTACACAGGGTTTTGCTGTATACTTCGGTCTGGCCTGAAACTCTCAATGTTCTTGCCTCCTAAGTGCTGGGATTACCGATGTGGCTCAACATGTCTAGCCAATGCTCATTTTTCTAAGCAGCTCTTTCCTTCCTTCCTTCCTTCCTTCCTTCCTTCCTTCCTTCCTTCCTTCCTTCCTTCCTTCCTTCCTTCCTTCCTTCCCTCCCTCCCTCCCTCCCTCCCTCCCTCCCTCCCTCCCTCCCTCCCTCCCTCCCTCCCTCCCTTCTGTCTTTCTTCTTTTTTTGGTTTTTTCGAGACAGGGTTTCTCTGTGTCTTTGGAGCCTGTCCTAGAACTAGCTCTTGTAGACCTTGAACTCACAGGGATCCACCTGCCTCTGCCTCAATTGTGCTGGGATTGAAGGCGTGTGCCACCACCACTTGGCTCAAATTTTCTTTTCTTTCCTTTTTTTTTTTTTTAATTTTATGTGTATGGGTATTTTGCTTGCTCTATGTCTCTGTTCTACATGTGTACTAACTGGAACCATAGACAGTTGTGTGCTGCCATATAGTGCTGGGAATTGAACCCCGATCCTCTGGAAGAGCATTCAATACTCTTAACCACTGAACCATCTCTCCAGCCCTAACTTTCTTATTGGTTAGAGTGGAAGACTGAGTTTTGATCAGAGAGAATCCAATTTATTTGTATTATCATGCCCAGTAGCAATTCAGATCTTTGAAATTTCAATTAAGTTCTCTATTTTTTTTTAGGGGGGGGGTTTGGGAACAGGGTTTCTCCGTAGCTTTGGAACCTGTCCTAGAACTAGCTCTTGTAGACCGGGCTGGCCTTGAACTCACAGAGATCCACCTGCCTGGGATTAAAGGCGTGCGCCACCACCACCTGGCTCAGTTTAAGTTCTTTAAGATTGAAATGTAATAAAATATAAATGAATGTGTATCTCAACCCATCCTGGTGTTTGGTTCCAGGGACGGATTTGGAAACATCTTTGCTAAGTTTTGAGAAACTTGACCGTGCCTCGCCAGATCTTTGGCCTGAACAATGTAAGTTTTTTCTTTTCTCATATCAGAATCGATGCAGGAGAGTCTGTTGCCATGGGAGAATTTCAAAGGGTTATCATGTATCTATGATGATTTAAGTTTTCATTTCACTTCAAAGAGAAGAAATTGATGTTCAGTAAAAATAGAGACTCGTGAGACAAGCAATGAGGAACTTTTAAACAGTAATTATAGTTCTAAAACTACATCTGTAATTTCAGATAATTCTGAGATGCACAAAGCTTTTCATCTCCTTTAGTCACTCTTATTAAGTTAAATACTATTAATAATTTTGTACAAATCGGTTTGGACTTTTTTTATGCTTATACAGATAATCACATGCATATACACACGGCGGAGGTGGGGTGTTGTTTTTTATAATAATGAAGTCATATGTATGGAGCCTTCAGCTTAATTTAAATAAATTTGTAATGTGATGCATCTTTTCATGTTCTTTGTAGGTCTACTTCATTCTTTTAAATATAATGGATATTCTAGTTTCTATACATTCTGTTTGAAAACCTAAATCATCTGATTTTTATTTCACAAGCAGCATTTTAATGATTATTATTATATTAATGATACACATTGCATATGTGTTCTGTATGTAGAAGAGGATGACTGACCATTTTCTCATTAGCCAGTATTGGATGTTACTGGTCATTATGTTAATTTGTGTTTCTATTTTCATTTTTTTTAATTAAGTGACATTCATTTATTTATTGGGCTGGGGGAGGCACCCATGTGCCATGATGCACATGAAGTCAGAGGACAACTCGTAAGGGTCAGTTTTATCCTGATACCTGGGAATCCACAACTTAGGTTGTTGGGCTCGGTGGCAAGTGCCGTTTCCTACCGAGCCATCTCACCAGCCCTAGCTTGTATTTCTTAGTAGAATTGAACATTATTTCACTTAAAATATGTAATTTTTTTCTTTTGATTTTTAATGTGATACTGTCTGAGACAATTGAGTCAATAATTTGATTAACAGAAAGGACAACTAAAAAAGAAAGTTTACATTCCTCATTTTTGTTATTTATTTATTTATTTGCATCCCTGGGGCTCAACCCCAGGGTCTTGTGCATGCTAGACAAGAACTCTTTCATTGTCTATACCTCTAGTCTTGGGAAGGAAACTTAAACTTTCTGACAAGAGATAGTTTACTATTCTCCAAGCCAAATCCTGGTTATTTAAAAGCTGAGGCATTGGCTTCTCAGAGAAGTTTTTCCTGCCCCATCATTCCGATTAGAGTTCTATTTTATGTCTGCCTATAGCACCTAACATCTTTCTGAAATGCTTAAGCAGTATTAGTGATTTCTGACCTGTCCTCTTCTACATTGTAAGCTCTTTGAAGGTGGCAAGACTTTGGTTTTTTGGATTGTTTGTTTGCTTGAGACAAGATTTCTTTCTGTGTAGCCCTGGCTGTCCTGGAACTCACTCTGTAGATCAGGCTGGCCTCAAACTCAGAGATCCACCTGCCTCTGCCTCCTGAGTACTAGGATTAAGGTGTGTGTCAACACAGCTACCACCACCTGGGAAAACTTCGTTTTTTTATTTAAATCCTCTGTGCCTGAACACACAAATGTTTCTTGCATGAATAACATTTGTTGTTTTTCGTTTTTCTTCTCTAGTACCAGGTGTTGCTGAATTTGCTGCTTCTTTCAAAAGTGTAAGTAATAGCTTATGTTTATGGAGGTTTACTCAAAGCTTGCCCTTGGGTAAAAAGCTCAAATCTATTTTAAAGAATAGTGCCATAGTCTTCTAATCATTTTTTTGACTGTAGATCTTTAAATATGTTTATATTCTCATAGTTAACTGTTGTAATCCCTTCCTGTTCAAATGCTTTGACACTCTGACCCTTGTCTATTAGCCTTTTCCTCAGCTTAGAAACTTCAAGGTTAAGCAGTTGAAATACTTGGTGTAACATTGGTATTCTGTTTGCCTCAACTATATTTAATTTTGAAGCTTTTTTCCCCCTTATTTATGTGGGAGGGTTTTTTGTTGTTGTTGTTGTTGTTTTGTTTTCAAATGTGGTTACTGGGGTTTGAATTCAGATCGTTAGAAATAACAGCAAGCTCACTTACCTGCTGAGCCATCACTCTGGTCCAGGGTTATGTTTCTTAACCTTTGTCTGCATGGCAGAATTGTCAGTGTACAGCTGCAAAGCTTTTAAAATTTTTTGTCTTGTTTAATTCCTTATCTCTATTCTTTCTAGTAGTCCCTCTTAATGGCCTTTGATATTCTGAATCAGTATATCTGGGACTATCCAGGATTTGGTTTTTGCACAGGGTGAGGGGGAAAGATGATCTCACAGTGTAACTGTCTTAGTCACTGTCCTTTTGAAGTGACATAAAGAGACACCATGACCAAGGCAACTTTAAAAGAAAGCATTTAATTGGGGGCTTACTTACAGTTTCAGAGGTCATGATGGTAGGGGTGGGAACATGGCAACAGGCAGACAGGCATGGTGCTGGAGCAGTAGCTGAGAGCTTACATCTTATCCACCAACAGCAGGCGGAGAGACTGGGTGTGGGCTTTTGCAACTTTAAAACTCACCCCTAGTGACACATCTCCTTCAACAAGGCCGCACTCCTAAACCTTCCCAAACAGTTCCACCAACTAGAGACTATTCAAATATCTGTTCTTATAGGGGCACCACAGTAACCCAAGCTGACCTTGAACTAACCTTCCTTATGCCTCAGCCTCTGCTCGGGTTGCAGTTGTTCCCCACTTATGTCCATTAACATTTTTTTTTTAATTTATTTATTTATTTATTGTGTATACAATATTCTGTCTGTGTGTATGCCTGCAGGCCAGAAGAGGGCACCAGACACCATTACAGATGGTTGTGAGCCACCATGTGGTTGCTGGGAATTGAACTCAGGACCTTTGGAAAAGCAGGCAATGCTCTTAACCTCTGAGCCATCTCTCCAGCCCCCATTAACATTTTTACATGCTGAAAATTTCTAAAAACTTCTACAGTACAATTATGAACTCGGTAAACACATTTGCTATCAAGCCTGATGACCTGAGTTCAGTCCCTGGACCTGCATGGTTGAAGGAGAGCACTGACTCCCACAGGTTGTCTTCGGACCTCCACACACCTGCTTATGGCATGTACATGCTCTATTCCCTCCCCAGAGACGGCACACAAATAAATAGATGGAAAAAATTTAATGACGAAATCTAGTCGAGTGGTGTTGGCGTACATCTTTAATCCCGGCATACGGGAGGCAGAGGCAGGCAGAGTTCTGTGAGTCCGAGCCTGGTCTACAGAGAGAGTCCTAGGACAGCCAGGCTACACAGAGAAACCCTGTCTCCAAAAAAACAAAAAGAAGTTAGTGATGAAATGTCAAGTGATGACCATTATTCTCTCTCCACTTGAACTGGGGGTTTTCTCATCTCTGATTCTTATTTCTGTTAGAGACTGTTACTCATACTGTCTTAAACTTTCAATTGGAGGGCTGGAGAGATGGCTCAGAGGTTAAGAGCACTGGCTGCTCTTACAGAGGTCCTGAGTTCAATTCCCAGCAACCACATGGTGGCTCATAACCATCTGTACTGAGATCTGGCGCCCTCCTCTGGCGTGCGGGCATACATCGAGGCAGAATGGTGTGCACATATTAAATAAATCTTTAAAAAAAAAAACTTTCAATTGGAGTCTTTCATAAGAATGGAATTTTAAATAATGTTATCGATGAACTAACTTATTCTTGAATTAGTAATAGTAGCCACATCGAAATTCATCCAAAACTACCTTTCTGAGACCAAGTTTAAAATTGAGTAGCAGGATTTTATAAAATGAATTTTTGAAGTAAAAGCTGAACCTAAAAACCTGCTTTTAAAATTTATTTATTTTATGTATATGGATATTTTGTCTGCATGTATGTATGTCTGTGTACCATATATATGCTTGGTGCCTGAGAAGGCCAGAAGAGGGCATCAGATCCCTTGTGACTGAGGATACAGGTAGTTGTGGGTACTGGGAATCAAACCTGGGTCCCCTGGAAAAACAGTCTGTGCTCTTGCCTGCTGAGTCATCTATTCACATACAAAACCTGGATTTTTTTTTTTTTTTTTTTTTTTGATTTTTCGAGACAGGGTTTCTCCGTAGCTTTTGGTTCCTGTCCTGGAACTAGCTCTTCTAGACCAGGCTGGCCTCGAACTCACAAGAGATCCGCCTGCCTCTGCCTCCCAAGTGCTGGGATTACAGGCGTGCGCCACCACCGCCCGGCTAAAACCTGGATTTTTGAGATTGTAGTTTTCCAGGATTTTCAGACAATCTGAAGGCTGTGTGATGAACTACATTCTCATAAGAAGGATGCACCTGAATGGATATATTTTTTTTTTTCTGACAGCCCATCACTAGCTCTCCACCCAAATGGATGGCTGAAATAGAACGTGATGACATCGATATGTTGAAAGGTATGTGATGCTGGTGTCTACTATCTTTTTTTTTTTTTTTTTAATATTCTGTGCATTTGTTTCCTATTTCAGGTGAGATTTTATTTATTATTTTTAAGATTTTATTTATTATGTATACAATACATTGTGCTGCCTCCATGTAAGACTGCAGGCCAGAAGAGGGCACCAGATCTCATTGTAGATGGTTGTGAGCCACCACGTGGTTGCTGGGAATTGAACTCAGGACCTCTGGAAGAACAGTCAGCGTCCTTAACCTCTGAGCCACCTCTCCAGCCCCGTGGTGTCTACTATCTTTGGTTTGTTTTTTTTGTTTGTTTGTTTGTTTGTTTTTTGAGACAGGGTTTCTCTGTGTAGCCCTGACTGTCCTAGAACTCACTCTGTAGATCAGGCTGGCCTAGAACTCAGAAATCCATCCTCTTGCCTCTGCCTCCTAAGTACTGGGATTAAAGGCATGTGTCACCACTACCTGGCTTGTTTTTGTTTTAGTGGGGTCCCACCCCATTGCTCAATTTGGCCTCTGAGTGCATGAGCCCAACTGATGCTTCTGTCTCAGCTGCCTAAGTATCTGGGACTATGGGTAGCCACCAAGCCTGGCTTGTCCTTTACTGTCACATTCACATCTGTCCACAAACCACTGTGCAGCCTTTCTGTCCCTACGTCCTTACGATGTTCTTGGCTTCACACTGCCTACTTTGCTATCTATCTTCATAGTTCTTCATGTCTGGCGGGAATGCTTTTCTCTACTTTTTATAGGTGTAGAAATTCAGCCAGTTCAAGAATGTGTCACAGTGAACTCTTTCATGTTTATTTTTTCATATTAACTTACTTTTGTATAATGCTTATAGTGGATTAAAAAAAAACCTTACATAAATTTCTCACTGAATTATAAAGGCCCTGTTAGGTATGATAATAACAAAGATTTAGAGATAAAATGGCTAGTGTTTATAAATTTATAAAGTTTAAACTCTGATCTTTTAAAGTTTAATCTTCACTATAATAGAAGAGCCTTATTTATAAAATTTAAAGCCACATATTGTCCTTAGTACTATAAAATGACAATCCTTGAGTGTAGCAGTTCTCAGCCTGTGGGGTGTGCCCCTTTGAGGGGCTGAACCACCTCTTCACAGGGGTCCCATACCAAATATTCTGCCTACCAATATTTACATTATGATTCATGATAGCAGCAACATTACAGTTATGAAGTAGCAATGAAATGATTTTATGGTTGGGATCACCACAACATGAGGTTAAAGGGTCGCAGTATTAGGAAGGGTGAGAACCACTCTCCTAGTGAGTTAAGATAAATCTTTTCTTTCTTTCTGTCCTTTCAGTTCTTCTGTCAAGAATTCTATGAGCAGTGAATACTGTTGTTTGATGAATGATTTGGAGTTCAATCAGAATGGAAATTTAAATTAAAAAAACTTTAATTTTATGGTTTTGGTCTTTTTTTTTTTTTTTTTTTTTTTTTTGGTTTTTCAAGACAGGGTTTCTCTGTGGTTTTGGAGCCTGTCCTGGAACTAGCCCTTGTAGACCAGGCTGGTCTCAAACTCACAGAGATCCGCCTGCCTCTGCCTCCCAAGTGCTGGGATTAAAGGCGTGCGCCACCACCGCCCGGCTGGTTTTGGTCTTTTTTTAAAAAAATCATTCTTATAGTGTTCAGATTCATGATGGTTGTGAAGTAATAGATTGAAATTAAGGTAAAAATCAGGAATTCTTGAGCTATTTAAAACTAGTCAAGAAAGTGGCATATGCTCATTGCAGGAAAGACTGCAGAATGATAAATGGAAGAGCAGAACTCCTTTGTATGATTTCAGAAGTTAACTCAGTGCGTGGTTAGATGCTGATTCCCTCACCCACCCATGGAAAACTATGTCTCGAAGGATCTTAGATTCATTGTCCTAATATTCCAAAACTATTTATGTAATAAATGATGAACTTACATTTTCTAAGAAAACTAATTTTTTTAAAAAAAAATTCTTTTATTTATTATGTATACAATATTCTGTCTGTGTGTATGTCTGCAGGCCAGAAGAGGGCATCAGACCTCATTACAGACAGATGGTTGTGAGCCACCATGTGGTTGCCAGGAATTGAACTCAGGACCTTTGGAAGAGCAGGCAATGCTCTTAACCACTGAGCCATCTCTCCAGCCCAAGAAAACTAAATTTTTAGTGAGAGTTCACAGCGCATTATGTTTCATGAAAACTGATTTCTATTTTAAACAAGGATTTAGATGTTATTTAAATGAAAATCTAGGTTGTAACCTTTATTTTAAGTAAGTAAAATCTGGGAAGTAAGTAAAATTAATTGTAAATAAAATAAGCAAAATTTGGATTTGAAGGGAAAGTTTGGATTTATATTTAAGTTTATGTTTTCTATAGTTGGGGACATGGTGAACAGTATTTTGTTGCTATTATTGCTACTATATATAGTTGAAATCCTGGGACTTGTAAATGGAGACAACATCTGATTTACATGACCAAGATGTGTCTGCAAGGTTTTCTCTGTGATATGTCACATCATAAGGCTTCATATTTTAATGGTATATTCATTTTGTGTGATAGGCAAAAATGAATGTTATAAACAGATGCTTGGAATAACACACTTGGGCAGGCGAGCTGACTCAGCTGTGAAGACACATGCCACCAAGCCTGACAACCAGAGTATGCTCTCTAGAACCCACATGCTAGAAGGAAAGAATTGACTCCTTTCAAATTGTCCTCTGATACCCATGCAATATTGTGCACAAACACACACTAAATACATTTTTTAAATGTAAAAATAAATAATTTAAAGCCCACTTAATGTGTTAAGTATAATGCTGAGGTGTTTTTGCAGTAGTAGAAAACTTCACAGTTTTTGCTGAAGAGTATGTAAAATTGGAGGAAAGGAAATAAAGGGCCTGTTTTGTACTTATTCATGAGGGAAATTAAGCTTGAAGTCTTCCTCACTCTTTCATTGTTCTGGTGATCAAATCCCCGGCTTCCTGCTTGCTAGGACAGTGTTCTGACATTCAGCTGTACCCCCAACCCAACTAGACATCTTTTGTTATTAGGACTATCAACCCAAATCAATTATTACTGCAGACCAGTGAGAAGTGATACTGAAATAAAGTCTTCTATTTCAGAGCTGGGGAGCCTCACCACAGCTAATTTGATGGAGAAGGTACGAGGGCTCCAGAACCTGGCCTATCAGCTGGGACTGGATGAGTGTGAGTACCCAATTAGTTTTATACAAGGTTACATGTTGTATATTCCACAATGAGTTCTAGTTATAACTCATGAAAATACACCTTTCCTTTTACCAAGGCAAAGACAAGCCATCTGAAGGTAGGAACTTGGTGTAACTTTGTACCTTTCATGACAGAATGTGCTAAATTATTGACTTAAAGGTAAAAATTTTTGTGCAATATATATCTTTTGGAACCTTTTTGTTTTAAGTGCTAGGACATCAATTAAAACTAGTTCAGTCTAAAGAGAGACTTTGTTAGTTCACATTCGTTTATTAAAAATCCAGGGGTAGAAATGGCTTTGAGGTTATCTAGATCTGTTCCCTTAATTATGTCACTGGGGTGTATCCAGGCTCCACTTTACTCGAGCCATTAGTCCTCGAGTGTTTGCTGCTGTCCATAGTCTTTTCTGGGCACTAAGGAAAGTGAGCAAAAAGAGATCCAGTTTGTGTTTTTGAATATCAGGATTCTCCAGGAAGGAAGAGTGTCTTTCTGGGAGAGACTTCAGCTGTTCTTCACTAGAGCACAGACGTGCATGGCAGTGGTCAGCCAACAAGGAACCGAGCTCAGTTTATTAGGTTTAGCAGTGTGGTGCCTTACCCACTGAGCCGTCTGTACTGCCAAGTATTTCTATTTCTAAGAACTGACGACATTGGGATTTTGGTTAGTTGTAGTCAACTAATTCAGCCATCTTAATCACTAAACTTAAGCTGAACAAGGAAGACTGTTTTCCTGCCAGCATGGTTGGATGAATACAGTAGAAACATAAATTATATTATACTTCATAACTCAGCCTGTTTTAGTTTCTGTAACAGTACTTTGTAACTTCCTGCCATCTTCCTTGGCCATCGGGAATTTATTTATTAGAAAATAAGTTAGAAATTGAAATGCTTACATCGATGTGTGTAGGATTTCTTGGATATAGTCTCTTTGTTTTAGCGTGTATAGTGTATTTGCATAAAAACATCTTTTTTGTCCTCTTAGATTATTCATCTACTCCAGGGATTGTCTTTCACTTGACACCTTAATCTGGTGTTTCGATGTCTTGGTATTTTTTTTCTACATTAATTGAAAGGATGACATGGGTGAAAAATAAGCAGTAGGAACTGATGAATCCCAGAGGACCAATGATACTGTTTTCATGCAAATATCTGCCCTGATAAAGATGATGAGATGAAAAAAATGCAGAAATATTTAGCCTCAAAACATGGTTGTCATTTCACAGTATTGTTAAATGAGAGTACAGGAATAACAAGACTCTTGTAGTACTGGTAGTAACTAGATTCTGTCTTTTGGGAGGAAAGCCTTATGTTATGTTACCCTTTGGTTTTGTTCATGGCTGTATGTCATATAACCCTTGTGGTGTACAGATTTTAAAATGCAATAGCTTTTATAGATTTGTTTCATTTTTAAGGCACTTTCACCATTCTTGGAAATTTGTTATGTTTGTTTTAGCCCTGGGATTAAATGTAACTTTTCAAAATTAAGGTCATTTTTTTTTTGAGACTCCTTTTGTAGTCTTATGGATCAACGGGCAGTCAATTAAAGATGCCTCTAGATGGAATGACACATGATATCTAACGAGGCCCATTGACTTAAAACGGAAAGGATGAAAGCTTTTGAAAATTGCTCTAGTTTTAGGTAATTGGTGTTTAGTGATGAGAAGTAATGTTTGAAGGTCTTGGGATATTTACTTCTCTGATAGCAGTAGATAATTATTTAGTACATACAACATGGATGTGCTAATTGTTTGGTTCTATGTGCTTGAGCCTTCCTCATTACCGTTATGGTGTGGGTGGGATACTGACTTAGCCCTGTGAATTACAACAGTAGGCTGTTGCCTTTATTCCTGAGACCCATTTAATTGCTGTGCATCTTACTAATTCTCTGCAATTTTTACCCTTTTCTGATTTTTTTCTTGGTTCTGAAGGTGACAGGTTTTTCAGTAGTTATGTAAATGACCCACTCGTTTATCGTCACTAACTTGGAAATAACTGAAAATAAGTTGTAAAAGTTTGGAAAACTGTTAATCATCTCTTTGTAGCTAGAGCTAAACCTTGGAACTCTGGAGCATTTGTGTTTGTGTTTCTTTTTTTTTTTTTTCTTAACAGCTTTATTGAGCTGCAGTTCATGTTCCTGTAATTCACCTATTTATACTGAACGGCTCAGTCTGCAACATAGTCAAATCTAGGATATTTTCATTACCACCTCAAATCCCTGGCCCCATTTGCCCTACTCCTCATTTCCTTTCAAGCTTCTAGGGGCTCAGTTATCACTAATCTGTTTTATGCCAGTATAGATTTGTCTAGTTTGGAATCATGTTTCTGTGACTGGAGTCTCATTTTTCTCTTTTTCTCTTTCTCTTTCATTGTCTCTTAATCAAAGTGCTGGGTATCAGACCCAGAGCCTGTACATTGCTAGCTCCCTCCAGCCCTGATTTCTTTTACTGAAATAGCATTTTCAGTGTTCAGCTGTGTTTGAGAATATATCAGTGCTCTCTTTTGTATGGTCAGATCATATTCCTTTGGGTAGGTATAACATTGTATTTATCGCCAATTGAGAGACATTTGATTGTTGCTACTATTAGATTTGTTGAACAATGCTGCTCTGACAAGTCATGTGTACACATGAATTTCCGTTCTCTTGTGTTTATAACTGGGGTCTTATGGTAGCACTATATCTGACTCCTTTGGGTTTTGGAGACAGGGTTTCTCTGCATAGCTCTGGCTGTCCTAGAACTCAACTTTATAGACCAGGCTGGACTTGATTGACCAGAGATCTGCCTGCCTCTGCCTCCCAAGTGCTGGATTAAAGGTGCGCTCTTTGTTTGTATCTGACTTCTTGAAGAGTTCTTAGGCTGTTTTCCAAGCTGACTGAACCATTGTATACTTCTACCAGCAGTAGAGGAATTTTTGCTAATACTTATTATTGTCCTTTAAAAAGTTGTTACTTCTATCCTAGGAGTATAAGGTTCATTGTGGTTTGGATTTTCTTTTGCCCATTGATGCTGAATACTTAACCTGCTTTCATGAGCTATCAGTCAGTTCTACATGCCCAGCCGTACGAAAAGTTGTGTGTGTGCAGATTCCTTGTTGCAAGTAGGAACGATTTTGTTCCTTCCTTTCTCATATTTTCTGCTGTGAGCCTAGCCTTTAAGGGCTGAGCCATTTCTCCAGCCCGTGTTTCTTCCTTTCTAATTTAGATATATTTTGATTTCATTTTCTTACCTTAGTTAAATTTCACTACAGTGGTGAACAGAAGTGGTAAGAGTAGATGTCCTTCATTTCCTTTCTGATCTTGGCAGAAAGCATGTAGTATGGTGTTAAAGACTGTGGTGTTTTCATAGGTAATTTTTAATGAAAATAAAATTACATTGAATTTGCCTAGATTCTTTGAGCTTTTAAAAACATTTGTGTAAAAGACATTTGAGACTTCCCTATTTAGACTTTGCAAAGGATTTTTTTCTTCCTTTCTTTTTTTGTGGGGGAAGGGCTTGAGACAGGGTTTCTCTATGTAAACAGTCCTGGCCGGCCTCAAACTCACTCTGTAGACCAGGCTGGCCTCAAACTCACAGAAATCCACCTGCCTTAGCCTCCCACGTGCTGGGATTAAAGGCGTGTGCCACCACTGTGTGACAAATTTATTTCCTTTTTAATTGCATATGTATGTGCATACATGCTTGTGAGTGCCCAAGTAGGCCAAAGGCACCTGATCCCCCAGAACAGTGTTATAGTCATTGTGAGCCACCTGCTATTGTTACTGGGAACCAAACTCAGATCCTTCCCAGGAACTTTATGACTTCTTTACTACTGAGCTCTCTTTCCAGCCCTCATTTAAACTTGATACTCCACTCAGTTAATTACATTGTTGAGTCTGTGCTAATATATGGTATAAGTTTTAGTGATTGTACCAAAGAAAAACCAATGAAACCAACGCTTCTAAACACTTCTGTTAGGACCTTCTAGGCATATGCTTTTGAAATTACTCTCCATCTACATTTTTTGCTTATGGGACAGAATGTTGTTGTATAGCCCAGGCTGGCTTTGAACTACGGTGATCTTCCTACTTCAACTTTCCAAGTGTTGGAATTTACAGGCATGGACTACCACATCTAACTCTAAATACATCTAAAGGAGAGTTAGCTCCGTTGAGTTCTAATTTTAGTCTGTGACTGAAGGAAAGAATAATTATGGCTCTACACTCTAGGTGTTCTTTGTGGCCTGGTATCAAGGTTCTTTGGCTCTTAGAATAAGGCCCGTTTGGTGACCTCTGGGTAACAGATTAGTAGCTCTTGATGAAGAAAAGTATTCATCTCATATGAGCCTCTAGATGGCAGCATAAGTCTTAAAGGACTTCTGCTTGAACCTGGTTTCTGATTTGGGTAAAAGCAGTTTTTGTGGTTTTACCAAACTGTTTGACTAACTTCCTCCCTTCCTCCCTCTTTTCTTTCAAGCAGCCTCTCTGTATTGTGGCTGTCCTGGAACTCATTATTAGACCATACTGACCTCAAATTCACAGGCCTGCCTCTGCCTTCTGAGTGCAGGGATTAAAGTTCTGTGCCACTACAATTTGCCTTTCAGCTTTTTTACCCCACTCTTTGTTTTTTTTTTTGTTTGTTTTTGTTTTTGTTTTTTTGGTTTATTGAGATAGGATTTCTCTATGTAGCCCTGGACGTTCTGAACTCACTTTAGTAGGCCTAGATGCCCTCAAACTCACTGAGATTCGCCTACCTCTGCCTCCAGAGTGCCGGGATTAAAGATGTGTGGCACCCTTTTCATCGCTCCATCTTGTCTTTTAAATATTTATTTATTTATGGGTTGATTGATTGAGTTTTTGAGACAGGGTTTCTTTGTGTAACAGTCCTAGCTATCTTGGAACTCACTCTGTAGACCAGGCTGACCTCAAACTCGTAGGGATCTGCCTGTGTCTGCCTCCCGAGTGCTGGGATTAAAGGCGTGCGCCACCATCACTCAATGCTCCATCTTATTTTTTAAAGCTCTTTTCCTTTTTGAAGCTCAGAGTCCTTCAGTTTATTTATTATCCTAAGTAGCATTTTGCATTTCATCATGGAGGTTGGATTTTTTTTTTTTTCTGAGACAGGTTTTCTGTATATAACAGCTCTGGCTGCCCTGGAACTTGCACTGTAGACCAGGCTAGCCTCACAGAGATCCACCTACCTCTGTCTCCCACGTGCTAGACTGAAGGCGTGCGCCGCCACCACAGAGCATGAAGGTTGGATTTATTTATTTATTTTTTATTTTTTGAGGTTTATTTATTTACTATATATAGTGTTCTGTCTGCATATATGCCTACTCACCAGAAGAGGGCATCAGACCTCATTATGGATGATTGTGAGTCAGCATGTGGTTGCTGGTAATTGAACTCAGGACCTCTGGAAGAACAGCCAGAAGCCAGTGCTCTTAATCTCTGAGCCATCTCTCCAGTCCGAAGGTTGGATTTTTAACATTCCAAAAGTGTGATTGTTTAATAAGTTGCTCCCACACTTGGATATAAGACTCTCAGAACGGGTTCAGTTCTCTGACCTGTATTATCTCTCTTCCTAGTTTGGTTTTTTTTTTTTTTTCATCCTTGGACTCTATTATGTTACTATGCAATATGAGGCATTGCCATATTAAATGAAAATAGGAATTTTATCTAAAATTGATAGAATAAGTTTGGGCTAGTGATCCTTTAAGAAAAGTTAAATTATTTTAAAATAAAGCTTCCAGCCATTAAGTCATTTTGAACAATCAGATAAGAAGAAAAAGAAAGAAATGTGTCCCATTCAGCAGCTATTTATCTGCTTCACACAGGGCTGTCTCTGTATGGTATATGAAGCTGAGTAAATATATGACTTCACTATGCACATTAAAATCTATGAGGAAAGGGAAAGATGATAAGTAACTCTTAGTGGACCATAGAGAAATAAATTCTTTAAGAATACAAAGAGTGCTGGGCGGTGGTGGCGCTTGCATTTAATCCCAGCACTCGGGAGGCAGAGGCAAGGCAGGTGAATCTCTGTGAGTTCAAGGCCAGCCTGGTCAACAGAGTGAGTTTCAGGACAGGCTCCAAAGCTACACAGAGAAACCGTCTCAAAAAACCAGAAAAAAAAAAATACAAAGTAGTAATTGTTTCAGAGAGAAGAGGGCATTGTGGAAGTTACTATAGGAGGCTTCACTGAATGAAGAAGGAAAGTGATTTTCATTTTCCTATATATTGATCGTATCTACTTTTAAGGTGCAGAGTCAAGAAAATATAAATTTAGATCTGGACATGATAGTGCACATCTCTTAAGACTCAAAAGGTGGAAGCAGGAAGATCAGGAGTTCAAGGGCAGATTCTACTCTATTGAGTTTCAGGTCAGCCTGGGCTGTATGTGACCCTGTCTTAGGGGGAAAAAAGGATAAATTATTATAACCTAAAAATAGAAATTCAGGAAACTTGATTTAAAAGCACTGTAAAAACTACTGCTATTTGCTCTTTCAAATACCATTCAAAACTTAGCCTTATGTCTTGTTTTATGCATTCCATAACATCTCGCAGGATTCATTATCAGAGTATCCTATTTAGATAAATAAATACAGCATAAAATCTAGAATCCGCAGTTTGAAAGGATCAAGGTTATTTCTCATAATTAGAAATTGTCAATTTAGCTTTTAAGTATTTTGTTTAAAAATGTATTATGGTAATGGGAAATAAAACATGTTGGTATTTCTCATTTTTCCCTTGGCTAACAAATTAGGATATACAAATCCTTAAATTACCTTTAAGGCTTATAAGCATTCATATCTTTTATCCATTAGTCAAGTTATTTCATAAACCCAACATTGCCTCTGAAATGGTTTTACTCACAAAGAGGATTTTGCCATAAAATGCTTTTGGTATTTTACTCTCTTGTGATTTGGGAAGGAGGAACAGGATAGAGGAGAGAAGACAGGACATAAATCAATTAGGATAAAGTATCATTTTGTTTAATTCTACAGAGTATATGCTAGATAAGATGTATATTTAGAGGAACTAGTGTATGTGCATGTGATTTATCTCACTGATAGAATATCAGGCCCTGAGTTCAGTCCCCAGAGCTGTAATCACAGAAAGACCAAATAGGTCCATGACAACCAGAGGGATAACCAAGTAAACATTAAAAATAGTCACATGTAAGGACAGTACCGAGGTTAAAATATTAGAGTATCGGTCAATGAGGGGCTCAGTGGGTAGCTGTGCTTGCTGCCTGACAACCTGAAGTTGATCCCTGGATATGCACATTGGCATGTGCACACACACAACAGAATGTGTGTGTGTGTGTGTGTGTGTGTGTAAAATTTTAGGCAGGGCCTTCCTATGTAGCCCTAACTGGCCAGGAACTCCCTATGTAGATCATGAGCTGGCCATTAACTCACAGAGATTCTCCTACTTCTGTCCCAAGTGCTGAGATTAAGATGTGTGATACCATAGCTTGCCTAATAAGTAAAATTTTTTTTTTTTTTTTGGTTTTTCGAGACAGGGTTTCTCTGTGGTTTTGGAGCCTGTTTTGGAGCCTGTCCTGGAACTAGCTCTTGTAGACCAGGCTGGTCTCGAACTCATAGAGATCCGCCTGCCTCTGCCTCCCGAGTGCTGGGATTAAAGGCGTGCGCCACCACCGCCTGGCTAGTAAAATTATTTTTTAAAAAGGAGATCATGCTGGGCGGTGGTGGCGCACGCCTTTAATCCCAGCACTCGGGAGGCAGAGGCAGGCGGATCTCTGTGAGTTCGAGACCAGCCTGGTCTACAAGAGCTAGTTCCAGGACAGGCTCCAAAACCACAGAGAAACCCTGTCTCGAAAAACAAAAAATAAATAAATAAATAAATAAATAAATAAATAAATAAATAAATAAAGCATCTTTTATTAAACAAACATTGGGCAATTTTGTCAAACTTCATTTCAGGCTGTATTGCCTGTAGTTGGAAAATTAAACACTTAATATTAACTATAGAGGAAGCAAAGATCCACTTAGAATGCCTGCAGTCTGAAGTGAAACTGCAGCCGTTTGTTTGAAAGGTACAACAGGTAAGATTTATCAGAGTTTTATTTTTTTTTACACTAATTCCAATAGGGTTCATGGAAGTCGCATCCTTCCTAGGCTTTGAATCTAGGAATGACTGTGTTCATGGGGAAATAAATTAACACATTCTGTTTTGCTTATCTTTTATAAGTTTTGTTATTGATGCTCTAGAGAGTTCAATTTAACAGTATTTACTGTTTCAGATTAAAGAGCAGTAGCTTTGTTTTATCTACTGTTTTGTGTTGAAAATGTAATTTGGAAAGGAGTGACACTGCATGAGAATTTATACATGAATACAAAGTACTTCACTGCGGTACTAGGGAAGTACTGGCTTTAACATATATAAATGAAAATGTCTCCAACCATTAAATCTGCGTTAATAGTAAAAGGATACTTTTTCATATAACTAGAGAAATCTCTTGATTAGAAAAATAAAGCATTTGGTTGCCTGTTGTGAGAGGTTAAATTTAAGACTGGGTGTTGGTAGGATGTCCTTCAATAGGACAGTTTCAAATCTGTTTCGGATATTGAATGAGAAAACAGAGCTAAAGTGATATTTCTGATATAAAAATATTCTACTATTCTCCAATTTTTTTTTGTTCTTTAATCAAGTCTTAGAGTGGAGAAATAGCTTAGTTAGTGAAGTTCTTAAATGAGGCATGAATGAGGACCAGAGTTCAGTTCTCAGAATGCGTATTTTACAAAAGCCAGTGCTGAGGAGGTAAGAACAGGAGGATCCCTGGACTTGCTGACCGGTCAGCCCACCGTACTTGACAAATTCCAGTAGGATGGAGTAAAAGACCCTATCTCAAAAACAGGCTTGATAGCTCCTGAGGAACAACACCTAAAGTTGACCTCTGGACTCCATACAAAAACTCTAGAGGGGTGGGCTGAGGCTCAGTTGATAGAATGCATTGGCAAACATACTTGAGGCCCTAGGTTTGATCCCCAGCTCCATATAAAACTGGACACAGCCGGGCGGTGGTGGCGCATGCCTTTAATCCCAGCACTCGGGAGGCAGAGGCAGGCGGATCTCTGTGAGTTCGAGACCAGCCTGGTCTACAAGAGCTAGTTCCAGGACAGGCTCCAAAATCACAGAGAAACCCTGTCTCGAAAAACCAAAAAAAAAAAAAAAAACTGGACACAATGGCACACACCTGTGTTCTCAGCAGTTAGGAAGTAGAGGCAGGAGGGAGTTCAAGGTTATTCTTGCCTACATAGTCTGAGGCCAGCCTAGGCTACATGAGGCCCTGTCTCATTTTTTTAATAAAATTGAATATAATGTATATAAATAGAGATAAACATTGTAGTATATATCCCAGTTCTTATAATATAAACAACCTCATATAACTGTTGCCCAGAACAGAGTTAAGATATAGAAGTTTCACAACACGCAAAGCCTTCTTCATGCCTGTCCCAGTACTTGTCTGGCCCCTCCCCAGAGCTAAGCAGTACTTGTGACTCATACAGTCTCAGAAGAATTTTGATACATTTTGAACTTTATGATGGAATGATGTCTTTTTTATGTGTCTGGCTTCTTAAGCTTTTTGTTTTGTTTTAAGACAAGGTTTCTCCTTATAACCCTAACTGCCCTGGAATTCCTATGTAGATCAGGCTGGCCTCAAACTCAGAGACCCACCTGCCTCTTCCTCCTGAGTGCTGGACTCTGAAAATGAATGTGTTCAACCCTAAAACCAACTAGTAAGAAAAGCAGCATGAAGAAGGAAATGCACGGGTTGTGTGGATGCTTTCAGCCTGTCTTTGTGGGAGGTTTTGGAAGTCATCTCCTCAGTATCATGGTCGCAGAGTCCTGCAGTTGTTCTTTTCCACTTCCAGGACCTTTTGCAGAAATGAAGACATTGTAACTAATTAGAAATGGGAGCAGCTTGATGTAGTGGTGCAGGCCTTTAATCTCAGCACTTAGGATGCAAATCCCTGTGAATTTGAGTCCAGCCTGCTCTACAAAGTGAGTTCTGGGATATCCAGAACCACATAGTGAAACTGTCTCAGGAAAAAAAAAAGGAAGTGATGAATTTTAAGTCCCTGCTTCATGAATGTAGGGCATGTCTGTTAGGAGATTAACATAACAGCTGATATCCTTGTGGACATTTTGTTGTTTGCTCACAGTACTGGGGCTGGATGGAACCCAGAACCTCGTATTTTCTGTAGGCAAGCACTACGCTAAGATACCTCTACAACCTGAGATTCTTTCTTGGGGAGAGGAAATAAGAGGTGAGTGAAATAGTGAGATAGGCTCTTGGATTGTAGACCAGGCTGACCTGGAGCTTGAACTCATTCAACAGTCCTGCCTCAGTCTCCTGGG
The DNA here is from genome assembly GCF_950005125.1 of Chionomys nivalis. Classification (NCBI taxonomy): domain Eukaryota; kingdom Metazoa; phylum Chordata; class Mammalia; order Rodentia; family Cricetidae; genus Chionomys; species Chionomys nivalis. Next base: position 40,425,909 of record NC_080095.1, on the reverse strand, counting down.
TACTAATTTACCATACCCAGCCGAAGAAGAGATTCTTGAGAGGTCAATTGCAAGGAATTTCCTATATTAAAAAGAATGAAGGGCTTAAAACATATAAGTTAAAGAAAGCTTTGAGAAGGTGAACTATCTTACTATAATGAACATCTTCTAAAAATTGCTTCTTTAAAGTATAGTTTAAGAAATGCCTCTTGGGAGCTGGCAGACTGACCAACCCTGTAACTACTCAGGTCCAGAACCAGGATGATGGGTTGGCTCACTCCAACATCCACCCCATCTGTGATCTGCTGGAGCACATGAAGAGACTGGTCCTGTAGACCCAAAGTACAGGATCTCCACAACAGGACAACAGCAGATAACCAAGAGGAATCCCAGTGAGGGCCCTAGAATTGATAGTGTAGCAGAAACCAGAGGCCTCAAACTAGACCAGTGACTCTTTGTAATGAATACTTGCAAGTAAAGATATATGGATAAAAGAGTTTACTTACTATGTCACACTACAGATTCAATGATGAGATCCACCCCCGCCCCATTTTTCTTTTCTTTTTTCTTTTTTCTCTTAAATTTTATGGGGTGGGGGTGCTGCAAGGGCAGAGGGCGGATACACAGGAATAGGAAATGAATGGAATGGAAATGCATGATGTGAAAGACACAGAGAATAATTTTTTTAAATAAATGCCCTTTAGGACTAGAGAGATGGTTCAGCAGTAAAGAGCACTGGCTGCTCTTGTAGAGGACCTAGGTTTAGTTCTTAGCACCCATGTCAGGTGATACAAAACTGCCTGTAATCTCAAGTCTGGAGGGTCTGATGTCATCTGACCTCTGAGGGCATCTGTGTGTATGTGGCATACATGCAGACAAGCATATACACGCATATACAACAAATAAATAAGTAAATGTGGCTGGAAAGATGGCTTAGTTGTAAAGAGTACTCATTACTCTTGCAGAGTGCCTGGATTCAGTGCCTAACACCCACTTTCCAGCTCATAACTGTCTAGAACTCAAGTTCCAGGGGATTAGTACTCCCTTTTGACTTCCTCAGGCACCACGCATGCCTGTGCTACACATACATACATACATACATACATACATACATACATACATACATACATACATACTCAAAGGCAAGCATTCATGCACTTTTTAAAATAAATAAATAAATAAACAAACAAACAAACAAATAAATAAATAGAAGTGCTTCTGAAGAAACTAGGGTTAGTGAGAGAGGTGATGTCCTGAATATGATATAAGGGAGAAAACTCACTTGGAAATAGTGTCAGCCAGGTGAAGTACAGCCCACAGGAAGGACTATAGAGTGGGTGAGACTGCAGTCTCTGGCGTCTGAACAACTTCATTATGAGAATCTCAGTATACATGGGCATGGCTGTATGTGCCAGCACTCGGGAGACAGAGACAGGCAGATCTCTGAATTCTAGCACAGCCTGGACTACATGGTGAGATTCCATCTCAAAAAAAAAAAAAAAAAAAGATATAGCAATAAAAATCCAAACCATACTTAATATTTTATAGTGGTAAATTTGTAAGCAGCAGAATAGGAGGGCGTGATAATGGAAATAGAATTTGAAAATCAGGGATGAGGTCTAGAAATCTGGGTGGTGGAATGCAAAGTCTTGGTGGCTGGTTATATGAATTGGGGCTGGAGAGTTCTAGGAAGAATGAATAATAACTCTTAGGTACTTATAATTGCAGTACTTGGGAAGTGGATGGAGAATCAAGTTCAGGGTCATTCTTGACTACTTTGTGAGTTCAAGGCCAGCCTGGGCTATGTGAGACATTTCTGTCTCAAGAAAAAGAACTTCTGTGTTTAAAGTTTGAGTAAATATTAGGAAAGAACAATCTCTGAGAAAGGTGGGGTAGCTTAGTTATAACTACAAATGTGTGCAGAGGCTATCTAGGAGAATATAGAATACATGGACATAGAACCCAGAAAACAAATATAAATTCCGTCTACTCATGGGCTCTAAATAAAGCCACATGTGAGGAGACACCTCAGGAAGCCTGTTGCCCATTAAAATTGACTCTTGCTGTGGCAAGCCCAGATTTGCTGTGTAGAAATGTTTAAGAGGAGGGCAGGAAAGTGGGTGATACGGCTCAGTGGATAAAGATGCTTGCTTCACGAGCCTGTTGACCTGAGTCCAATCCCTGGAACCTGCCTAAAGGGAGAGGAGAATCAACCTATACATGTGCCGTGCCATTACTCACATATACATCATATGTAAACATACCACTACTACTACTATTATTTCAGAATTTTTAAAGAGGAAGATCAGAGAGAAACTGGGCTAACTAATGTCGTTGCAGAAGCCAAGACCTGAACTAGGGTGCTGTTGATGGACATGGAGAGAGGTAATTAAGTTGAGAAAGTTGTAGGGCAAGGACAAGTCTTGATGGATTTTCTTTGAGAGATGGGGGAGAAAACTGTCAAGCATGGCTTCTGGATTTCTCTGCTGGGCATGTTAGCCAGTGGCAGAAAGACCAAATGATCTCTAAGGGACTAGAGTCATCTTCTTGACAGAGGTGAATTTTTAATGACGAAATATACAAGAAAAAATGTGTTCATAACGCTGGACATAAGGCAACAAACGACTGTCCCTTTGGTTGCTGCAGCGTTCTGCTCTGAGAGTTTCCAGTCAGTGGTGTCAGGAGAACTGCAGGCAGAGACCAGCTGTCTCCCTGTCTTGAGAAACAGCTGATTGCAGAGCAGCTGAGGAGCTAGAGTTCCAGGAACAGAATGCCAGACTGGTGGAATCGCTTGTGGAGGCCATCACAGACTGCTCTCCACACTCATGTGGGGAGCTGTGTGTAAGGGCTGGTGGGACTAGTACCTGACACCTTAGGACCAGGGGTAGTGCCTACTGGAGAAATGGAAGGATTCAGAGGATACTGGAGAGAGGAGAGAGAGAGAATATTAGAAAATAGAAAGAAAACTAAAATTAGACCATACTGAAACAATCACTATTAACATTTTGGTAAACATCTTGCCAAACCCTCTAAACATATCTTGTAAGTGATATCATATTGAAAGATGCATCTGTGTGCACACATACTCACTCATACATGCTATCATGCAGATATATATGGTTTTCATATGTCCGCAGCTCTCTAACATGTTTTCTTGATGCGAGGTGCTGTGAAAAGACTCCAGAATAGCAGTTTATTGCAGTGATTGTTTCAGTGCCCATTTAGGCCATTTTTAGCATCTCACTAATATAAATCATGCTGCAGCAATCATCCTTTCTTAGATCAAATTAAATGTACATTTAAAATTTGTAGACATAGCGGCTGGGGGTGCAGCTGTGGTAAGAGTGCTTGCCCAGTGTGCACAAAGCCCTGAATTTGATCCCTTGCACAAATGGTAAACCAATGGTGCTGGGACAATGCTTGTAGTCCCAGCACTTTGGGGTAGAGTTAGGAGGATCAGAAGTTCGAGATCTTCCTATGTTACACAGTGAATTTGAAGTCAACTTGGGGATACATGAGAGCCTATTTCTAAATAAGCAAGCAAATCAATAAGGAGGTTTAACTGATTTGCCCAGACTCAAGTAGTTACCTGTAAATCTAGGATTAGACTCCAGCTCTTCTGATTCTGATTCTGGGGAGCCTTCCCTGTCAGCAGAGGAACAGAGCTTATGTTTCTTGGCTTCACTCTAATACTCATTTGATAAAATATGATTTGCTTCTTGGAGCTTGTAAATAAAACTGCTTCTATTTAACAGTTGCTGTTGATCCTAGATACTGATTGATGCTTATGACACTTAGAAGCTTAAGGTACTTTTCATTAAAAGCAGAACAGCTCAGAGATCATGCCTTGTACTTACTGAATAAATAGAATTAGGGTCCATCTACTAGATAGGACCTAAGTTTTTCTGGTAATGATTGTGTGGGTTGAAACTAGTAACAGTTTCTTAGAACTATTTTTACTCTAGAGAATAAAATCTTAATATATAAAATGAAAATGACATTTGGGTTCTCTGAAGTGTAAAATGAACTTGAAATCATCAGGGGGTCACATTAGAACAAAATCGAAGCCATGTCGATTGCATCCTCCAAATCTTTTTTGAAAAAGCCTTTATTGATAGAGCTCATAATTTTAAATCATATTAGAGCTAATTTGGCTGGGAGCTTTGTCCTGTACAGATGCATAGTGCTTAGTATTGACTTGCATCTGACCTCATTGACAGTCTTGTTTTTGTTTGGTTATATAGAAGTTAGCTGGCAAAAATTTATGTTCTTATTTCTGCTTTTAAGAGAGATCCTAGTGTTTTTAAAGGCCACTGTTGCATGTAAGTAAGTTGGGGAAGGTGAAGAGAAAGTACGTGTGATAGAATTCTCCTTTTCCCCTCATTCAGGATTTTATAAAAGGCCTTTGAGAATAACAGGACCACAATGTCAGCTCTTGTGGTCTTCAGTGGTAGGGGTCTCTTTAAGCCTCATTGTTGAAGGAATAGGCATTACTTCTTTGGACATTTTTTGATTTACTATTGAAATAAGAGTTGCATATCAATCAGCATGTGCAAAGATGGTTGTATAACTGAACCATTAACTCATCCACTGTTGAAAAACAAGTATCACCAAAAGTGATTCTTATTCTAGTATCTAACATAACAGTCCTTTAAAATCCCCTTTGGAGTGTTGAAAAGAGATAAAATGAAAACTTCAGAGTGATTATTTATTGAGGAAGAAGAAACCTCCAATTTTATTCACTCATTGTAGCTCCACTTTCTCATTTTAATGCTCAGTCCATGGTCATGGTGGTAAAAGATGTCCTGTACCTACAGAGATGGCAGTAGGAGAGGGGACATCACCTTTCCATTTATTGCTTCTTGCAATTTGGCCTGTTTACAGACAGAATTGCTCTGTGGGTGCTTCTAGTGGAGAGAAGAGGAAATCAGAAGAGCAGCAAGAAATCTGTGTTTACGCATGACCTATGAATTAGCTAATTTTTAACATGCAGTTAGTTAAGAAATGATTGCAGCTTGAGGAGTCATGACCTCAACTTTTCATCAGCTCCATTGGATTGTGCCTCAGTTTGGAAATGAAGAGGTATATGGGAAGTTTTAATTGTACCTGTGTGATTTATCCCTAGTCAGCTCTTTAATTTCTTCTGGCTGTCTGAGGTTTCCGACATGCTGTAAATTTCCCCAACTTTTTCATTATCTGCAATTTCTTTATGACTCGTGAATCGGAGTGGAGAGAGAGTGTGGATTTACAGCGGAGATAAACATGTCCATAAAGTCTGTATCTGTGTCAGTAATTGTACTGCTGTCAGTGACTGTCCTGTTTTACAGGCCTCTCCTGGGAAAGGTACAGGCTTCACTACCAGCAGCACTGAAGTGTTTGTTTGATTTGCATTAGCTTGCTAGATTAGGTGGGGATGCTTGGATAGGAATTGATGCTGGACCTTGGCCTCTCATTTGCTTGCTTGTTGTAGTCAAATGACTCCCTAGGATAAGGCTGTGCTGAAAATGGAACATGGACAAGTAATGTTCATTCCCTTAATGAAGACACAATTTCTTAGATCGGTATGAATTTCACATTAAATGTGAAGAAGCCTTTCTAACTTAATTTTATACAACACCTTCCTTTCCTATCACTGTTGATAAGGAAGCTTCCCTGTCCCCATTTTCCTCTTCTTAGCCTCTAAGGTGCAGTTTCCTTTTCAGATCATTCATTTCTAGCTAAAAGTAAGATGAAGACTGTCTCTGCCATGTCTTCTCAACTCTTCCCCAGTTGCTTAAAGCGGTTTGCCCGTCAGGCTTAGAGAAAATTTCTCAATACACCTGCCTTTAAGGAGGCATTTTTAGAGTTTGGCAGGGTGTGATGATACACACCTTCGATTCAAGCTCTTCGGAGGCAGAGGTGGGCAGATCTCTGCGTTTTAGAGCTAGCCTGGTCTAAATAGCAAATTCCAGACAAACTAAGGCTGCATGATGAGACTGTCTCTTAAAGGCTGGGTGTTGAGGGTGAGTTTTAGAATTTCTTTAATGTTTTCTTTTTTTAATCACAGTTGGGAAAGAAACTGAAAATTAAGAGAACTTTCGTTTTAATAGGTGGAAACACAGACCAAATGTTTTCTTCCAATAGACTTGATATTTAAGCAGACCCTCAAGGTAGAACTCCGTGCATACACTGAGCCTTCTGTGAGGTACTTTACACAGCCAGTGAGTGGAAGTACAAGCAGATGTGTGGTGAGTCTCACCTTCTAGTCAGCCACAAGTCCACATGGAATGGGAGGCTGATTTCTCCACACCTCTGAGTTCTTCGTTCTGCTTGTATTCTGTTTTTGACCACAGCTGATCACAGTCATCTACCAGTGGATGGGAGTGGGAAAATTCATGGAGATACAGAATTGAGTTCTTCCCAGAAACCATGATGAAAAATATGCTTTTTAAATGCCTAAATGGGATTTGAAATCATCTGGGGGCTAGGTGGCTCACAGCTATAATCCCAGTACCCAGGAGAGCATGAGTTCAAGGCCAGCTTGGGCTATGAAGCAGATGCCAGGTCAGCTTGAACTATAAATAAAGTAAGACTCCGTTTCCAAAAAATTATCTGAAAGTTTTGATTTTCACCTCTGCTTTGGCCTTAGTGAGGGGTTTCTTCTAAATCATCAATGGGCCCCTGTCTTTAGTCTGTCTTTACCTGCTGTAGAACAGGAGACCCCCCTCTTAGTTTTTAACCCTTTTCTTTCCTGTCACGTCAGCACTTTCCTCATGATATAAACTGTGAGATTACACTGTCCCCCAATTCTAGAGTTTGGAAAAGTTACTGTAGGGCTACTATATCCTGTGTAACACAGTAATCTAAAAATAACTAAACAGTTTCTTCGCTATTCATTTAACTTGTTGCTACCCACATCTCATTTTATGAACTTAAACTGTTTTCCTTAGTGAACATCTGTGGTTGATATCCATTTAGATACAAACTGTCTGTTTTCTTTTGTCAGCCTTTATGCAGTCTAAGTACAGAGGATAGGACCAAGTTAGTTTCACCTATATATCTGATCAAATCAAAAGAAGATGCGATTTCTAGATATGTCTGATGGAAATAGGCTTTGCAATTGCGTTAGGTTAAGAAGCTTGTTATTAGTAAGAAAATTTCTTACCATAAAACGGTTTGATGTTAGGAAAGTAGATAGCTATACAGGGAAGCAGAGGAAGTTGTCTGCTCTTTGCTGCCGTCAGCTGTCAAATTCAGGAAAACAGGGACTTAATTAGATACGGACTCATGAGCTGAAGAAGGTGTCTTTTAAAAGACAACACACTTTAAGGTATTTCAGTGCTAGTGTGAGTGCTTCTGTTCTGAATGGGCTCTTCCCTTAGCCTTGTATTGAGTAACAAGTACAGATGTTAAGAAGTGTTCAGTCATGTGTCTCCAGCTTGGGAGTGGACAGGCAGCCTCCTCAGTCAGGTGGAGAATAGCATCCAAGAGTAGCCAGGCTTGACACTAAAGCTACAGCTATGGTATTGATCTACAGACTACTTGTAGAAAGAGATAGTTCTTGAGTGAATCTTCATGCGTTTTGTTTGTTTGTTTGTTTGGTTGGTTGGTTGGTTGGTTGGGTTTTCAAGACAGGGTTTCTCTGTGTAGCCCTGACTGTCCTGGAACTTGCTCTATAGACTAAACTGACCTCCAACTCCAAGATTTGCCTCTGCCTCTACCAGGCATGGGCTACTACCACCTGGCTGGTGTTTTTTTAAGATCCTAGAATTCTTGGATTTAAAGAGCAATTTAAAAAATTATTTTTACTGGGAGGTGGTGGCGCATGCCTTTAATCCCAGCACAAGGCCAGCTTGGTCTATAGACCGAGTTCCAGTACTGGCTCCATAGCTACTGAGAAACCCTGTCTTGAAATTTTTTTTTTTTTTTTTTTTTTTTTGGTTTTTCGAGACAGGGTTTCTCTGTGGCTTTGGAGCCTGTCCTGGAACTAGCTCTGTAGACCAGGCTGATCTGGTCTCGAACTCACAGAGATCCGCCTGCCTCTGCCTCCTGAGTTTTGGGATTTTGAAAAAAAAAATTTTCAATTATCAAATAAATGAGTTAATGTCATTATCACAAATAAGTCAAGAGAGAAGCCCTGAAGAAATGCTATTAAGATCTATTTTCCTTCAGTTATGTTATAAGAAAACATAAACACCTAGTGAAACACCTCTATGCACATGCCAGTGTATTCTCCCCCTCCTCAACCATTTGGAAATAAATTTTAAACACCATGACATTTTACCCTTAAATATAAAAAATAAGCATGGTTCTAAAAATATTAAAAAATGGATCTTCACAGTCATCGTATCTCAGAAAAGTTATCTTTCCGCGTTGACTTTTTGATTGATCCTAAAAATCTTGGATGTTTTTTCCATTTAAAAAATTTGATTAAAATATAATTATATCATTCCCCCTCCCTCAAACCCTTTACATCCTCCTCCCTCTCAGGTTCATGGCCTCTTTCTTTATTATTGTTTTGTGTGTTTCTTTATTGTTGTGCATGTAAAAACAACCTGCTGAGTACGTTCATTGTTGTTTTTATGGATGTTTTTAGGGCTGATCACTTGGTATTGAATAACCATTTAGGGGCTCACCCCTGGGGGAGACTGATTCTCCCACCCTCAGTGGTGGTTATTTCCTGAAGCTCTTCATCTAGGTGTGGGAGTATCTTAGGGGTTGTGTAACGTCAGTTTTCTCCTGTTAAACCCACTATCCATTGCATAATGCCATTTCATCTTGATAAAACATTAGCACTAAATTCAGAACACCAGCTTTCTTAACACTCTGCTGTTTTTTCCCTACAACAAACATATATTTACCCTAGTAACCATCATTTTCCTCCAGAATATTGAGTTTCAACTTGTTCCTTGACAACAAGTTTTACCATGGTCTCTTTATTTTGGATATTCTTTCCTTCTTCCAGCCAAATTAGCTATAGAATTGATCTTTTCTCCAATATCTGCCACATTCTACAGTTAGAATATTTCTGAAACACAAATCGTCAGGTGACCCCATTCCTTTTGCATAGCCCCGGGTGGTTCTCTGTTCTTAGAAACAACAAAAATCTTTAGCTTGACCTTCTAGCTCTGTTTCCCCTGGCCTCTCTCACACCCTGGTTATCTTATACCCATGCTCTCTTTCTGAGAATGTGTTTTGCAGGTTCCAAAGGAGGAAACAGGGAGGTAAAGAAGTCAGGAACAACTCCTGAGAGAGAGACGAGACTTGAAGTAGTACTGATGGCATTTTCATGTAGGTGGAGTGAGTGTACTTCAGACAGGGAAGGACTAGAAAGTGTGTCGAGAAAAGCAACGAGGAGCCAGACTGTGAAAGCGTAAATGACCACATGGAAAATTGTTCCCTAAAACCTGATAGCAGCCCCCAGAAAACACTGAGGGGTGCGATGATGGGCCTCAGAGATGGCAAGGAAGCTGCTCAGGAAGGGGCCATTGGGATCTGGGAAAAAATAGTTAAGCATTTTGAAAAAAAAAAATTGACTCAAAAGAGCCAAAGAATATCAGACTTATAAGCCCTTGTTACTAACAAAATACAATTTAGGATGGAGCCAAGAGATGAGGTATAAAACTTCAGTTTTCTTTGCCTGGAGTATTGTACAATCTCAAATCGTAGACAACCTAAATTTCTTGTGTGTTACTTTGTCTTGTTTTGTTTTTAAACAAGAGGGAAGACTGGAAGACGATAAACCAAGGCAGGTTGTTGAGCTTCATGGTGTCATTAAAAAACCAAGGTTTTTATCTTTTCTGCTGTACTTTCTTAGTGTGTGGCTTTATCTTAAAGGGACTCTAGCTATCACATCTGAAAGAGAGCAAAACAGGAATCCCACGTAGTTGACTCTTTCATTTGCCCTCTTGGAAGTCCCACAGACTGAGTCAGCTGCTGTGACTATAAAATAATACAATCTGGGTCATGGTTTGGCTGGGCAAAAATCTAGGGTTAAATGAATGGAGGAGGAGGAGAGATGGTATTGGGAAATACAGCCAACATAATTTAATTTAAAATTTTTATTTAGCATATTTGCTTTGTTTGGTACTCTGGAATTCTGTAAATGAGTGAGTATATGTCCAGTACCCCTCCCCCACTTGTGCCTTAGGCAAACATCGTACACTGTGCTTATGTGTCCTGTCCCTGGCTGTGTAGTCCCCCCCCATATGCCTTTTCAAGGAATTTTTTTAGGTTTCTTGTTGTTGTTTAGTTTTGCTAATTTTTTCAATGAAAGTAAACACACACACACCACATACACAAAAACAAAACAAAACAACTCTTTAGTTTCTGGGGAGCAATCAGCTATTCCAGAAATATTCAATACTTTAAATTGCTGGGGGAAAGCCTATGATAGATATTTCTACTGTGTAAAAGAAGTATTTGCCAAAGGAGATTCTGAGATATCAGGGAGAAGGGGTTAGTAATGTCTTGTTTACACAACTAGCAAGGATTAGTGAACCAGGGGCTAGATTTTATATTTATTGCGTTAGACATACATAGCCTTGCTTACAATGGACTTTTAGTTTTATTGAATGATTGATTAAATGATTGTAGAAGCTCTGTGTGAAATTTAAAAGTTAGAGGCAGACTTCACCATTTAACAATAAAATGTGATTTGTAAATGGTACACTTTAAAATGCTATCATGGTTTTTAAAACATATTACATAATATATAACATTTACTATAATACTATTTTATATTGTAATATAAAGCTATTTTATAATAGACTTTTTAATTGGCAATAAAGCTAGCAAGAATAGTTTTCAGCCAAACACATAAAAGTAGGTAGCTTCACTGAGAAATATTTTTAAAAAAATGAAATAAAATAAAAAACTTAGTTTAAAATCCCAAATGAGTTTATGTTGCTGACAGTGGGGGAAACAGCATCTTCCTCCTGGTTTCTAAAGGCAACTCCTTGCCTCTTAGCAGCATTCTGCTGGCTGCACACTGTGCACGATTTTGTCCTGCTTACGGTGAGTGGTTCTCACCCTCTCAATAGGATCAATAGTAAACCAGCTGTCTTCACCTCCTCGACCCATATTAAACCTGTCTTGGAGAGAGTCTGTTTATTGGATAATATAGCTACACCGGGACTCGATGACGATATCTTTTGCTGCCTCATTAACTCTTGAGCTTTAGAACAAGATAAAAATGCCTTAAAGCCTCTTATCTGATGTCCAGTGTAACCTGCTGAAAGAGGGAGTGCTATTAGTTTATGTTAGAAATCAAATGGCCCTCTGCAGTGCAGGAAGTACTGATTAAACCTGAAGTGTCCCTGGAGAACTCTACAGCTGTCAGAGGGGTGGTAGCTGTCCCTCATGAAAAGGGAAATCGGGGCCAGAGATCCCAGTGGGGCGGTTCTTTGAGAGCTCGCACGTGGCTGCCCCAGCTGTTCTGCTTTGCCTAATGAATTGTTTTACAAGCAGAGACTGGGTATTATCATCACAAGCTGCCTTCCTGGGGGACTGGAGCAGGCCACATAATAAGTAATGTTAGTGATGGTAATTGAAATGTGATGGCTCTCCTGAGACCTTCCCAGCCCTGGAACTGGTTGGCACTTGTGGATTGTCTTGTCCTACCAAGTCCTATTTAAAGTGTGCTCTCCCTCCCTCCGGTTTCACGGTACTGTTGTGTCTCCTGTCTGCTATGGAAATTCTTGAACAAAGGCAGTCTTTAGAATGCTGTAATGATTTCAAGTACAAAAAGAATAACTTTGACTTTTTATTTAAATTATGGACACTGCAACAACAAAGAGGAGCCACTTACTCCTTTTGAAGGAACCACTTTGGAGATCTCTGTGGGCTCTAAAGGGAATATCATAAACTTATCTAAGTAATATAAGCTCATCATATGAGAAAATTTAGATAGCATGGAAGAATATAAAGTCAAAAGAAAAACTCCTGTACTGAATTTTTCATAGGTCACGGATTACTGCTACCAGTTTCTCTATCAACACTTACAGACATGTTCTATACTTAGGTTTATTTGTTGTTACACAGCTATAAGATCATAATTTATGTACACGTGACTTTTCACCTACACTGTATCTCAGATAGCTTTGTTCTGGTGTGTTCTTAGTTGCTGCATAGAACTGCACTGTGCTGATATACCAGTTGAAGACTTTGGCTAGGTAATTTGGCTTGACATCATAAGTGAATACTTATTGTCACGTTTGGTCGCATTCATGATGTGGGCTCTGGTTCAAACTCTGATGTCTCAGTGATTTTGCTTTCAGCAGGACTATTTAAGCTTGTTTTAAAGTAGGAAATGCTTTTAGAGGGTTAGCAAGAATCTTGTCGTGTGTCATCAGCGAGGTATTTGTCGACTCTTTTTTTTTTTTTTAAATATTTATTTATTTATTATGTATACAATAATCTGTCTCCATGTATGTCTGCAGGCCAGAAGAGGGCACCAGACCTCATTACAGATGGTTGTGAGCCACCATGTGGTTGCCGGGAATTGAACTCAGGACCTTTGGAAGAGCAGGCAATGCTCTTAACCACTGAGCCATCTCTCCAGCCCTATTTGTCGACTCTTAATGTTCCTCACTGATGTTTTCTTTGGTAGATGAAAAGAGTTCAGTACCAGATAGGAGAAACAACTTTGACTGTAATCCAAGGCATCTACTAGAGACATCCTTTAAAATTCAATCAGTGGTTTTCTCCCTTTACTTTCTGCTTCAGAAGTCCCATGAATCAAGTTTTTAGGGACATCAATGAACTCGGGGAATTGTTAACACATGGAAATGAGGAGTTGGGCTCCTAACAGCTTGACTAACAAAGTTCAGTTGTGTCTCATGAGCTTTAAGGGTCTTGCAGGGAGTGGTGGTGTAATGAATAAATCGAAGCAAAACAATTTCCTGGGAATCCTTCACATCAGTGATAGGAGAAATCAGTTGTTTTCTTGGTCTAACAAACCTAATTTTAGCTGCATCTGACTTCAGTAGCAGAATCCATTTACAAGTTGAAGAGTACAAAAGTTCACATCCTTTTAAACTAAAAGCTTTTTAAACCCATTCTCAACACCACAAAGTTCTGTTTTGTCTAAACGGGACTGATTGTTTTTCCCATCCTTGATATGTTAAGCATTTGAATAGTGTATATCCCTTAGCTTAATAATAATAATTACTATTTATTCTTGTCTAAGCCTTCAGTCAACTCATGAGTAACAGGTATAGAGATTTCTGAGGCTCTTCTGGGTGTTGGAGGTCTTCCAAACCTGTGCTGTTGTTCAGAATAGTCACCACCAGCCACATATGTCTGTTCAAAGTAATTAATTAAATAAAGTTTAAAATCCCTCAGCCGCTGGGCGGTGGTGGCGCACGCCTTTAATCCCAGTACTTGGGAGGCAGAGGCAGGCGGATCTCTGTGAGTTCGAGACCAGCCTGGTCTACAAGCGCTAGTTCCAGGACAGGCTCCAAAGCTACAGAGAAACCCTGTCTCAAAAAACCAAAAAATAAATAAATAAAATAAAATAAAATCCCTCAGCCACACTAGTAGATGCTCAGTAGTGATATGTAACTAACTGGTCAGCCACTGTATTGGACAGCATCACTTTTAACTGAAGCTTAGCAAACTGGTCTACAACTAATTTTTTTTTATATGAGTTAAGAATGGCTTTTACATTTTTGTAAGGGGCTGGGGGACATGTGAGACAGAGAATGTTATAAAACAAAAAATGAATATGGCCTGCAAAGCTTAACATACTTAATGTCTTTTTCTTTTTTTAGAAAGATTTATTTATTGTATATACAGTGTACTACCTGCACATATGCCTGCACACCAGAAGAAGGCACCAGATCTCATTATAGATGGTTGTGAGCCACCATGTGGTTGCTGGGAATTGAACTCAAGACTTCTGGAAGAGCAGCCAGTGCTCTTCTCCTCTGAGCCATCTCTCCAGTCCCCATATCTTATTCTTCATAGGAAAATTTACTGGCTCTTGCACCTCTGTGACCTTTGCTACCCTCTGGCCCTGAAGTAAGCTTTCTGATTAAGTTAGGATCAGAGTTTTCCTACACTAACAGGAAGTTGTGAATCTATTAATTATGTCTAGAGACAGAATTCAGAGCTGAGTTCTTTTGATGAAGAATGGGAGTGAACCAGATCATACAAGTGTTCATTCCCTGGAGCTAGCAACTTGAAGGAGCATTTAAAATAGGTAAAATGTAATTCTCAACTTGCTCTGGTTTAGCAGAACCCATTTGATTCTGTGCACTGTTTTGTGTCTTTTAATTATTAAATTGCTCTGTCTACTCTGAAAAAAATCTAATAACTGCACTTCAGCAGATGTATTTGGCTTACCTTAGGAAATCACTTACAATGAATATTTTTTATTTACTTTTTTAAAATCTTTTTTTCACTGCAGGGGGTCAGTACTGTAGCATTGCTCTCAACTTATTCTGTTCTTCTAGGAAGAACAAAGCAAAAAGAATTGTCTCACATCTGAGAAATATTCTTTGACAAATGTATAACCAACAATTCTTCATTAAATGTAAGGCTCACAAACTCTCCCTTTAAGATGGGCACCTGGAACTTTTGGGACAAATTAGAGAATTGACTTGTTGCTTTCCACAAATGATTTCCAAAGTCTGTGATAACCCTGAACATAATTTTTTTTTTTTTTTTTTTTTTTTTTTTTGGTTTTTCAAGACAGGGTTTCTCTGTGGTTTTGGAGCCTGTCCTGGAACTAGCTCTTGTAGACCAGGCTGGTCTCGAACTCACAGAGATCCGCCTGCCTCTGCCTCCAAGTGCTGTGATTAAAGGCGTGCGCCACCACCGCCTGGCAAAACTCTATAAAGTATCTTACACGAGGAAACTAGCCTTGTCCTTTTTTTTTTTTTTTTTTTTTTTTTGCATTTATGTATGTGTGTGTGAAGAGAGATACGGTATGCTTGTGGAGGTCAGGGACTAAAGACTATTCTTTCCATTATGTGGCTTCCAGGGATTGAACTCAAGTCGTTAGACTTGACACAGCAAGGGCTTTTACCCCCTGAGCTATCTGTCTCATTGGTGTTTCTGTTTTTATTTTTTGTCTGTCCTCTAATTTTAAGAATGAAACTGGTTTTACAGAAATTTGTGAGTTCTAGGGTTACATTCTATTACAACACACCCTGACTGGTTAAATAGTCTTATAAAAGAACAAACTGGAGGTCTCATAGTTTCTAGTTTCACAGCTTACTTCAAAGCTGTCGTCAGCAATGACAAGGACAGAGGCACAGGGGCAGAGCACTGTAGGTCAACTTGCATCAGACTAAAGAATTCTCTTAGACTTTTAGGGGTTCTCAACTCAGGTAAAACTGAATCCTTGGCTTTTAAAGAATTTCAGGTTGAGTCAATGAAGTAGAGTTGAAGTTTATTAAAAATAGAAAGGTAAGGTACTCAAGGAGGAGTAAGGCACATTTAAGAGCATGGGTGTGGATTTTTAAAGAAGAGTTGCCAGTAAGTGTCCTAGGTATGCACAGATACTTTTTGGTAGTTTTCAAGTTACATCTCAAAGGGCTGCTAGGACCCCTACACACACACACACACACACACACTTTTGATAAATTAGATTATAGGCTGTCTCTGGAGATGTCTTCAGTGGGGTTGCAATTTTGGGGGTGTTTTGCTTTCAGTTTTTTTGTTTCAGTTTTTGTTTTTTAAGACAGGTTTCTCAGGTAGCCCTGGCTGTCCTGGAACTCACTCTGTAGACCAGGTTGGCCTCAAACTCACCTGCCACTGCCTTTCAAGTGCTGAGACTAAAAGTGTGTGCTGCCACCACCTGGCAATGGGTTACAATTTGATAAGCTAAGACCATGAATCCTCTAAGGTTGCACAAGGGCTCATTGCATGTTCTTTCAGTAAATGGTTTTCATGAGATTTCTAGAAAATTGTAAGTTTACAGTTTGGTAGGGAGAAAGATCATACACACTTGGGCTTTAAGTATGGTTCATTTCTGTTAAAACTTTTTGTTGTTGTTTTTCAAGACAGGGCTTCTCTGTAGCTTTGGTGCCTGTCTTGGAACTAGCTCTTATAGACCATGCTGGCCTCGAACTCACAGAGATCCGCCTGCCTCTGCCTCTGGAGTGCTGGGATTAAAGGCGTGCGCCACCACCGCCCAGCTTGTTAAAACATTCTTAAATGAACTCTTACAATATGAAAGGAATGTTGTCTCTATTTTAGTACTCTTGACAGAAATATTCTATATAATTATGTTGCAGTGTACTCTTAGCTTGTAAGAGGCTCCAGGATAAAGTATTCATTTCTCTTCCCATGGTCCCATAATTTTCCTTCTCTTTTTCCTGCTATGGCTATAGCAATCAATGCATGAGAATGGGGTGGGAGTAGAAACAGGAAAGTAACCTGCATGTCCAGCAGCAGATGGGTAAATAGCGAGCGCAGTGACCGCATGCAGTTGACTGTTACTGCAGTCTGACCTGCAGCTTTGATGGTATTACACTCAGTGAGAAAAAAATAGTCTGGGAAGACAAACCCCGTATGACTCCCACTCACATGAGGTACCTAACACAGTCAAACCCATAGGTACAAAATGCGGACTAGTGGTTGCCAGCTGACAGGAGAGGGGGATGAGAAGTTACTGGTTACTGCTTACGGAGTTTCAGTTGTGAAGGATAAAAAGTTCTTGAGATTGGTTATTTGATATTAATGATACCCAGTGAATTGTACATTTGAAAACGATTAAGATGGTGAATCTTAATGTGTGGTCTTTATACTGGTTTTATTATTCTTCAAGTCATGAATGAGTCTCGTTCACTTCTCCTTTTCCTTGTAGCTTTCAAGATGGATGTGAAATTATCTCCTGATCTTCCCTGCTGTTGTTTTAATATTTGGGATCCTACCAAGGGTTAACGTCTATTTCTTAGAGTTTGTATATTATAATAAGGATAGTAAGTAGAATATTTATTATGGGCTGTTTTGAAAAGCAGTGTGCTAGACCTTGGATGTCAAATACATAAGCATCTCTCAAAGCACTGAGGATCTTGTTAGGGAAGCAAGGCATTTATAAACTGAAGACAGTGTGCTAAGTGTGAGGTGCTTAACTAGCATAGCTTGCAGGCGTGAGAGATAGAGTAGGCCATGGGGAAAGTGAAATAAAAGAAAACAGTTACTTTTCAGTGGTAAATTGGTTCCCTCCCCAGTGTCAGATTCTGACATTCCATATACCATTCCATATAGCAGTTGCTATTATATTGACCAACTCAATTTATTTTTCATTCATAACTATTCCTCTTGTTGGCAGTTCAGTAAAACCCATTGCTTGTTTGTTTGTTCTTACACATACAAACCAGTAATTAAACAGAGAGGCAGATCGTAGGCCTCTCTCTCTTCGTTCTATTAAGCCTGAGAGTGGAAAGTCACCAACCACTGTTTTGTATCTCTAACTTAGTGAGTATGACCTGTTCCTTGACAATGACTGGTTATTTTCGCTTTCTGTTTTGAATGTATTACTCATCGGAATCTCAAAGACCCTTCTTTTTTTTTTTTTGTTTTTGTTTTTGTTTTTGTTTTTCGAGACAGGGTTTCTCTGTGGTTTTGGAGCCTGTCCTGGAACTAGCTCTTGTAGACCAGGCTGGTCTCGAACTCACAGAGATCCGCTTGCCTCTGCCTCCCAAGTGCTGGGATTAAAGGCGTGCGCCACCACCGCCCGGCAGACCCTTCTTTTAAAATAAATATTCTTCTCTTTTTAAAATGCCTTTTCCATGTCAAATGTTTACTTCTCTATGACATGCAATGTTGGTTTTAAATATTCATTGTGCGCAGCTCATTGGTAAAGCCCTGAAGCAGTTAGCTGCTATTGCAGCTAATTTTTTTAAAAACTATTCAAGAATCCTTTTAAAAGATTAGCAAGAACAGTATTAAAAATTCACAGCATCCCTGATATATATCAGTTGTGGCTTGGCAGGCTTTGACCCAGGACTGCACGATGTTTTATTACCCTAGCTATATAAGGACATATACCCATAGCACCACTTTGTAGCAGATATTTTTATAACTCTACAGAATGATTAGACTGACATAAAGCAATTCTCTAAGTTCATAGGTATTAAAATATTCTGGCAGCTGTCTCCTTTTTGCCCTTAAGTTGAGACATCATGATGAGATAAGACTGCACCAGGCCTGATCGCTACGTGAATGAGGTTAGGCACAGTATTTTCACGTTATTGACAAGGGTCTTTGTCACTACAAATAGGAGAAGTCTTGGGGGAGAGGTTCCAATTATAGTAATTCCATTCAATTCTAGTAATATTCTTGATTTTAAGAAAGTACTTCAAACACATTCCATATAATCATTTAAGAAGGAAGGGTATAAAAATGTCTTGAATTCTAACTAAAATAACTTACTTGTAGATGTACATGTCATCTACACTAGATATGATACTTTACACACACATAAACAGCTCCAGGGAGGTAGAAACAGGAGGATTGTTAGTTTGAGGCCAGGCTGGGCTATATAATGCATTTGTGGCCAGGCTAAACTGTATAATGTGACTCTGTCTCAAAAAGCCTAAGGCTAAGGTGGTATGGTGACTGTCACCTGTAATTCCAGCAGGTAATGTTCTATGGTGGGAAACTAGGGCCAGGAGTTTCAGGCCAGTCTGGGCTACAAGGTGAAAGACGCTGTCTGAAAAACACAAAAGGATAGTCACGGGCATGAGTGTGTCTCAGTTGGTCTAGCATGTGCAAAGTCCTGAATTCCATCCCCAGAAGCACAAGTAAAACAGACAAAAAGCACAATCTCTTTAGGAGCCAGAGGTTCTGGTTAGGGTTAAGAGAGTGTTGGAGAGAGTTGGAATGGAGCTCCAGGTATTGACACAGGGTTTTCCGTCCTCAAACTGGGCTTCTAGTAATCCCTGGGCTCCAGATGTAGGTGGGGCCTCTGAGTCTGGAAAGGTGTAGTCATCTCAAATGCTCCCTGCTCTTTCCCTAAGCACTTCCGGCCTGCTTCATACTGCTTCAGATGCTTTTAACTTCAAACAATTTACAGTTTGAAATTCTGTTCCTGAATTAGTAAGGCTTGGTTACTGTTACAAAACACCGGAAGCCCCATAATTTATAAATAAAGGTTATGTTGCCCTCAGTTCTGAAGAGTTGAAGTTACAGTTGAATATGTTGTGCATTTGGTAAGACCTTCATGCTGCATGTTAATCCATCAGGAAAGTAGAACAGCAAGGGAGATGAAGGTGGGAGTGGCCTTCCTCTGTAACACACCCCCTTTGCCTTTGCTGAGAAATATGAACATTCATGCAACCTTTTCAGAAAACTGGTAGGTAATGTCTGCTAAGGCTTTTCAGATACACCCTGTGACTCAGTGATTCTAATGCTAGTTAGATATCCTAAAAATAGAAAGGCATAGATTTGTATATCAAAAGATGCATACAAGGTTAGGGAGCTGGCTGGTGACAATCTTCAGTGCCTTGACAGTAGCCTGAGTAATGTAATCATTTGTTGGCAAGAATATAATAGAGGATTGAGAGGTGGCTCAGCAGTTGAGAGCACTTGAAGGAGACCCAGGTTTGGTTCCTAACACCCATATACAGCTTACAACCACTACAACTCAGTTTTCAGAGATCCAGAGACCTCTTCTGATCTTTCTGGGCTCCTGAATACACAAAGTCCACATACATATACTCTCACACACATACACATTAAATAAATAACAAGCATTTAAAAAGAATATAATAGATTATATACCTATGAAAATACATGAACTGTTGACAAGCCATTATAGGAACATTGAGTGACACACAGATACAGAAGAACATGAGTTATGGTTTCATTCATATCATGTTCCTAAGTTACCCAGTCAAGTCAAAATAAGGGTTGCCTTGGGATTGTGATGGCTGGGAGGACCCCCAAACAGGGAGATTTCTGGGCAACTGTGGTCATTTTATATTTCTTTGTTTCATGAATATGTGATTTTGTAAAGTTTCTTATACTTAACAGTTTCCTGTTTATGTGTTATACTTCTAAAATTAAAAACATTGTAAAGACAAGAAGTAAAAATTGAAATAAATTGACAGGAGTCCAATAACCAGTTTTTCCTTAACTTGAAATGTAGCTCTTATAGCTGGGTTTGGTTTTTGAAGCTTGTGAAAGAAGGGTATTAAACAGCAGTGTTTTTCTAGCCAGATAGGAAGAGAGCTTGAAGATGAAGGGAACCCACTCTCCAGACTTAGCCAATGGAGTGAGAATCATTGAAATGGTTTCTGGGTGTTTTTGTCACTGGCAGCTATCACTGTACACAATGTCTTTGTCCCTTAAAGTTTCGGTTTGGTTTTATTTGGTTTTTGTTTCTTTGTTTTGTCTTTTGAGATAGAGTCTCACTTTATATCTTGACTGACCTGGATCTCACCTTGTAGACTAGGTTGGCCTTGAACTAATAGAGAGCCTGTCCCTGCCTCCCAAGTGCAGGGATTAAAGGTGTGTGTCAACTAGCCTGACTGGTGGTTGGGTTTTTTTTCTTGTTGTTAGTTTTTTTATGTTTTTGTTTTCGTTTTTTTGTTTGTTTGTTTGTTTTGTTTTGTTTTGTTTTTCGAGGCAGGGTTTCTCTGTAGCTTTGGAGCCTGTCCTGGAACTAGCTCTTGTAGACCAAGCTGGCCCTGAACACACAGAGATCCGCCTGCCTCTGCCTTCCGAATTCTGGGACTAAAGGTGTGCACTACAACCTCCCGGCATTGTTTTTGTTTTTTTTTTTAACACAAACATCCTTACTAATAAAATTTGCTCACATTGCATCAAAAAATGAAGTATCGTTGGCTTTAAGAAAGGATGATAATGAATATGACTCAGTAGATGGCAGCATTTCCTTTAGAGTTTTTAGTTAAAAGGTAGGCAGGCACTTGGAGGTGAATCTTAGCAACTTTTTCATTAGGAATTAAAAGGATCCCATAAGTGGGACAAGTAGACAAGAATGTTTTTCATTTGCTATATTACCAACAAGATTTAAAGTCCAAAAACAACTAGAAGATACAGTTTTCTACTTAAAATCTAGACTATCCTTAAGAAGTTTGTTTGCTCTGGTAATTCCTTCAGGGAGCATTAATATTTAGGAATATCTATTTATATTCCAAGATTGAGATTATTACTGTCTGCTTTGGGCAAAGATGTTGGTGACATTTTCTGACAGGAGTGCAGTTGAACAGAAATTAAAAGAAAAAATAAAGTTGATCTGTTTTGCTGTCCATTTTTTAAATTTTTTATTTTCTTTATATGGGCATTTTGCATGCATGTACATAGGTGTGTCACTTGCATTCCTGGTTCCCACAAAGACTAGAAAAGGGATCAGATCTCTTGAAACTGGAGTAGCAAATGATTATGAGCTTTCTTGTGGGTGCCAAGAATCAAACCTGGGTCCTCTGGAGGCATCTCTCTAACCTTGCTATATATTTTAATACAAATTTAAGGTTACTAGAATAGTTTCTCCTTTTATGTTAATTTTTCCTTAAATGATGGTGCTGGAGGAAAGCATTAGATTTAAGAACTCTGATATTTAGGAGCTTTCATTGTAAGGAATTTGCCTTAGATTAAAGTGAGATGAGAAAGATGTCAAAAATTATCAGCTAGAGAGGTAGAGAAATGGCTCAGTAGTTAAGTGCTCTTACTATTCTTGCGTAGGAAGAACAACTTGGGTCAGTTCCCAGCACCACGTGGTGGCTCACAACCAGCCATAGCTACAGTTCAGGGGTTCTGACATCCTCTTCTGACCGCCATGGCCAACAGGCACACATGTGATGCACATACATACTTTCAGGCAAACCCTTACACACAAAATAGAAACAAGTAATTGTTTTAAATATATTTCTATTTTTATGTGTATGCATGTTTCGCCTGCATGTGTGTATGTGTACCACACATGTGCCTGGTACCCACAGAGCTCAGAAGGCTTTTGAGCCCCTGGAACTGTAGTTACAGATGGTTGTGAACTGCCGTATGGACAGTGGGGCCCTCAACAAGAGCGGAAAGTGCTCTTAGCCACTAAGGCATCTCTCCAGGTCCTCAAAAGAAAAAAATCTTTTAAAAAATTACCAGTCAAAAGAAAAACATGCCTAAAAAACTAAAAATTTGGAGCCAGAAGAATTATACTCATCTTGACTTTGCACTACCAGCTAGTGACTGATAGTGACTGGTAACCTCAATTTCCCTTTTCTTGTCTGTGCAATACAGATGGTGAATAATAACTTCTCAGCATTCCTTATGTGCGCGAAAAGGATGAGTTGTCTTCAGGACGAGTGGATGGATGCTACAATTTTTTTTTATACTATTCAGATGTTTTCTGGAATTTTCCTATAGTGGAAAACTTGTATCATGGTTTTAGCAGCCTCATTATTTGCGTCTGTACGAATAGTCATTGCAGAAAGTGAACTCACATGTTTTCTGTCTAAAGACTGCTGACCCCATTTTACAGAGGACGAAGGTCTAGACCAGTTCAAGAGCCGTGAATCAAGTCTAAGCCATCTGACTCCACAGCCATTACTTTTAGCATATAAAGCATCATGGTTACCATGATGTACTTGGGATTTTTAAATTATGTGTGTGTGTGTGTGTGCGCGCGCGCGTGGATGTGTGTAGAGAGAATGAGATCAGAGGACAGCTTGAAGGATCTAATGCAGGTTGTCAGGCTTGGTTGTAGGTAACTACCTGCTGACTTATCTTCTGGCCCCCATGGCACACTTGAGTCTTGACTTTCCCATATGTTGTACTTAGAAGCCAAGACCATATGTAGTAATTGTAAATGAAGAAGTTGGGCCTTAAAGGAAAAATATGTTTCACTTGGGTGTTATTAATAGACTCCTAATGCTTGCAATGACTAATTTGAGAGGATACGAAGTTTATGCTTCTGACTTAAGCCTGTATTTTGTCTTTAGCACACAGACAAATAATTTCTAGAAGATTTAGCTTAAGGAGAGGAATAAAGAGGGATATACAATGTAGAGTGTTAGCCATGTGCTATCTTTTTGTTTACAGACACCTCTTCTAATTATATTTTAATGTTAGAGCTGACTTAACTTTCCCTTTCTTCCTATATAATGTGCACATGCCTTTTTAATTCTGTTCTTTGCCTACTGTAATTTATATGTTAATAATACCTTTTGGAGAATACATTCAAAATTGATAGGTAATTATGTTAGCAACTTCGTGTACTTTTGCTATTCTTTTTAGGCAAAAATAAGTTTATGATTTTTAATTTATAAATGTGTTATTTTTAATATTTCAAAGATAATCTTTAGTGGAAAGTGATTTTTTCCTTGTTCTGTAAATACATAAAATTATTTTTCATGTTTTGGCTACTTTGAGCTAGTCTGTAAACTCACTTTTTTAAAATAAACATTTGGGGGGCTGGAGAGATGGCTCAGAGGGTAAGAGCACTGGTTGCTCTTCCAGAGGTCCGGAGTTCAATTCCCAGCAACCACATGGTGGCTCACAACCATCTGTAATGAGATCTGGTGCCTTTCTTGCCAGCAGTACATTGTATGCTTAATAAATAAATCTTTAAAAAAAAATAAAAACTAAAATAAAATAAAATAAACATTTGATTTTATTATAGTTTTATATGTAAAAATGAGTTCTTATATCACCTATATCCATTTTCCCCTATTACTATTAGGCGGCACATTTGTTGATGAAATGGCTCATTGGGTTAAGCCTTGGTGTGTTAGCATGATGACTGAGTTCAATCCCTGGAACTCACATAAAAAATGGAATTGAGGGGGGGTTGGAGAGATGGTGCAGTGGTTAAGAGGACTGGTTGTTCTTCCTGAGGACCCGGGTTCACTTCCCAGTACCCGTAGCAGTTCAAAACTATAACTCCAGTTCCAGGGTACGCAATACCCTCATGCATGCAGGCAAAACACTAAAAAAAAAAAAAAAAAAAAAAAGGTGAGAACCACCTACACAAAAGGTGTCCTTTATGGCACATACGTGTCTACACATACAATAATAAATAAACAATTCTGAATTTAAAGATTAA
Source organism: Chionomys nivalis (assembly GCF_950005125.1). Lineage (NCBI taxonomy): Eukaryota > Metazoa > Chordata > Mammalia > Rodentia > Cricetidae > Chionomys > Chionomys nivalis. Next base: position 40,401,938 of record NC_080095.1, on the reverse strand, counting down.
CGACTAAGGGCTGAAGAGATAGCTCAGAGGTTAAGAACACTTGCTGTTCGTCCAGAGGTCTTGAGTTCAATTCCCAGCCACCCCATGGAGGCTCACAGCCATCTGTAATGAGATCTGGTGCCCTCTTCTGGCGTGCAGGCATTCATGCATGTGGAATACCATATATATAATTAGTAAAAATTTTAAAAAATTAATGACTAAGTCAGGCAGTGGTGGCACACACCTTTAAATCCCAGCACTTGCAGATAGAGACAGGTGGATCTCTGCATTTGGTCCAGCCTGGTCTATAGAATAAGTTCTAGGACAACCAGGATTACACAGAGAAGAAACCCTGTCAACAATAATAATAATGATGATGTCCATAAATTTAGGTTTTCTTAGTTTATTCTTAAAGTCACTTTTCTATTCCAAGGTACCAAATTACCTATTAGCAGTCAAACTTCCTTAGCTCTTCTTAGCCAAGACAGTTTCTCATGTTTCCCTTGTGTTTGAAGACTTGATTTTTTAGAGGTGCTGGAGGGATGCTGTAGAATGTCCCTCAGCTGGAAGTCAGCTGAATGTGTGTCTCAGAGTTATGGTTTGTCTTCCACTGTACACATTGTGGTATGTGAGGAGGGCAGATGAGAACTTAAATATTAATGGTGGACATTTTTATCATTTTTAATAAGAAGTTGGTCTAATTCTGCTGGAAGCAGGAGTCTTGGTGCTAGGCTCATTCCCTAAAACACTTTTTTCTCTAATTTCACCTAGTGGGGGACATCTTGGATGTATTTTAATGTTACTCCTAAGAGCTTTATTTAATCTGTATTGGCCTTTTAATCCATAATGGGCAATTTTGGGTGAATTGTTAATTGATTAGAATTGTGGAAATTATATGCAAAGCTATTTTGTCAGTGTAGTAGCCTAGAGTGGTGTAAGATTAAAACAGGATCTGGTTTAGTTACTATTCTAAAATGAATGCGTCAAGAGTATTATGTTAGTGGTTTTGGTTTGTATTCCAGCCTGGTTTAAACTCTGCTAAGAATTATTGTCTTTTAAATCACTGAGGTCCTCAATTCTACTCCATTAAGGGCCACTTTTCTGCCAATCAAAAAGCAGCATCCCAGAGATTGATTTTTGTTGCACTGAATAGTTCTAGCTGCCTAGTGACAGCATTTCTAACTCTTTTATGTAAACAGAAAGCAATCAGATAAGCACTAATCCAAGGATTATGGGGACCCAAATCCGGGGACCAGAAGAATCTCCACAGTGTGTGTCACTGGCTCTTTGCCTGCTGGTGTCAGGCAATGTCTCTTTCCTGGAAAGCCTGCTTGCTTGTGCTGCCTGTTAGATGTTTGTATGCTAAACCTAAACACCTCGCAAGTCCTGAATGGAATTCAAAAAGACACTCACATTTCCATAAATAAATTAGGAATTCAGCAGTTTCTTCGGGCTAATCAGGGCAGGCTGATAAACCTTGCTAGCTGTTTAATAAATGAATTGTGACTGATTACCTATTAATATGGACGCCTCAGGAATTCACCCTGGGGGAAGCAGAGCAGTGAAATAGAGAGGGGCATGGCCCCTTGGGAAATCAGGGCTTCATGTTTGCAGCTTAAATATCTCTGTGAAGTATCAATAAGGAGGTAATTGAATTTTGAACACAAACATGAGTGCAGGATGGATGAAAGGGGGAGGGGGACCAGATAGGCTCTTCTCTGCCCCTGCATTCTCCCCTCCCCTTTTCCTTAGAGACCACTCTAGTAAAGATAGATGCTAAATCCATTAAATAAAGATTAGACTCTGTCGTTGTAGAAAATGGCAGCTTAGCTGGATCCCTGGGCAAATTGGGGCTTTTTGCAATACAGAAAATTAAAATATACATTTTTAACAAGTATGCTATCCAGCTATCAACAATGCCAGGCTAGCGTGTGCTCTTCCTTTGGATTGGCTTTTGTTTGGACACATCACTTTCTCTTGTATTAGTGCCAATCTTTTCTGTATTCTGGCAGCAGAAGGGGCTGCGTTTATTTATTTATTTTTAAAGCTTCTGGTGAGGCCTTCTCTAGCATCCTGCTTGTTCGTAATCAGAGCAGTGGGAAGGAGATTACTGTCCCATGAATTGACGGTAGATAAATGTCCCCTCCCTTTAACTGGTGGGCCCAGAAGAGCCCAATCACTTGTATTTCAGGGTTGATTGGAGACTGTACAGCTGAACAAGAAAGGGCTGAAGACTGACATAAACATTGATGTTTTGGGTGCAATTTTACTTGGCTTTATTTCCTCTAGATAAGGTTATTGATTTGTTTTGTCCTGCTAGTTTAAGCCAGATAAAGTCATATTAACATAGAGAAAGAATTGGCATCATTTGGTTACAAATCATACTTACTCCTTTGTTAACATGATAAAAACCAAGCCATAAGTGCTTTTCTTTTTCGTGTGATTGGGTTTTATATTTATCTATTTATTAAACATGGCTGTGTGTGTGCCTGAGTGTATGTCTATGTGCCCTGTGGGTGCAGAAGTCTGTGATGCCAGATCCTTGAAACTGCAGACACAGACAACTAGCTGTAAGCCACCATGTGGATGTTGGAAACTGAATCTTGGGTCTACTGCAAAAGCAGTACCTACCGCTCTGAGCCCCAGCACCATCTTTCCAACCCAAGAATGAAAAAATATATATATTACTCATTTGTTTATTTTGTGGGTGTGGTTAGAAGTCAGAAAAAACTTTTGGGAGTAATAGCTCTTCTTCCACCTTGTAGGTCCCAGGGATTGAACTCAGATTGTAAGACTTGGTGGCAAGCACCTTTTCCCACCAGGCCATGTTTCCAGCCCTGAATACTTTTCTTTATGTGAATATTCAATACTGGCATTTTAGGCTAAGTTGACCATCATTATTAGCAGATATTAATTGATTAAGTGGTATGGGCAGTGGTGAAAACATCTAACTTCATCCCAGATGTTTCATATTGTTGTTCATAAAATTCCTTCTGCCCTTTGGATTCCGTCTAGAAGATAAAATTTAAATTCCTTAGGCATCAGGAAAGGCAAGAGGCTTCTACTTCAAATAAATTCACTGTAGCTCCTACATTTGAGTCTTTGCCATGAAAGAAAAAAACACACAGCTCCTTAGTTCTAGTAATCAAGGAAGGACATCACTTGCCAGAATGTGTTTTTGTTGTTTTGTGGGACTTTTTGTTTGTGTTTGTTTTTAAGAGAGAGCCTAGCCTGTATGGCCTTGGCTAGCCTGGAACTTGCTTTGTAGAGAAAGCTAGACTCAAATCACGGAGATCTTCCTGCCTTTGCCTCTATATCCAGAATGCTGAGACTAAGGGGGTGCACCACTATGCTGTTCCTTTACTTTGTAATTATCTTTTTCTTAAGCTTTCTGGGAATTTTAACACAGCTCTCATTCAATAGGTATTTCTTGGCTTTGTGTAGTCATAACCAAAAAATTATTTGCAGTATAACATTGCTTCTTTTTTCCCTTTTATAGAAAAGTTTTTCCTCCACATAATTTATCCTGTTTGCAGTCCCCTTCCCACTCCTCCCAGATCCACCCCCTTTCTGTCTCAATAGAAAACAAACAAGCTTCTAAGGGTTAATAATAAAATATAAGATAAAATAAAATTAATACATCAGAATAGGACAAAACAAGCAAACAGAAGGAAAAGAGCCCAAGGAAAGACACATGAAACCAATAGAGAAGCAGAGACACATGAAACAAGTAAGTATTCTTTTGCACAGTCTGGAATCCCATAAAAGCACTACACTGGAAGCAATAAGATATAAGAAAAGGACACACTTCCCAGTACTTCTTATGCAGAGTTCCCTGCGCCCTGAGAGAAGGGATTTGGTAGAGACAATCTGTTTAGGACTGAGTGTTCAGGTCTCTCATTCTCTGCCTAATGTCTGGCTGTGTGTCTCTGTATTTGTTCCCAGCTGCTGCTGCAGGAAGCTTATAGCAGAATGTCATTAGGAGTCATTTTATTGCTATATGTTTTTGTTTGTTAATTTGCTTTATAACAGTTGTATTTGGTTTTATACTAGGTCCCTGGACTATGTGGTCTGGGGTTCGTGGTCACCCCAGCAGTGTCGGGTCTGGGTTCCGTCTCCTGGAGTGGGCCCTGAGTCAGATCAGATAGTGGTTGGTTACTCCATAGACTTCCACCACTGCACTAGCATATATTGCAGGCAGGACAGCATTTAGATCAAAGGCTTATAGCATAGCTTCTTAAAGTTACTGATTTAAGTGGGGCCGTGTGGGTGGTGCTCAAGAGAGTCTTGATTACGTTATTTCAAGAATGGTTTAATCTATAGAGTTAATGAATTTCCTAAATTACACATTTGTGTTTGTGGAGTATTCATAGCTGTCATCAGATTCTTGAAAAGAATTGTGTTCCCCACCACAACCTGGTACCTCAGATTATGACCTTATTTGGAAATACAGAGGTAATCAAATTAAAGCAAGTTTTTTTTTTTTTTTTTTTTTTTTTTTTTTTGTGAGACCTAATCCAACATAAGGTTTACAAAAGGGAAGTGACCACAGAGCAAAGGCAGTGTAAGGAATCTACAAGCCAGGGAGAGACGTAGAACAGATGCTTTCTTCACATCTCTCAGAAGAAACCAACCCTGCCCGTCCCTTGATCATGCCTCTTGATCTTGGATGTCTAACGCCAAAAACTATGAAAAAAATAGAAGTCTCATATTTAATCCACTCACTTAGTTGTTTGTTTTGGTAGCTGTAGCTAACTAATAGAGTCTCTTTGCTTATATCTGCAAATTAGAGAACCCCAGCTGCTGTGGACTGGAGGCTGAGATGCTCCACCTAACAAGCGGTCCAGAGATGCTTCATTTTCAAGACTGGTTTTCAGCAACTCAGCATTGGAGACCCGTATTAGTTCCCCTTCAGTGTGTTCATTTCCTTCTTAGATTGACCTCTCATATTTTCAAGATGGCCAATACAGGTTTTATATCATATACTGTCAGTAGTATCTAAGAAGAAATATTGTTCCCTCTGAATTCTTTTATCAGTGAGAAAATATGAGAAGCTTTAAGGTGGATTCCCCTCTTGTGCTATTGAATGATGTTGGTCACATTCCTGTACCCAAATCTTTCCCTGTCAGGGAAATGAGATGGCCATTATTGACTTAGACAGATTAGTGCAAGAGTTTATCCTTTGAGATTGGAAGGACCCTAGCCTCCCCTGAGCATCCCATAAACACTCTGTATTTGAATAAGACCACAGTTTTGACTAGAGATGTAGCTCAGGTGGTGTAGTGCTTGCTTAGCATAGATAAAAGCCTGGGTTTAGTTTCCTAGGCAAATGGATCAGAAGTTCAAAGTCATCTTTCACTATATAGCAAGACTGAAGCCAGACTGGGATACATGAGACCCTGTCTCAAAAAAAAAAAAAAAAAAAAAAAAGAAGAAGAAGAAGGAAGGAAGGAAATGGTAGCTAAACCAGATGTGGTGGTGACAAAGTTCTAAAAGTCAGACATAAGAAGAGCATGAATTACAGACCAACCTAGGCTACATAGAAAAACTTGGTCTCACATCTTTCTGTGAGTTTTAAATTTCTGTAATTTATAATTATTGATTAAGAGGCGTTAGGTCTCCTAGGGTGGCTGCTGTTTTTGTCCATCTGCTTTACATAATCCTATATCTATAGGACTTGGTGAAAATTCATTTTATATTATTTATAATGAAAGGAAACAATTCAGCTTTTTAAAGGTTTTTTCCATATCTTTCACGCTTTTAAAAATCCTCTATTACTGTAGGTAATACTCGTTTTCACAGATATCTTCTAGTTAATGTGTACTCAACATTAATTAACTTACTCTTTACTTTCCCAAACACTAATGGAAATACTAGATTATAACCAATCTAATACTCTGAACATTCTTCCAGACACTTTGCTTAATGTGATTTAAGGCAGTGTATAATCACTCCTTGCAGTCTTAAGGCCAGTTTTCAACTCACGAGACTCATATATCCTGTCTAGTTTTAATTAATTTTGCAAGGAAGATGCCAGGAGAAGCAGTATTAAGTGCTTTCATATAATCGGGTTATTTCATCTATTGGGTTCTTGTCAGCCACTAATCTTATAACTTTATCATAACAAAATATAAAGGGGTTTCTGATGTAGTTTGTAGTCTTGTTCTTCAGCTTACACGCATGATTTGAGTAACCTTATACTTAGACTTGTCTTACTCAGAATAGATATTAGGGAATTTCTTTTAATAATTGCTAATTGTATTTGTTTGATTGATTCTTTGCACTTGGGGTTTTGGTTGTTACTTGTTTGGCTTTTTAACTAGGATTTGGGAATGGGCTTTAATTGGCATCAAGTATTCCACAGTGGAATTTTTTGTTTGTTTTTCAAGACAGGGTTTCTCTGTAGCTTTGGTGCCTGTCCTAGAACTTGCTCTGTAGACCAGGCTGGCCTCGAACTCACAGAGATTCACCTATCTCTTCCTCCCAAGTGCTGGAATTAAAGGCCTGCACCACCACTGCCCGGCCCACAGAGGAATTGGTAAGAAAAGTAATGGAAGAACACTTATGTGGCTATAAACTGGAAGAAGATAGAGCAGCAGAGTCCACTGTGGTGGGGGAAAGAAAGGGAAGAGAACAACACTTAAAGAAAAATGAAGCAGAATAGAAAACTGTTCACAAAAGAAGTTAAGAGAATTTAACGTGACTAAGGGATTAGGAGAGTCATCTTTTCATAACATCATGTGTTGATGTCTTCCAGTTACTACTGGATTATATTTTTATTTTGAATTTTTTTTAACAGACTTAATTCACTTTTATTTTCCTTGTATAAAAACCCTTATGTGGTGGCCACAGCTGGAGCCTGGGTCCTCTGAACAGAGACTCTGGTGTGGGTTTTCACAAGATGGTCAGTGAATTCCTGATAAGGAGACTTGGTGAACACAGTCTCTTTCCAGAGGTCGGGGGTCAGGTAGCTGTAGGTCTTAGAGATGGCATCAGCCGGGCGGTGGTGGCGCACGCCTTTAATCCCAGCACTTGGGAGGCAGAGGCAGGCGGATCTCTGTGAGTTCGAGACCAGCCTGGTCTACAGAGCTAGTTCCAGGACAGGCTCCAAAACCACAGAGAAACCCTGTCTCGAAAAACCAAAAAGAAAAAAGAGAGAGAGAGAGATGGCATCAAGGGTGGCCTTGGCAAAGTTGCCGAGGGTGGCAGTGCAGCCCCTGGCTGATGTGTAGCAGTCATCAATGCCAGCCATCATCAGTAGCTTCTTGGGCACAGGAGTGGAGACTATGCCAGTGCCTCTGGGGGCAGGGATGAGACGCACCAGCACAGGACCACAGCGGCCTGTCACTTTGCAGGGAACAGTGTGGGACTTGCCAATCTTGTTCCCCCAGTAGCCTCTCCGCACAGAGACAATGGAAAGCTTGACCAAGATGATGGCCCCTCGGATGGCAGTGGCTACCTCCTTGGAGCACTTGACACCGAGACCTACGTGACCATTGTAGTCCCCAATAGCGACGAAAGACTTGAACCTGGTCCGCTGGCCTGCCCTAGTCTGCTTCTGCACGATAGGGCATGATCTTCAGAACCTCATCCTTTAGGGAAGCTCCCAGGAAAAAGTCAATAATCTCAGACTCCTTAATGAGCAGGGAGAACAGGTAGATCTCCTCTAGGGACTTGATTTTCATGTCCTTAACCAGGCGGCCCAGCTTGGTGACGGGAATCCACTCCTTGTCTTCAGCTTTACCTCTGCGAGCTCCGAAGGCCGCGGCCCCTCAGACCGCTGCGAATCCTCCACGAATCCTCCACGGCCTCCTAATCCTGGGCCCCCGGGTCCTCCCGCTGCACCGGCGTCATCCGCCATTTGGTGTTTCCAGAAGAAGAAGAAGCTATTTTGAAAATTTTAAAACCTATTCTTGAAGTGTGGGAGATAGTTCTTTTGGTCAGGTACTTGTCTTCAAGCCCCAGAACCCCCCCCCCACACACACACACACACATGCAACGTGTTTTTTTCCCCCACCTCTGGGGAAAAGGAGAATGCGTGCCATAAATAGAATTTACTGGTCAATCACTCTAGCTGAATTAGTCAGCTTCAGGTTCAGTGAACACCCCTGCCTCAAAATTTAAAGTGCTTGAGTCAATGTGATGGGTCAGTACATGCATGTTGTGCAATTACATACATGCAGACAAGACATTCACACGTAAAATTATTTAGTTAATTAATTTTAAAAAACACTTCTTACAAAAAACACACTTCTATGGGAACTTGATTACCCAAGTTTGATCTTTAGAACCCTCATGAAGGTGGGAAGAGCTAAGAAAGGTAGCCCCACAAAGTTGTCCTTTGACCTCCTCCACAGGCATGCCTTGGCATGCATGTGTCTACACATATCACATAAACCAGGTGATGATGATGATGAAGAAAAATTTTTTAAAGTTGGGAAGTCACTGAGGAAGACAACCTGACATCAACCCCTAGCCTGCCCATACACAGACGTGAATGCATACATGCATAAAGATTGGGGTGTGTACTGGAATGTTGTAGATTATGCATACTGCATGGTAAGTCTTCCCTTCCCTGCTTAGAAGAGACTTCTCCAGACAGTCCGACAAGCCCAAGGACAGTAGTGAGTGATGTTAGAAGTTCTCCAACCCAACAGTGTAGCCACAGTCAGCAAGCCCAAATCGTATTCGTAGAGTTTGCAGGCAATGTCTTGGCTGTTTTGTTTATTTGTTTTAGATTACCAGTATTTGAGGGTTTTTTTTTCTTTTTTGGTTTTTTGAGACAGGGTTTCTTTGTGTAGCCCTGGCTGTCCTGGAACTCGCTCTGTAGACCAGGCTGACCTAGAACTCAGAGATTCATCTGCATCTACCTCCTGAGTGCTGGGTTACAGGCATGTGCCACCACCACCTGGCAAGAAAATTCTTAATATGAAAACTAAAGAAGAAAGCAACAACAATAACCGAAATGTTTTTAGGAAGGCAAATTTAAATTCTATGATACATCTTGATATTTTTTTAAAGATTTAGACAAAGACATAGATTCCATGGTTGAATTAAAAGTAAATAGAAACACAACAGAGAAAAACAAGCAAAATCCCAGAGAAACATAGAAATATGCCAGGAAAGAAAAGAAATTATAGCTTATTTCACTATGTGGCAAGGCTATCGTAGCATTTATATAATAAAGTTCTACCATATAACAATTCTTTAGGTCAGTAATGGACAATATATTCAACTGACTGAACTGAACTGAAAAATTCCTATTCCCTAGTTACATAATAGCTATCATAACACTATAATAATATATGTTGTTCCTGTGCTTGTGTTTATGCTGCTAAAACAAATCTGCATGGCCAATAGTGAAAATACAGCGGGCGAGCAGCCAGCTTAGCAGCTCTTTCACTTGCAGAGCTACTGTGCAAGTCTGACTGCCTGAGTTCAATCTCCAAGACCCAGATAAGATGGGGGGAACTGACTCCCAGAGTTGTTCTCTCTGTCCTCCTTACATGCACCATGGCATACATTCACACCCCCACAGAACAATAGTGATAATAGTGATTAATATTAAATATATATATAGCAGATATGATGAAGTATGGAACATAGTGCTTGATAACTACAATACATGATTGTGCTATGTATGTATTCACTACACTAAATTGATGATGGCTTAAGAATATATATAGGGGCTGGAGAGATGACTCAGGGACTAAGAACACTGTTCTTCCAGAACTCCTGAGTTCAATTCCCAGAAACCACATGGTGGCTCACAGTCATCTGTAATGAGATCTGGTGCCCTTTTGTATACACAATAAATAAAATCTTTTTTAAAAAGAATATATATATATATATATATATATATGTATATTTAAAAAGTCCTATAAGGTGTGCCATGGTGTACCAACAGTACCCGCATATATCTGGTTTTTTTTTTTTTTTTTTTTTTTGGTTTTTTGAGACAGGGTCTCTCTGTAGCTTTGGTGCCTGTCCCGGAACTAGCTCTTGTAGACCAGGCTGGCCTCGAACTCCCAGAGATCCACCTGCCTCTGCCTCCCGAGTGCTGGGATTAAAGGCGTGCACCACCACCGCCCGGCCTCCCGCATATATCTTGTGTTTAATTTGTCTCTGGTTATATTGTTCTTGGTTTATTTGTATTATTTCATTCATCATGGCCCTAGAGCGATAAGATGCACCATTTAACCCTGGTATATGGTAGACTGGAACAGCTAGGTTTGTATAACTATACTCTGTTTACACAAAAACAAAAATCACCCTAGTGAAGCATTTCTTTGAATATGTCACTGCCACTAAGTGACACAAGGCTATAGAACTCTGAGAAGATGAAGTACTTGCATATATAATATTGGAATTAAAAGTAGGGGAATATGTGGAAACAGCTAAATCATCACTGTCCTTACTAGGGCAAGTCAATAGATAAGGTGTCCAATTGAAAGAAAAAAACAGTAAATAATAGACATTGAGGTTATAAAAAATAATGCACTGGCTCCAAAACTACAGAGAAACCCTGTCTCAGAAAAACCAAAAAAGAAAGAAAGAAAGAAAGAAAGAAAGAAAGAAAGAAAGAAAGAAAGAAAGAAAGAAAGAAAAGAAATAGCATTGAACAGGGTGAGAGTGGTTGCCATTGGGAGCTGTTTCTTTTTTTTTTTCTTTTAAAAAATCATTTAGAATTATTTGACTTTTGAAATATGCAAATATATAACTATGGTTAAAAATAGGTGAAATTAACCAGGAGGTGGTGGCACATAACCTTTAATCCAGCACTCGGGAGGCAGAGTCAGATGGATCTCTGTGAGTCTGTGGCTAGCCTGGTCTACAAAGTGAGTTCAAAAGGTGAAATCGCCAGGTGTGGTGGTCCAGGTACCAAGGAGGCAGAGGCAGGCAGATCTCTGTTACTTGAAAGCCAGCCTGGTCTACATAGCAAGCTCCAGGCCAGCCAGAACTATACAGTAAGACACTGTCTTAAAAATAAACAAAGAATAGGTGAAATAGGTAATAGGGAGGACAGAGGCCAGCTATTAATAGCATTTAGATATATAGGCTAAGTAGCATTTAATAGCAAAATAAGCAAAGAGCATAGAAATATGCCGCCTCTATTTGTTTATGAAAAAGAAGGCTAATTAATTACTTTGAATTAAAATGTGGTTGTTTATGAATTTTTGGTTTCTGTAACAAATTATTACTATAAACCCAAATAAATAATTCACAGTTTCAGGATGAGAATCAACTATTTCCATTTAGTGATATAGAAATGAAACTCAAAATTTAAGACATTGGCAAGATGTTGGAAACAGATTTGAGTAAGAAATTTAATTCCTTTCTGTCTTTCCAGCCTTGGTATAAGTGATATTGTGCCCATGTTTGGTCGACTTGTAACTCATTTGGAAAAATAAAATAAAATTGTATAATTCCAATTAGTATACTATCTTAAATATTGACCTCTGATTGCTGATAGATGTTGATGGGTAGGGTTTTTTTGTTTTTCGCATGGCATTGAATTAATTATGGCTTCTGGGTGATCTCTCTGGGGAGCTGAAATTGATAGATCCTTCTTCAGTCCCAGGTGGCTGGAGAGCAGGTGGTGTTGGGGTGGCGCGTGTATTCAGCAGTCATAGTGCAAGTCTGATCAAGGCATGTATTCCTCAAACCACTCAGGCTAGTGTGTCTCCTGGGGAAGAGACCAACATTGGCCTCCTATGCTCTTTGTTTCGTTTTTAAGGAAGAAAGAAAAACTAATTATCAACCTACAGCACATGTAATTCACTCAAATCCCTGAAGGATGAGAGCATAGGTGTCAAGTGTTCTTGGAGAGAGGGTTGAGCCGTCACTCGTCTTTCTAGGGATCAACCATATTTGGATATAACATTGCATCCCATTTCTCTTAATTGTATGTTTCAGCTAAAGAAACACTTAGTGTCTAATTGTAAATGACATGTACAATTTCTAGGAACCTTTTTGGACTTGAGCAGCATCTTCGCTTCGAATGGTGAAGAGCTGGTTTCATTGCTCTAAAGTGTTTAGGGTTTGCCCATTGACTTAGCTGTTGCTAAGATTTCACCTACTTCCCTTTTCTTTGACTAGACTCCTTATATCCCAGTTTTCCTCCCTTCACTACTTGAGCTTTGATCCTTGCTCTGTCCCAGAGGACAATATTAGGTACAATGAGAAGTTTGAGAGCAGCTGGCTGTTTACTTACGCATTTGCTGCACCATTAAAGAACTTTGAAGCCAGGAGTAGTGGTGGATATCTTAACTCCCAGTACTTGGGAAACTGAGGCGAATGGGTTACTACAAACGTGAGGCTAGCCTAAACTGCAGCAAGTCCAGACCAGCTAGGGCTGCATAGCAAAACCTATCTCAAAAAGAAAAAAAAATTAACTCAGTAAATAGTAGGTAGATACACAAACCTAGGTAAGCAAGCCATTCTAAATGTCCAAAAACTAACTGGGCTTGGGAAGGTGCTCAGTGCCTCCTGAGTAGAGTGCTCAGGCAGAAGTCTGTGAGCAGCTGGGAGGGTTAGATTCGCAAGGATGGGCTGATCTCAAATACAGTTTGATCTCAAATTACGGAAGAATCCATAAAATCCATAAAACCTCTTTGCTTTCAAAGGTCTTCATAGTAACTATCTGTTGCACTGCCTCATTTTACAATGTTTCTGTGTTTGTTTGCTTGCTTGCTTGCTTTCTTTCTTTTGGTTTTCCAAGACAGGGTTTCTCTGGAGCTAGCTCTTGTAAACCAGGCTGGTCTCGAACTCACAGAGATCCGCCTGCCTCGCTTCCAGAGTGCTGGGATTAAAGGCGTGCGCCACCACCGCCCAGATGCAATGTTTCTGTTTATTTCTAATCTTCCAGTTCTCTGTAGTACAGTTACTAATTTGTTAATGGGGCTAGCAATGTTATTAATTCTTGGCTTAAATTAGCAATGGTCTGATTCAAATGAGTTTTAAAGCATTATTTAGAGTAAAAGGAAACATTTTGTCTGAAACCTGAATGACTTAAACAGTAGTAAAATTTTCTGGATACAAAGGGCTGTTGTGATTTGGATGAAACTATGAAATTGCTGATTTTATAAGTTTTTTTTAAGTTGCTTTAATTGGCTTTTGGTGGTGGTGATGGTGGTTTGGTTTTAGTTTTTTGTGTATATGGGTATTTTGCTTGTACGTGTGTCTGTGTACCATGATCAAACATAATACCTTCAGGCCAGTTGAGGGTACAAGATACTCTAGAACTGGAATTATATACAGTTGTGAGTAACAATGTTGTTGCTAGGAATCAAACCCAGGTCCTTTAGAAGAGCAGCCAGTGCTCTTAACCACTCTGTAGGCTAGGCTGGCCTCGAACTCACAAAGATCCACCTGTCTCTGCCTCCTGAGTGCTGGGATTAAAGGCGTGCACCACCACCACTTGGCATAATGTCTTTTTAAAATAATGCATCATAACCATAACTATAAATTTGATGTTACTTGAATTTAGACAAAATTAAATCAAGTGTTTTTTTTTTTTTGTTGTTGTTGTTGTTTTAATGTGTAAGGGTATTTTGTCTGTGTGTAAATAATGTAGCACGAACAATAAAAACCCAGAGACAGATCTTGGGGTTCAACCTGAAGATCAGAAAAGGAAAGAAGCCAACCGCTAGAGAGACCCGTTTACCTCTACCAAATCTTCAGACCAAAGGGGCGAGATCCTGTCTCCACAAACAGTCCTGAGTTCCTGTCTCTTCCCCTTTACAGTTCTCTCTCTGCCCAGCCATATTGTTCCTGTTTCCACCTCCCTAATACTGGGATTAAAAGTGTGACTCCCAAACACTGGTATTAAAGATGTGAACCACCACCACCTGTATCTGTTTCTGGATTGGTCTTGTGTAGCCCAGGGTAGTCTTGAACTCACAGAGATCTGTCTGCCTCTGTCTCTTGAAACCTGGAATTAAAGGTATGGCTACCTCTCCCTGGTCTGTATGGCTGACTAGTGTGACTGCTTTGCCCTCTGATCTTTAGGCAAGCTTTATTTATTAAAACACAAATAGTATACCACCATGTGTGTGCGTGTGTGTGTGCATGCTTGTGTGTGCAGCATGTGCATGCCAGGTGCCTGTGGAAGTCAGAAGAAGGCACTGGATTCCCTTGCAACTAGAGTTACGGACCATTGGCAGCCACCATATGGGTACTGGAAACTGAACCTTGGTACTGAAATAGCAGCAAGTACTGTTAATTTAACAGATAAATCACCTCTCCAGCATCATAAATTTATTAGACATATTCTCTTTAAAAAATTTAAATATTATTTATTTTTATATATATTATATGTGAGTGTTTTACTTGTTTGTGTGTCTGTACCACATGTGTGCCTGGTGTCTGCAGAAGTCAGAAGAGGGCCTTGAATTCCCTTGAACTGCACTCACCAGTGGTTGTGAACAGTTGGTTGAGACCTGGGAACTAAACCTGGGTTCTTTGAAAAAGCAACAAGTACTCTTAACCACTAAGACATTTCTCCAACCTCCAACCCTCAAATATATTTTTTATTGTAGTATATGGCAGTACTGTTACAGCACCCTAATTTTTAAAAAGTTTAAAGATTTATTGTGTGTATGAGTGTTTTGCCTGCATGTGTGTATATGTGTATGCGTGCCTAATATCCTCAGAGGGCAGAAGAAAGTGTCAGATCCCAGGAACTGGAATTTAGAATGGTGGTGAGCCACTATCTGGATGCTGAGACCAACCTGTGTCTTCTGCAAGAGCAACAAATAGTCTTTTTGTTTGTTTGTTGTTTTGTTTGTATTTTTTTGTTTTTCAAGACGGGGTTTCTTTATAGCTTTAGAGCCTGTCCTGGAACTAGCTCCTGTAGACCAGGCTGGCCACGAACTTACAGAGATTCGCCTGCCTTTGCCGAAATTAAAGGTATGCGTCACCACTGCTCGGCTAACAACAAATATTCTTAATGGTTGAGCCTACTCTCCAGTTCCCCAATTTTTTTAAAATAAAGAACATTGATTAGGGGGGCTAGGAAAATGACTTAGAAAATAAGAGTACTTTTAATATAGGCTTGAGGACCTGAGTTCAAATACCTGGCACCCACATATTATATTACCATATAGCATTGTAGATAATACCACATTTTTTTTCATTCACTCATTCATTCATCAGTTGATGGACATTTGAGTAGTTTCCAAATTTTGGCTACAGTGTATTAATGCTACTATGAACATTTATATCTAAAAATTTTGGTATCACCATTTTTAGCCTTTTTATATGAATGTGATGGTTAGTTTTGATTGTTGGTTTAACATATTCTAGAATCTTCTGGCTTGAGTCAGAAATTGTCTACATTAGGTTAACCTATGGGCATGTCTGTGAGAGGTTGCCTCCATTGCACTCATTGATGTGGGAAGACCTACTCTGAATCATGGTGGAGTGGGAGATAGGAGTATCACTGTAGCTTTCTAGCCCCAGGTTCAGTGAGAGACTCTGCCCCAAGGGAGTAAGGCGGGTAGTGATAGTGCAGGACTCCTCTGGTTTCTTTGTGCTTTACAGAATTCCTATCTATCTGTAACTCAACCCTGGGAGAACCTAGCACCTTTTTTCTGGCCATCATGGACAACCAGGCATGTGCAGGGTACACAGATATACGTGTAGGCAAAGCATCCATACACACAGTAATTTCTTTAGATTAAAAGTAAAAAGAAAGTCATTCAAACAATGTGATTAATGAAGTTGTATTCACAGTATTTTTGGCTCTTAATTTGGGATTTGGGGTATTGAGATTTATTAAAAATCAGCTAGATCAGCTATTTACTTGATAAATAGTCTATTAAATAAATCTTTGAGCAAATTCTGAAACTAGATTTTGTAGTTTCTGTATCTTCAAAAAAATAGTTTAGCCGGGAACTAGCAGGATAGTGTGTATCGTATATTTATTTATGGGAGTCAGCATGAATATAGACACAAAATTGATTTTAAGATTTGGCTATTTAGGAGCTAGAAAGATGACTTTGCCCATAAAGATGCCTCCTGTGCAAGCCTGTTGACCTGAGTTAAAAAGTGGAAGAAGCAGCAGGCCCAGGGTAATGGTGGTAGTGATAGAGGTGATGGCAGCAGCAAAGGTACACCTTGAATTCAAAGGTACACCTTGAATCCCAGCACTTTGGAGGCAGACTGATCTCTGAGTTTGAGGACAGCCTGGGTTACAGAGAGAAACTGTGTCTTGGAAAAGTGGAAGTAGAATGTGGTGGCGCAAATGAATGTAGACAGATTATATAGATATATACAGCTTTAATAAGGAAATAGACTTACAGGACCACAGGTTCCCGCAGAGCACTGGAAAAGAAAAAGGGCTGCTGGGCTCACGCCCGGCAGATTTATCCGTAAACATTAGCCCGAGGCAAACACGCCCCCAATGGGTGGGGCTATGTCCCTACAGTAGAAAACCTGCTCAATAAAGTTGTCCTCTGACCTCCACATGTGTGTCATGGCATGTGCTCCTACACACCAATTGTGTGCAAACATACAGTAATAATCAATAAAAAAGTTTTTAAAGGTGTGACTATATCACAGAATTTGGTTAAACACAATATTTTAACTTTTAGGATAGCATCTCCAGCCTGGATTTTATTTGTTTATTTATTTGTCTGTTTTATTGTAGTTTTTCAAGACAGGGTTTCTCTGTGTAACATGTTGTCCTGGCTGTCCTGGAACTCGCTTTGTAGACCAGGCTGGCCTCAAACTCACTGAGATCCGCCTGCCTCTGTCTTCATTTATTTATTTTAAATGATGAAAAGACATGCACGTGGAGGTCAGAGGTCAACCTTAGGTATAGTTCCTCGGAGAGATGGCTCAGTGGTTAAGATCTTGGCTGCTCATCCAGAGGACCCAGCACCCACATGGCAGCTCTCAACTGTCTGTAACTCCAGTTCCCCAGGATCTGACACCTTCACACCAATGCACATAAAATAAAGTTAAAATAAATTTTAAGGAAAAGTTATATGCCTGCATAAAATCTGATTAACAACACTTCCCTTATATTCTGTTTGTTGTATTGATTACCCACAAGCAACTTTTTTTTTTTAAATATTTATTTATGTATTTATTATGCATACAATATTTTGTCTGTGTGTATGCCTGCAGGCCAGAAGAGTGCACCTCATTACAAATGGTTGTGAGCCACCACGTGGTTGCTGGGAATTGAACTCAGGACCTTTGGAAGAGCAGGCAATGCTCTTAACCTCTGAGCCATCTCTCCAGCCCCCCCCCCACAAGCAACTTTTAAGATCCTAAATTATTGAAAAAATGCCTAATTGCTGGTCTGCACTATCGTAAGAGATTATTTTCTCGCTCCACAGTGTCTATTAGCAAGGTGCAGACTAAGCTCCGGAGCTAAGTGATGCAGACTGTTTACAGGGTTTGATTTTTTTTTTTTCCTGGCTAAGGATTTTTGTTTCTGTTCTTAATATTTTAAACTTATAATTTATGAATATTACAAATAAGATTACTTAGAAACATCAAAACAGTATATTCTGGGGTAAACACAGTTTACCTAGCTTATTTATTTCTAATATTTCTAATCACAGGAAAAATAAACTTATCTGATTATAATCCAGCTTTAAGTGAAATTCATAAGTGCTGAAGATGAAAGTGTTATGCCTTTATACTGTGACATAATTTTTCTATGATGCATAGTTTTATGAATAAAAATTTTTAAATTAAAACTTAGTAGGTAACTACTGTACAGTTTGCATCTTTTCAAGTTCAATTAACTAAAAAAATCTCTTCCATCAATGAATTTATTTTCCAGTCAGTTTGGACAAATGGAACATACATATGTGAGTAACAAGTAATCTGTTTTAAATTGAATAAATCAGGGAGTTGGAGAGATGACTCTGCAGTTAAAGAGCTCTTGTTGCTCTTGCAGGGAACCTGGAGTTTGTTCCCAGCACCCACATGGAGCAGCTAATTGTAACTCCAGTTCCAGGGAATCTAATGACCTCTTCTGGCCTCTATAGGCACATGCACCTGTATAGTACACATATGTCCTGGTTAGTTTTTTGTCAATGTGACATAAGCTAAAATCATTGAAGAAGAGGGAACCTCAGTTGAGAATACCCCCACACTAGATGGACTTGTGGGCAAACCTGGGGTGCATTTTCTTGATTAATGATTAATATGAAAGTGCCCAGCCTTCTGGGAGCAATGACACTCCTGGGCAGGTGGTCCTGGGTGGTGGCGGCACACGCCTTTAATCCCAGCACTCAGGAGGCAGAGGTAGGCGGATCTCTTGTTAGTTTGAGAATAGCTGGGGCTACACAGACAAACCCATCTCAAAATAACAAGGGGAGAAAAAGAGAGAAAGAAAACAGGCTGAGCAAGCTATGAGGGGCAAGCAGTACTCCTCCCTGTTTCTGCTTCAGTCCCTGCCTCCAATTTCCTTCCCTGCTTGAGTTCTTGCCCTGACTGCCCTCAGTGATGGGGAGCTGTAAGCGGGAGTAAACCCTTTCCTCCCCAAGTTGCTTTTGATCATGGTGTTTTATCACAGCAATAGAAACCCTTAAACAACATACACATACACTCATGGCATGCACCTAAACACGTAAAGTAAAATAAATAAATCTTTTTTCATTGGTTAAGTCTATGAAGTAAAAGAATAATCAAATAAAGTAAAGTGTATAGCTATCGATAGTGTGAGGATGAAGTTGTTGAACTGCAGTTTGGCTAGTGGAAGCTTAAGTTACGCTAGTTTCTTTTGTGTCTTGCTAAGTTAGTCTTATCTGCTATAGCCTCTTCTGAGAGAGTCAATAAATAACTAGCCAAGGACTCATTCTTTCCACCTCCGAAGAGTCTTGTAGAGACATATTGACCCAGTGAGCTTCTCTTATGGCCGTGTTATGGACAGAATGAAATATTATGCTATTTATCTGTGTGATTTCTTAAGTAATTAAGAGAGAGGTGGGCTGGAAGTAGCATTTCTTTATTACTAGACCTAACCTGTGTTCAGTGTGTATTTAAAAAAAATAATTAATCTGCTTTTGACCATTGATCTTATCTAATTTATTTCTCATCCAAATATTTTAATGATGAAAATAAATATTTGTGACATGAAAAATTATCCCTTTTCTAACAGTTTTTCTGTCTAGCCATTTCCAAGCTCTTTGCAGAATTAATTATCCCTGTCTCTTTTCTTGGTCTGCTCATCTGAGTGCTCATCTGTTGGGAGCAGTGAGACCCCAGATCCTGAATTTCTTGTAATCCCCTGATCTGAGTGCCTACAGCTGCTCTGAGCACAAGATCTTCAGTAGTTCCTGGTGGCAGGAAAGTGGTTTCTGGTGGGTTTGGCTGGGGCGTGGCTATCTCTATATAATCTGCCCCTGAACACAATAAAGGGAGCATTCTTGGGGAATTCAAGGATGACCCGTGTTGCTGTCTCTCTGTCTGTGTGTGTCTGTGTATTTTAACCTCCAGCCCCTTGCCCGAAGCTCAGGAACTGGGTGCCAGTGCACAGAGCGCAGACACGGAGGCACGGTGCGTGGCATTTGGAGGTCTCCACCGAGATAGCGAGAGATCTGGGGTCTCACTCCTCCTGACACTCATCATGAGCTTCTAGAATTAGTATGATTGAAGTATACTGTGATATAGTGATAAGTGTTAAGTGACGTTTTCTTTTAAAGCATGTCCTAACTAAGGCGAATGGTATAATGGACCCCACACTTATCCCCACATCCCATAATGGTCAGCCTCTGATGTTGTTAGAGCTGCACCCACTTATGTCACACTTTTTGCTGTGCGTATGTTCACTGACACTTTTAAAAACAAATCCTAGATATCATACCATTTCCTCTAGTATGCTTTCATATGTATTTCGAACATTTTAAATGATGTAATTATCACATCTACTAAGTTCTAGATTTAGAACCAGGCTTTTTTGTTTCTGTTTTTTGTTTGTTTGGTTGTTTTTTTTAAAGATTTTGTTTATTTATTATATATTCTGTGTTCTGTTTGCTTGTATGTCTGCAGGCCAGAAGAGGGCACCAGATCTCATTACAGTTAGTTGTGAGCCAACCAACTGTAAGGTGTGATGTGGTTGCTGGGAATTGAACTCAGGACCTCTGGAAGAGCATCCAGTGCTCTCAACTGCTGAGCCATCTCTCCAGCCCTTTGTTTGTTTGTTTTAACTTTTTATTTATTCTTTGTGTCTTTCACATCATGCATTTTCATCCCATTCATTTCCCCATCCCTTTGTATCCATGCTCTGTCCTTGAAACCTCCCCCAAAAATAAAATAAAATTTAAGAGGAAAAAAAAGAAAGGAAAAATCAATCTCATCATGGAAGCTGTGGTGTGACACAGTGAGTCATGTAGTAAACCATTTTATCCATATATCTTTACTTGCAAGTGTTCATTGCAGAGCCATTGGTCTGATTTGAGGCCTCTGGTTTCTGCTACACCGTTGATGCTGGGCCCTCACTGGAACTCCTCTTGGTTATCCTGCTGTTGCGCTGTGTTGTGGAGATTCTGCAGCTTTGGATCTGCGAGATTGATCCCGTCACACGCTCTAGCAGATCGCAGATGGGGTGGATGTTGGGGTGGGCCAACCCATAACCCTGATTGAACCAGGTTTCAAATCTTGTGCAGTCAAAGGTTTTCTGTCATAAGTGTTAAAAGCTCCTATCAGGGCCGGGCAGTGGTGGCGCATGCCTTTAATCCCAGCACTCGGGAGGCAGAGGCAGGCGGATCTCTGTGAGTTCAAGGCCAGCCTGGTCTACAAGAGCTAGTTCCAGGACAGGCTCCAAAACCACAGAGAAACCCTGTCTCGAAAAACTACAAAAAAAAAAAAAAAAAAAAAAAAAGCTCCTACCAGGCTTTTATAGGAAAATAGTATTATATTCTTCCCTGCTAGTGTTTTAAATAAACTCCATAATATTGTCCAGCAACCATATGTAAGATCATAGACATCTATTTTCTTTGACATCTTAAACTAGAGCTGTTAAAACTCAGGTTATAAATTTACAAACAAGACCACTTCTAACAACATTAAAATAAAATTCTGTTTTCTGTGTAAAGAAGAATTCTCCAGAATTCTCCAGTAGCTATGGGAATCCTTGTGGTGTGAAGGAAGACAATGTTTTACATCTCCACAGGTCATGTACATAATGATCCTGCAGAGCAAGTGGTGTGGTGACGCCTGCTCACAGTTCCACACACTTGATAGATCTTGGGTCTTGGGGTTTGCTGGATTTTGCAATTTCGTGAGCAGGATTTTTATTTTTTTAAAGTTACATATTTCTGTGCTTTGCTTTCAATATCAAATCTGTATTCTTAGGTTGTAGGGTTCCATCAAAATAAATAAAAAATCTCAGCCCCTCCTTCCTCCACCCCCCCATGCTCATTTTGTATAATATGGTAATGATATCACCGTAGCTGTAATTACGGGTCATCTTCATTTCTTTCATCTCTGCCTGTTCTGATGGTTTCATTCCTTTGACGGAAAAGATTTGGCCCTGGATGCTATGATTATTTTGTTAAGCGTTATTCGAATAGACAGGAGTGAGAGAAATTAATCAATCCAAATGCAATTAGCATCATGTTTAACCCAGTGATGGACGTCTCAAGGTGAAACAGCCAGGGGAGTTTCAGACATTATTATTCAATCTAGTGGTTCTTATCTAAATTATAATCAAGAGAGGTTCTATGGCTTCTCAGTGTGAGGATGTAACTCTTTCCCTGCCCTGGGGGTCAAGAAGGCTAGTCCTTTCGTTTCAGACTTAAGCAGCACTTAGAAGTGGCATGGACCGAGAAGGGAAGTTGTCCAAATATCCAAGTTGAGTGGAGTGTTCTGTACTGTGAGCTTGGCCTGTTTTCTCTGAGAGTAGTATACAACATATAAATAAGTTACTCTGACTTGGGGCCAGAGTGTTTTGTTTACTGATAAGGCTCGTTGACCAGTTGTGCTATCTTAACCTTGGATGATGGGTTATTACTGCTCGCACTTTATGAGTAAGGATATTAACCTTGTGAAGACTTGGGTCATCATGTTTCCCCAGGATGTATTACTATGTAAAGTCCTGAAGCATGAGTATTCTGCACAAATTTATGAGTATTTATTAAAAGTTCTAACCCCCAGACTATTGATTGATTGCTTTGATCTCCTTGCTTTTCTCACAGTTGAGCTTTACACTCGAGAGGAACAAAGTAGAGTTTGGTGGCACCCCCTCCAGTTCCACCAGCCCACAGGAGGAAGAGGCAGACAGGACGATCAGCAGTTTGACATTCTTGGCAACACAGAAAAGTTGGAAATTAGCTCGGCCTACATGAACCCCATCTGAAAAAAAGGGGTGCTGGGGAATCTAGCTTAGTTGGTGTAGTGCTTGCTTGTCACACTCTCAGCCCCGGCTTCAGTCCCCAGCACTGCACCAGCCAGGCCTGCTGCTCGAATTTGTAATCCCATCGCTGGAGGTAGAGGCAAGATCATCAGGAGTTCCTCAGCTACGGAACAAATTTGAGGCCAGCCTGGGCTATGTGTACCCAGTCTCATGTGCATAATAAGAAATAGCTTTCCTTTCTAGAATACAAATCTTTAAGATTTTTTGTTTGGGCTTTTCAGTAGGGAAAAGGATGGTAAGATTGCATATTTGAAATCTAGTCTTGTTTTGCTCTTAAAAGGATTCTTTCTGTGCAAACAGAGTTGATGAAGAAACAGGCTTCCTCTCACCAGAAGACAGCATTTTTCAAGTAGCTGACAATTAAGATTCGTCTGCTTCTGCCTTCAATCGTCAAGCATTATGGCTGACACTTCTCATATTTTATGTTCCTGCTTGATGTTTTATATTCTGGATATAAATCTGTTGGCTAGATATTTCTGTTCTTTTCCCTTTCTTTTATGAAACACTATTAAAATTGTTTTCCATTGGAACTGTCCAGATTTGTTTACCAGTTCATCAAGTCCTAACTTTGCTTTCTGCTTTTACTTCTTGAATTAAACTTGGGTTATTGACCACTTGGTGTTCCTCTCTGTCCAGTGGAAGTCTGACACTGACCTAGAGCTTGGTGAAGAATCTCAGGCTGGTGAGCAGGAACTGCTCTGCTGACTACCATTGCAGCGGGAAAGCATTCCAGTTCCCACAAAACTGAAATCAGCGTTAGGAACCACCTTGGCATCTGTTTGTTCTCCTCCTGCACCAAAATATCCGTTAACACCTGGCTTCACCTCTAAGGCAGCAGGCTTTCCAGAATAGTCTCTCTCAGAACGTATGTGGCACATAGTAGGCACTCTGACTGACTTTATTGATGAGCCATGCCCTTCATGCTTTCTGCATAGTACACAGTGATGGCCAACGAGCGGGTCTCTTTCCTGTCATAGCTGTTAGAGAACATTCAAGGTTTCAGAGTCAAAACAATAATAGTAAGCTGAACCATATCTATAAGACATCTTTGCAAAGCTAATTAAACAAACAGCCCTTTGACACGTTAAGTTAAACTAAATTAGTCAGGCTTTTATATGTTCCTTTCTGTTCTAAGTAAATCTTCATGTAGGTAACTGCCTCTAATACCCAACATGATTCCAGTAGCAGCTGTAGGATTTGGGTTTTGTATTTGTTTTTTGTTTGTTTTTTCTGTTCCTGTCATGTTTGCTTATGACAGAAGAGATGGAATCAAGTATAGCAGACAGCTAAGAATGTTTTTCAAGGAAGCGCCTCAACACCCTGATATTCTAACCCTTCTTTGACTTTGGGGGAGTTGTAAAGTGGACACTGGAATGTAACTGGAACCTTCTCTTCAGAATTACTGAAGTCATCCATAAGGTCATGGGAGGTCATCAGCAGACCTTCTCCCAGCACAGTTCAGACCTCTAGAGTCTGTGCCATCCGTGATTATTTCACAGCTGAAGAGCTTCTAAGAAGAATAGATAGGGGTGGAGAGACAGTTCAGCAGTTAAAAGAACTTGCTGCTCTTACAGAGGACCAAGCTTTGGTTACTACACCCACGTGGTGATCCATAACCATCCATAAGTCCAGTTCCAGGGGATCTGATGCCCTCTTCTGACCTCTGAGGACACCAAGCATGCACATGGTGAACAGAAAATATGCAAGCAAAACTCACACATAAAATGAAAAATTAATTTTAAAATAAAATTTTATTTTTAAAAGATGATTAATAAGCTTCCGTTAGCTAGTCATCATGCTGTATGTTTATTTAGTACAGACATGGTACTCCTTGTTTGTGGACATCTAAGAAAATACCAATGCTTGCCAGGGCTAACCAGAAACCTAGGGAAGACGTTCCTCCTGAGAACAGTGGTCACATGAGTTTGAAGGTGGTAGAGCAATGTGTTTCCATGGTGCAGCTGAAGACTGAGGTGCAAGAAAGATACGATGGCAGGAGGTAGCACTTGCGAATGCCTGTGTGATCTTTGTATTAATCCCACCTTGCACAGGTGAGGAATCTGAAGCTCCAAGAGATAGACTAGGATCGCCCGCAGGGGTCCAGGTATAGGTAGGAACTGAGTTTCCAGTCTAAATCTGTTGAATACAGAAGAGACCTGTTTGTCCTGTCACGTATTCTGTTGTCTCCTGTGTTTTCTTGGCTGCTCATAGCAGAAGCTCCTGAAAGCTGCTGGTTGTTACTCTTCTAGATGAGGGGAAAGCAAGAGAGATAGGGAATAACTCTTCTCCACCTTGCAAATGTTTTTAATTACATTGCAGCACCCAGAGATTGAAATTGAAGCCCAAACATTTTATGAGTTTCTTCTATTTCATTAAAAAGTTACTTAATCTTTACATTGTTCCCTACATAAAAGTCGAGCAGAATTTTAGCAGGCAATTGCCTCAAAGTTATAATCTGAAAAATCTTTCTGTAATGAAACCCATATGTCATGGACAAAAGGTACAAAGCTCTGGCAGAGAGGGCTGGTCTCGAGAGAGACTGTGCACCCAATCTCGTTAACCAGGGGCCTTTGGTAATCCCTCATCCCCTCACTTGTAAGAAATCAATCTGTACTACTGAATCTTTTCACCCAGCCACCAGAAAATTTACTGCAGAGAAGGCAGTTTGGGGCTAGTCATCGTGGAATGGGAACTAGAGGCAAGGCTAAATGGTAGATGGGGAAACGAAGGGGCTAAGGAAGAGATGCTATTAGCTCCACACCTCTTAGAGTAAGCAGGGTAGTGTCCTCCCTTCCGCCATGACCTCTTTGAGTGTCCCCAGGTCTTTACAGCTGCGGTGACCATGACAACCGGGAGAAGCTACAAAGGGGGGTAGAAGCAATGTAACCTGGGAGCTGACTGCAGTCCAGCCAGTGGCCTCCTCCCCACGTTAACCTTGCAGTGACAGTCTTTGTTGTGCTCTGTCTAGGAGGGCCTGTAAATCATGTGACATGTGTCATGCTTCTCATCAGCTTGTCACATATTCTGGTAGCTAATGACCAATGGGCCTCTTGCATAGTTATTAGAGAGGTAGTAATATTGCCTTCCCTTTCAAGCTGGTAGTTGTAGACAGCAGACCCCAAAGCAAAAGTACAAATTTCACCAACTAGATAAAACTCCGTCTGGCTACTTCTTTTTTTCTAGGCCTTTTCTCCTCTCCCTCTCCCCTTTTTCTTATATACTTGTGCTGCCGGGTGTCAAACCTGCTAGGCAAGCAGGCTACCATTGAGCTACATCCCTAGCTCGTAGGATTGTTCTTTAGTGTGCTGAGGA
Source organism: Chionomys nivalis (assembly GCF_950005125.1). NCBI lineage: Eukaryota > Metazoa > Chordata > Mammalia > Rodentia > Cricetidae > Chionomys > Chionomys nivalis. The sequence continues at coordinate 40,376,269 of NC_080095.1, read as the reverse complement.
TCCATGTGTGAGGGTGCATACACATATGTGCATGTGGAAGCTAGAGGGGAGCCTCAGGCGTTCTTTCTCAGGCACTGTCTCCCTTCTTTCCTGAGACAGTCTGACTAGCCTGCAACTCTCCAGATAAGACTAGCAAGCCCCAGGGCTCCACCTGGCCCCACCCCTTGCACTGGGCTAACAAGCATGCACTACCACACCCAGCTTTTTTTAAGTGGGTTCTGGGGACCAAACTCAGGTCCTGGAGCTCCATGGCAGGCACTTCATGACTGTGCACCTTCCAGCCCTGCCGCTGCTTCCTGTTATCACACAGTGTAGGCGCTGGGAAGAACCAGGAGAACATGGAGGAACTAGAAGTGCCAAGCTCAAGGACATACAATCTTACCTTGGCCATTTATCCAGAAAAAAAAAAATTTATAACTACTGGGAAGAAGGAAGGGAGGGGTGGAGCTGGGCAGGAGATGATAGCTTCCTTTCCCCTGCCAGTAAGCAGCAGCTCTGAAGGCTCTTCCCAAGAGAGTTGAAATCCTTCGGTGAGAATACATTAGCAAAATATATTTACATGTGTAATCCTCCTAGAAGAAAGTGTGTGTGCGTGTATTTGTGCCTGTGTGTGTCCGTGTCCGTGTGTGTGTGTGTGTGTGTGTAAGGAATACGAAACAGTAGCAGAAGGCTGTCTCTTTACTCCTAATGGGATTTTGTAACAGCATGTGCGAGTTTGTTTCAGAAGTCAAAAATGAACAGATGTTAGTATAAATTACCTCTGTGTCTGATGTCTTGCAAATTAAAAGCGCGGTTGGCATCGCTAAACAATTTCACTAGGTTTAGGGGGTGCGGTGTGCGGGTGGTGATTACAGTAGAAGGCTGAGTAAAAATCTTCACCCTGCAACAGATCAAGAGAGCGAGAATAAAGAAATGGGGAATAAAATAAGGGCTGTGTGAATTAATCAGAAATGTTAACTCTCCTGATGACAAGTGAACAGGAGGGCACTTGCTCTGGCGCAGCCCCTGACCCGTAGCAATTTCCCTGTGTACAAAAAGGGGTTGGTGCTTAGGATCTGATTTATAGGACACAGCCCTCTTTTAGGGAGCGGCTGTGTCATGCATTCGTATATCTCCTATATGGGACTGGCAAGAGGGCAAACTTCCTCCCCTCCCATGTAGAAGATGATGTCTTTTGAATTACTTTCACTTTTACGGTGGTTTCCTGCAACTCTGTATACTTGGATTAGGTCAAAAGGGGAGAAATGATTGAGTGGAAAGGGAGTTGTTAAAAAAGGATTGGTTAAGTTCAAGGAAAATTGACCACTAAGAGACTTCAGAAACTCCACTTATTTTTCCTTTGAAACCCTTCGCCCTCAATTATTTGAGACTTTAAAATTCTAAGTCTCAGCATGTTCAGGTTGTTCTTTCACTTTGGGTTGGGGCAGCAGTAAGAGGCGAAGAGATGGCTCGGGAGTTAAGAAAACTTGCTGCTCTTCCACTGCATCTGGGTTCAGTTCCCAGCACCCATGTGGCGGCTCACAACTATAGCACCAGCCCCAGGAAATCTGACTCCCTCTTCTGTCTTCTGCAGGCACCACTCTTGCATACATACAGGCGAAACACTCACGTAAATAAAGTCCCTAATTTAAATAACAGTAAGGAATTGGGAGACCTGAAATCAGGGTGCATCAGGGTTCTGTGTTACCCACGTCTGGTTTCCACACTGGCTTCCAGCCATGCTTTGATGCTGTTTGGGTTTAAAGTTCTTACAATTTCATCTCAAGTGTAGGCAGCTAACCCTTGTAGGCACTCTGCCTGAAAGTGTAAGTAATGTGTGAAGATTGGGCTAAGGGTGGATGCTCCAGTCAGTCCAGTTTCTGAGGTTTCTGACCTCCCTTCTCATCACTCACCTGCTCGTGTACTCAGAAAATGTGTGTGGGCTAACAAAACTAGTTTCTTGCCAATCTCTAAAAACGATTGTTAGTGATACTGACAGTATCCAGGAGAAGGTAGAGAGGTGGGCCCTGCCTACTTCTGCTGTGCAGAGGAAGATGAGACTTGAAGGCCATCCAGCCCAAGGCTCCTAAATGCTTGAGCTAGAAGGTACTCAAATTCTTTGTTCTCTTTGAACAACAACAACAACAAAAAAAAAAAAATCCGTATAGTCACTCTGGCCTCTCTCAGTTACTCTGCAACTAAGTACAGCCTTGAAGTTCTGGCCCTCCTGCCTGTCTCCTGAGTGCTGGGATTTCAGACATGCACCCCTATGCTCAGTTTATGTGGTACTAGGCCAAAAGTGTCCCAACTGAACTGTACCTCAGCCCCAAATCCTGAATTCTCTATAAAACATCTTTGCTGTCTCTCCTTGGCTAAGTAACTGATTGGATTTCCTTGACCCCTGATCTCCATTAATTTGATATTCCTTCAAATGACTCAGCCAGTAAGGGTTCTTGTTGCCAAGCCTACCATCTGAATTCAGTCCCTTAAACCCAGGATGGAAAGAGAGAACTAACCCCACAAACTGTCCTCTGACTTCTATATGGGCACTGTGACATGCACACACACAATCTAAATTTTTTGTTGTTTTTATTGGGCATGGTAGGTAGTACTGCCTTTAATCTCAGCACTTGGGAGACAGGCAGGTATATCTCTGTGAGTTTGAGACCAGCCTTTTCTACATAGTAAGTTCCAGGCCAGCCTAGGCTACATAGAGACTTTGTCTCAAGGGGAAAAAAATTAAATAATTTTTCTTGAGAAATAAACAAAAAATAAAAACCTACCATATAGAGAGTAGTTTACCAAAAGCCACTGTCTAGTTTTTTTTTTTTTTTCCTTTTTTCTTTTTTTGGATTTTCAAGACAGGGTTTCTCTGTAGTTTTTGGTGCCTGTCCTGGAACTAGCTCTTGTAGACCAGGCTGGCCTCGAACTCACAGAGATCCACCTGCCTCTGCCTCCAAGTGCTGGGATTAAAGGTGTGCGCCACCACTGCCCGGCTCCACTGTATAGTCTTAACTGACTCTAAAGGAAGCATTAGCGTTTGTTGTGTTCCTATTTCTTTATTCTTTTGTATATTGTTTATGTGACCAGCATGTATTCAATAGGCCTGCCCTCAACTCTGACATTTTAGTAAAGGAAACGTGTGCAAAACCTTGTGTAAATCCACCAAGGAAGGATCAGATTTGGGCTTGGGTAGGATTGGCAGCACTGAGACGTCTCCCCCTGTCTTTTGTTGGAGCTTGGGAGCTAGTGAACACTGGGAAGGATAGACTCCTGTGCTGACAGATCGTACATACAAGGAACTAGGGTGCAGGCAGGGAGAATGGGGGAGCCGGTCTGCAGTACTACTGATTGAATGACCCTAGAGCCAGCTAAAACGTAGGCAAGCACTCTGCCAACTGAGCTCTGTCCCCAGGCCTTATTTTAGTCTCCTTTATTCTATGACTGGGTTTGAGCAAGTTATCCAGCCCTGGCCAGGATTACAGGCCTTTACCGCTAGGCCTGACAAACAAGCAGCTGTTAGGCTTAGGATGATTGGAGTGGAGGACCTGCCTGAAGTCATTTGTTCTGTCCTAGATGAAGGCAGCAGAAGGTGGGGGAAACATTCCTTTCGTTACTGCAGATACCTCCCTAGCCTTTTTCTTTCTTGAACCAAGATGGACCTGTTCTTGTAAGACCGTGAGACACCACTTGCCCTGTGTCCACAGCATAGTTCTAAAAGACTTCTGGCTTTCCAGCCTAGCCATCAGAAATTTTCAGAACTGTTAAATCCATTGAAGAGATCTAAAAAGATGCCGTTGTGGAATGAAGATGGGGCTGCGGTGGGGTTGGGGAGTTACATTGCTCATGCTTATTGAAAATTTGCTTGACAGAACTATAATGGGGGGCTTCTAGAGTGGTGCCCCTTTTTAATTGAGAAGTGTTTTACTTTTACTTTGGAGCCTTACATGCAGGCAAGTAGCTGAATAAACCTAGCAGTAACTAGGTTTCAGAGATTGATGGTGCTGAAAGTCAGAGAAAGACACATAAACCTTGCCTGGCTATATTAAATGCCTGCAGCCTGACAATGCCAAGAGAGAAGACCAAAGCTCTATAAACCCTGCTTTATTACACCGTCCCAGATGAACTGCACTGAGGGAATACAAACCCTGCTGCATTCCAGTACACGGGGCCCCCACTGCTCAGAGCTGGGGTGCGTGATCACTGGTTTTGATTTGAGCTTATAAATGTACAGAGACCAACCGTCCAGATAAGATTCTAATCTTGACTGGATTTTAACCTCCCAGAACAAACTCTATAAGATAGTGAACCTGAGTGTTTAGAGTTGAGAAACAGAGAGACTTACTGGGAATTCCTTGGTGATTTTTTTATAAGAATAGCTGATACTCTCCCTGCCCCCCACCCCAGTCATCTGCACTTTAGACATTTGCCAACTTCAGATTTGCTGTCCAGTTTTGTCAGTATTAGTTTGTTTTCATCTTTTAGAACACTAGAGATGATTGAATTTGTTGTATACAATTGATTTAACTATTATCAATTGATTTAATTACCAATATACTTTTTATATTAACATATATTTATAAGTGCAGATGCACAGGACAAGGGTGTGGAAGTCAGACAATACCTTTGGGGAAGTTGGGTCTCTTGTTCCAGTCTACATTTTTATCTTAAATCTTCCTGTAATCCCTTTTTTCCATTTTAGATTTTCACTGATATTTTGTTGACTTTGTGATTGCAGCCAGAGAAATGACAAGAGGAAAATTCCTGAACATCCTAGAGAAGCCCAAGAAGTAGCAACTGCTTGTGCACAGTGTCCTGAAGACCATAACCGAGCCCCCTTCCCAGTGTAGCTCTGGCAATGCACACCATATGCTTCCGTGGAAGTCTGGCTTCTCCCTGCTCCTGGCACTCTGCACCTCTGAGACATCTGGTAGCAAGAAAGAATCTGTTCTACCCAAGGATCATTGCCATTCACTGAGCTGGTTTCGTAGCTCTGGGTACGAGCGGTAACACGGCGGTCCTATCATTCTGAGAGGTCCTTTCCAAAGGTGATTCAGGAGGCTCGGGATCTTTTAATTACTTTGATTCTGTAATGGCAAAGTCAGTAGTGACAAGTAGATTAATGGGTTCTGTTGAGTTGTACTTGATCATTTAAAGAGTGTTCATGATGAAGACGTCAGAGATCAACTACTTGCTGGACCAGACTACGCATCTTGACCTGTGAACTGTCAGATCTAATGGATTCTATGACTTCCATTCTGAAGGAAACAGAGTCTTCTTGAGATGTACATCTGCTTTTTTTAGGCTATACCTCCAATGACACTCTCACCCTTAAGCACTGTCCATCCCCCACCTCCCAGGCCACCTTGCAGTTCTGACTCCAGACTAGTGGAGCCCTTGTAGTGACTCTCTAGAGTGAAAGGCTCACGCTGTGTCACCCTGAGTTCTAGACTTCCAGACTCGTATGAAGGCATCGAAAGGAGCTCTGGTCAGTCTGTTACGTTTGTAAGTGAAAGAGGAGTGTGAGCCGGTGGTGGGAGGGCACGGTTGTGAGAGCTCCCGTTTGACTGAAAACAAAGCCTGATGACTTAGTGCTGTGGGGTGGTGACAGCGCTTTGTCCCTTCTCCTCTCAGCCACGTGTCAGATACTCGCTTATATGATAAACACACCCATGTGAAAATGTTCTGGCTTAAATGCAGCTCTCGCAGATTTTTTTGCTAGTTGTATGTATCTGCTAAAATCTGAAAAACTTGTCCATGGGTAAAATGGATTAGACCTAGCCTCATGTTTTTGAAAAACGCAGAGAATTCCCTCAATATTATGGAATAAAAGCTCTGTGACCATCGTCCAGTGGGAGTTTGGACACAGGAGAAGCTGTGGCCGTGTATTGTTAGGGCACAGTTCTCCTGAGGTTCACCGAGGGTGAACCTTGACCATTCGTGACACTTGTGCCTAATGCTGGAGTTGATGTTGAATTTCCCTTCATTTGTGCTATGTGATCGACACAGTTTTACTTTTTGAAAGGAAAAGGAATGAAATATGTCCCATGAAAGATAAGTATGAGAAGAGAAACATTCTGCTGGAGTACTCCCTTGAAGGGCCAGTTGATTTTAAGCTTAAGTCTGTGATTGACATTTTTTATCTCACTAAATGCGGTTAAAGTGAGTGTATATGAGTGGTCAGAAAATAATGCCATGTGTCAGAGTTTTTTCTTCACTCTGTTTTTGAGAGTTGATGGCATCAGGCACTTTTCAGAGTTTGGGGACATTGGAAAGTATGTGGAGAATACTGGGTTAGCTCCCCAAACCAACTCGTCTGTAATGGGAAGCCAGTAGTTGGTGTTTTGATCTGCTATGGCCTCCTTCTTTTTCTGTCATCCTATTCACCAGCACTTAAATTAATATAAGTAGATGTTTTAGAATTGTGATATTTATTGTTTTTGTATTTGTCATCCTTAGAAATGTTAATGATGTATTTTTATATTGATAATATAAATATATGTAAGTATGTATATGTATTTTAGAATGTTAGAGGGTTATTCTTTACATATGTGTCTTTATAATAAATATGTCCCTTGTATAGGAGGTCGAATTTTTCCCTTAAATGGCCAAGCTGCGTGTTTAAAACCTGGGCTCATCAGATGTACAACTCGAGTGACAAGTCCGCTGACACCCCCCCCCCCCCCCGCCCTGCCCTCACTGCTAGAGTTCCGGTCCCAGTAGGAACCTTTAGAAACCTTTGCTACCACCTTGCGTGTATTGTCAAAGAGCCATCTCTGTCCTCCAGACAGTTTGAAGGAACATCCTAGTTGATTCATCAGCTTGGGTTCCTTCTTCTCCCGCAGAAAGTCTCTCTTCCAGTAAGAACTCTTCTTACCCTCAACAGTTCCTAGTGCCTTGCTTGCCCACACCACTGGAGTCTCAGAAAGCCTCCCTTTCACTTCGCACATGTCTTACCTCTTCTTCCGGTAAGCCCTTGGCAAGCCACTGGAGCTGACCTTCCCCATTATTTCTTCAATATGTAAATGTGCCATTCCAGTGACCCTGATCGCGGGCTCCCGCCTGATCACGGAATCACACCTGATCGCGGGCTCACACCTGATCATACCTCAGATTACTTAGGTAATCTGAGTCCAGCTCTTAATGCCCTTCACTATCACAAGCTCCTCTTATGTATCTAGTTCTTAGTGCCTTCATGGAAGACATCTGCATCTGCTTTACTATGAGTTCTTTGTGTGAGACCTAGAGAAGAGGAGCCCCTCTGTCACCTGTTGCCAGTGGTTTGTCTTCACCACCACATCTGGCCTGGCCTTTGCTAGCTGCCCCTTGGTGTTGGTCTTGTTATTGTATCAGGACAGTGAAGATGCAGCTGGTGGAATTACTCCTCTGACTCTGCAGCCTCAGAACAGCATGTGGGCTGCCCATGAATGCTTCTCAGTGAGGTCCCTATCACCCCAGCGTTAAGGCATCGCAGGAAGATGGACTGCAGGTCAGGAAGGGGGCTGGTAGGCTAAAGTAACTGGCTCCCAGGAGGTCAAATAAGTGGTTTCTTAGCAGCTTGAACTTGGCCTATCTTTATCTCCAAGCCTAAAGACATGGTCTCCGTCTTATGTCTTCTTCCTTTAAGAGATCCAAGTCCACCCTATTCCAGCAGCCCATTCCAAGTTCAGTTCCTAAATTCTGATTAGCCTGTAACTGGCTCTTTGTATCTATTTAGAATTGTTGCCACTTAGGATGTTTGTCCCAGCATCTAAAAAGGTCATCAACCTTCCCACCTTTGGTCTGGCACTTTTTCATTTAGACCAAGGACAGTTGGAGGCTTCAGGTGACACCAGGTGCAAGCGTGAGGCCCTTGGTTGGGGAGTGCTGGCAGAGCCTGTTCATTTGCACAGGAACACCCCATGCTCCATTAGCCAGGCCAAGCTCTCGGAACTCCCCTCCTGGGGTCCTCTTCCTCCTAATGAGAGCAGGAGAAGGGCTCTTACAAAACATTGCCTCAGAATAATATTCAGCTTTGTCCCCACCAGTAACCGGGGCTGACAGGATCGCTCTGGCCATTTCTCTTCTAATTAGCACAATTCCAGCATGACCTGAGCCAGCAAATGGAGGAAAACGACCAGAAGCGATCAGACAACCGTACAGAATCACAAACACAAAGAGAGCCATTCCTTGTAATTAGGTAAGACAATTCCTCAGTCCGTCCTCGGCTGGAGTTTGCTGCTAAGACTCTTGCTGTTTGGGTCCCAGCAGCACAAGTTACATGTCTCCCTGGGACACTAATAAGCCCCAAATTGTCTTCCGCTTCACACAACTCTAACCAGAGGACAGATGCAGGGAGGAGGAGGGAACAGTACCTCAAGGGAGGGGGGACAGTCTCTAAACAAAGCAACTCCAGAAGGCACAGGCTATGGTCAGAGGAGAGCTGCACTGGGCACAGCCTGGGTTCTCTGGAGCCAGGGTCTGAAGCACTTAGCACTCCAACCTTCCAGGAAGTCCACTCTGCTCCCTGACCTCGCTCAGTTTATGCATCCTCTGCCCTTATCCCTTTTCCCGTTTGTCTACTCTAATGAAGTCTCATGCAGTCTGGTTGTGGTACCATTGCTGGACCTTCCCTGAGCTGCTTCCAGCCGTGTCAGGGAGAATTTCCTCACAGCCTACATGTAGATTCTGTTCTCACAGAGCGCATGGCCTGCTGGGGGCCACCACTCCTCGGCCTGCCCCTGCCGGGGCCACCTGTGTTTCTACCCACCATCACCTTCGCATCTCCAGCTCTTCCCCTGCCGACTGTTGCTGTGCTCTCTTGGATGATCTCTTTAAAAAACAGAAAAGAAGCCTATTTGCCAACCCAAGCCATCAGGATTAGCTGCACTCTCTGTGACACAGGGGTTGGCAGGTTGCTGAGAAAGCCAGTCCTGTGATTGTGACCCATGTCAGAAGTACTTGTGGTGACACAGTGCTCAACTTGATCTTCACTAGGGACAAGGGTGTATGGGGAGTTTCCGTGGGAATCTGAAGCTTGGCTCGCATTTTTTTTTATCTCTATTTTGATCTATACCTGATATTTTTGGAAGTGACCTCCAATAACCAAAATGCTCTATTATATCAGATTATATCAAAAGAGCCAAAAAAAAAAAAACAAAAAAAAATCTCACAGTGGCCGTTTCCCATCCTTCCTGTTCCAGAGACAGTGGTAACAATACCTGACTTTTAAATGACTTTTGGGAGATGTCAAGGTAAGTTGCAATGGGTGGTGTCACACTGTCTCCTTGGTAAACAGAATGTGAAACAGTACATGGCAACTCACACTTAGGAATTCACTGGAGCTGGTGAGGGGGCCCAGCAGGTGCTTGCCATCAAGACTGAAGAGATGAGTCTGAACCCGGGACCTACGTGGTAGAAAGCAAGCACTGACTCCTGAGAACTGTGTTCATCGCCAGGTGGGCAGTGTGGCACACACCTTTAGTTCAAGCACTCAAGAGGCAGAGGCAGGTGGATCTCTGTGAGTTCAAAAGGCCAGCCTGGTCTACAGAGTGAGTTCCAGGATAGCCATGGCTATGCCAGGGAACCCTGTCTCCAAAAAGAACCAAAAGAATAGAATTTGTTTTAGCTGGGTAGGATCACAAGTTCAAGGACAGCATAACAAGACCCCATACCCTGCCCCCCAAAAAATTGCTTAAATTTCTAGACAAGTGGGGATGGTTTAGTCAAGTTCTACTCTGCCTGTTTCCTTAGAACCTTTCCCACTTCAAAGAAACAGCCCGATGATGTGGTGCAGCTTCAAATCAGTGCCAAGGTTCAACTCCTCCAGCCAAATAGTAGGAGTGTGACTTTGTGTAGAATAGTTGACCTTTGTGCCTTGGTCTGCCAGTGACATGGGTCCAGGGGTGTCCCCCAACTCCTGGAGCAGCTGCAGCAGCTAGGTGAGTCCCTGGGAGAGGCGGGAAGCAGGGCAGGCCTACGCTGCCCATTGTGGGACTACTTGGCAGGGCTATTAAAGTTGGACCCAGCAGCTTTAATTTTTTCCTGTTCACATTTGTTATTATTGATACTTTGAGGGGAAATATGGTAGCCCTGGAGTAAATGCAGAGTAGCCTCTCTCTCCCCTTCCCTCTAGCCCTCCACTTTCAGGAGCAACCCCAGGCTAGAATGTGCACTTGGTAAATTCAGTTGTTGACTGCAGAAAGTGTCACAAAAGACCATTCGTGGCTGAAAAGGACTTGGAGGGGAGTATGCTCCACGACCTCGGAAGGTTTCTGAGCTGACCTTGGTCTTGCTGTGTCAAATCACTTCATCTCTGGTCTCCACCCTGGACATCACTCCTGTCACTCCCCAGGAATGCATCCCCCTGCCTCATTCTGTCCTGCCTCTGTCCCTTGTTCCCTACCCTTCCACATTCCTCCAGGTTCTCATTCCCTTCCCAGGTCCACTGGGGCCGCAGCTCCCCACCCCCCTCCCCCAGCTTCCTCCTCAACCATCGAGGGCAGCCTAGCCTGAGGAGCCTTGAGGTCTCAGGTCACATCCTGGTGCCTTCCTGGATGCAGCCAAGCTTCAGGAGCCAAGGTGACCTGTGCCCTCAGCGCCACACAAAGGAGCAGCAGGGGAGAATCAAGTTAGAAAAGTCAGTGACTTAAGGCAGAATGGAGATGAGAGGCGCTGGCTGGCGTCAGGACTACAGGCCTCTGGGGCCTAGAACCAGAAATAGTCTACGAATACAAGGGCTGCTCAGAAGCAAACTCAAGAGCCCTCCATTCATACAGGCCTCCTTCCCCTATCTCCCCCCCGCCCCCCGCCGTCTGTCACTGCTGCTCTGCCTCCGTCTTCCTGTGTGTGTGTGTGTGTGTGTGTGTGTGTGTGTGTGTGTGTGTGTGTACAGGACCGTGTATGCCTGTGCATACAGAGGGCATTGTTAGGTGCCTCTCCATTGCTCCTCCACCTTATTGTTTGAGCTAGTTCTCACTGACCCTAGAGATAACCAATTCAACTAGGTTGCCTGGCCAGCCAGGCTGAGGAATCCTCCTGTCTCCACCTCCCAGTGCTGAGATTGCGAGCATTCCCTGCTATGCCTGGGTTTTACATGGGTACTGGAAAGCAAACTCGGGTCCTCCTGCAAGATGAGATGTCTGGTGGAGAAGACAAAAGCACGAGGGCCAGAGATAGGAGAAAATAGCAGGAAGACGAGCCTTGTCCTAAGAAGTGATTGAGCCACTGCAGCCCCATGCCTGGAGCATCAAGCCCAGAGACCTGCATGGGCCCTGGAGGATCCTAAGGAGTACTGCCCTATATGTCTGTAGAAATAGGTGAGAAATGCAAATCCCTCACTGGCCGCATCAGCTCCTTCCTCTGCCAGGATGTGCCGCTCATTTAGTTTACCAAAAAAAAAAAAAAAAAAGAAAAAGAAAAAAAAAAAAGTCTATCCAGCTCAAGACGCAAAGACAGACACATGCGACCCTAGTCCTGCCTGGCCATTGCTGTAGCTCTGAGGCTTTCTGCCAGCTAAGAGGGGTGGCTGGACCTGATCATCCCTCCAAAGGAGGTGGCGGGAGCACTCCAGAGCAGCTGAAACAGTCTGCTGCAAGAGGACCATAGCGCGGATGGCACTTCCCAAAGCACCAAAGATTGATGCAAATTGGTTTGGTTCTGACCCTGCCACACAAGGAAGGATAATGATTCCAGCACAGGCGAGGGAGGGGCACCTGGTGGGGGCCGTGAGGATTGGTGGCTCACTTCCCATCTTCATTAGTGATCTGAAAGACTGGTGTAAACAGCGTGCTAATGAAACCTGCAGATGATTGGTGTTAGAAAACCCAGAGAGGACAGGAAAACCGGCACAGCAAGACCCACTGCGCTTAGAAATATGGGCAGGCGGTTGTCAAAGGATTCGTCCTAGGAAAATGAAAGTAGACACGTCAAGGGGAAATGATGAAGGGGCCTTGGGTGTGCGTGTGGGGAGGGCAGAGAGCCTGTAAAGCGGAGGAGTGTGGCCAGGTTTGGGAGGTTAAATAAGGGGATAGATAAGCAGGAAAGCACTGAGGAGCTGGCCTTGACCCAGGAACAAACACAGTGGGCATTCCTGACCAGGACTGTGAGGGCCCAGCTGTGCACCTGAGGGCCACGCAGGTTCCACTGCCCCCAGATCCTTCTACAAGGGTGGGCTCTGACCAAGCCACGAGCTGACCTTATTTACAAGTAAGTCATCAACGGGTTTGGGGACTGAGGGGCCATTTTGACCCATTAGGGGAAAGAAATCACTTTCCATCTTCACTGGCTTTCAGCCATATCTAGTAAGCACTCGTGTGGGGTTTCTTGTTACTGTTCTCTAATTCTATTTCCTAAGCTTTGATACTCACTTCCCCCCCTCCCCAGACAGAGTTCCACTGTAGACCTGGCTGTTCTAGAATTCACAGAGATGTTTCTGCCTTTGCTTCCTGAGTGCACCATTAGGGCTGGAGAAAGGGCTCCGCATTTAAGACCCCTGTTGCTCTTCCAGAGGACCTGAGTTCGGTTCCCTGCACCCATACCAGCTGGCAACACTGCCTGTACGTAACTGCAGCTCCGAGTGATCTGATGCCCCCTCCTAGCCTCCACGAGTACCCACATACATGTGGCATTCATTTACACAGACACACATCCACATAAAGTAATAAATCTTGAAAGGTGTGCATCACCACACCTGATCTCTCAACCACTTTTTTTTTTTCCAGAGAAACAAAATCCCGGTGTCAGAGACTTGGGGAAATTAGCCATTCTGCATGGCACTGTGCTAACAGTGACTGCACTGTGCGTTTAAGGAGACCTCAGGCCAAAGGAATTCCCAGCCCAAGGACTGAGAAGCCAACTTTCCAGCAGGGCGATGGTGGTTAATGCCTCTAATCCCAGCACTCGGGAGGCAGAGGCAGGTGGATCTCTGTGATTTTGAGGCCACTACAAAAACTAGTTCCAGAACAGCTAGGACTGTTACACAGAGAAACCCTGTCTTGAAAAACCAAAAAAAAAAAAAAAAAAAAAAAACCAAAAAAGAAAAACCTCAACTTTCCATTGCAGTTTATTTGTGAAAGAAGGTGTTTCTTTTCTTTCCTGTCTTCTTTTTTCTTCTTTTCCTTCTCCTCCTCCACTTTCTCCTCTGTGTGTGGCCTCAAACACACAGAGATCCGCCCACTTCTGCCTCTTGAGTGCTGGGATTAAAGGTGTGCGCCATCTTTAATCTCCTTCCTTTTTTGAGACACATCTTGGAGGCAAGGCTGTAGCCTGATGTCTGGGAGCCTCTGGTCCTCTTTCCTCCTGGGTGCTGAAGTTGCAGACATGCAGCGCCCTGCCTCAAGCTTCCTGTATGCCTGGTAATCACTCTAAACTGAGCCTGAATTAGAGCCACTAACTGTCTAGTTTGCTATAACAAGATGGGAGACAATCCTGCAAATGGACCTACTGACTATTATTTTGAACCCACAGTCTCCCCCCACCGTGAGACAGGGTCTTAACTATGTAACTCTGAGTGTCCTAGAACTTGCTATACTTGTAGACCAGGCTGGCCTCGAGCTCACAGAGATCCGCCTGCCTCTGCCTCCTGAGTGCTGGGATTAAAGGCGTGCACCACCACTGCCCGGCTCAAAAGAAAAACTTTAGTTCAACCTTGGTTGATTCTGCTTCTAGGCATATGCCCAATAGAAATGTGCCCACCAGTAGACACTGGCAAGAACACTGGTGGCTGCCTCATTCATGTAAATAAAAAATGACAAAAATTTTCAAGCAAATTAATAAATTTTTAAATATTTCATTAATAAATGTGTGTATGTATATATATATGTGTGTATATATGTGTGTGAGTATATGTGTGTACCCGTGATGCACAAATGCCATGTAGAAGTTAGATGACAAGGACAGGATGACAGCAGACAGAAAGAATGCATACACCATGACTCTGAAGTTCTGCAGCAGTCTGGAGTGGTAGACTTCAGTTGTCACTTGGGAGTTTTGTCAAGAGAGGACACAGGGTGTGGGCTTGAGTCAGCGTGACAGTGATGCAGGCATTCGTGTCTGGAAACCTTCCCTGAGCGGGGGAAAACCTCATTGAGCCTTTGTGCGCCTAACTACCAAGGGCTTCTGGGGATTCTCCTGTCTCCACCTCCTAGGGGTGCAGGGAGTACAAGTGCACACAGCCGTGTCCAGCCTTACACAAGTGCTGGGAGTACAACCACACACAGCCATGTCCAGCCTTACATGGGAACTTGGGCTGGAACTCAGATCCTCCCTCATGCCAAAAGCACTTTACCTACTGGGTCATCTCAACCTGAAAAGTACTTTTTAATGCCTAAGCCAGTAAAGGGAGTCACATATCAGATATCCTGCATATCAGATATTTACATTATGATTCATAACAGCAGCAAAGTTACAGTTATGAAGTAGCAACAAAAATAATTTTATGGTTTGGGGTCACCACAACACGAGGAACTGTTTTAGGGGTTCGTAGCATTAGGAAGGTTGAGGACCACCGCTCCATTCCATCAAGATGCCTTCCTAAGAAAACTGGACATTCCAGTGAAGCCGCCAGTGCCTCTGACGCGCCCCATCCGTACAGGCTGACTACGCTGCCCAGAAGCCACAGGTCTGCTTGCAACCCTGACTGCGGAGACTTCTACTCTGGGCTGGGAACTCCCCAGATGTAAGGGAAGACCACTGTGCTATACATGCTGGGGCAGCCATTGGCCTCGTGTAGCTGTTATATCTAAATTAAAAGTAAGCACAAATTAAAAATTCAGTTCCAGCAAAAATACATGTGACTGCCTACCATGATGTACCAAAGGGCAGTTCTGTATGATCCTGTACCACGCTGTTTGGACTTAAACCTTCCAAAACTATGCTCTGATAAAAAACCTTTTCTTGGGCTAGAGAGATGGCTCAGGGGTTAAGAACACTGACTGCTCTTTCAGAGGACCCGAGTTCAATTCCCAGAACCCACATGGCAGTTCTGTCTGTGACTCCACTTTCAGGGGACCTGACACCCATGGCAAAACACCAATGCATATAAAAATTTTAAAACATTAAATATTTTCTTCCTTCCTCCCTCCCTCCCTCCCTTCTTCCTTCTTCTTTCCTTTCTATTTTTGGTTTTTCAAGACAGGGTTTCTCCGTGTCCTAGCTATTCTGGAACTTGCTCTGTAGACCAGGCTGGCCTCAAACTCACAGAGATCTGCCTGTCTCTGCCTCTCAAGTGCTGGGATCAAAGGTGTGTGCCACCATTGTCCAGATTTCTTTTTTTAATTTAATGATGTCCAGATGTCTGTATCTGGATGACGGTGGTGTATGTGGGTATAAACCTTGTGTTGGCCAGAAGAGGGCATCAGATTCTTAGGAGCTGGAGTTACAGGCAGTCGTGGGGGGCTGATGTGGGTGCTGGGAACCGAATTCATCTTCTGCAAGCGCAGCACACACTCTTAACCAACCCTCTGTTCTTTATTTATTAAAACAACAACAAAAAAAAAAAAACTACATTTCAAGGGATCATAGCCACACCTGGGTTTTGGCCACCGTTCTTGTCAGTGTGGAACCACATATTGCTCCGTCATCATAAAACAGCAGTGGATTCTAAATGGTCCTCACGCCCTCTTAGAGCCTTGAAAAGACAAGAGGAAGGAACTAGGTGGAGAGGACTGAGCCACACGTCCTTCTCATTGAGTTACTCTGCCTCTATGGGTAGATGTTAAGTTAGGGTTTATTCGGGGGTAGCTTTTTAATTGTAAACTGATTTTTGAAAAGGTAATAAATACAAACCATATTTCAAAGGAACAGATTATAAAAAAAAATATGTCCTCCCATCTCCTGGACTTCAGGCCACTGACCTACCCCCACCCCCTATTTAATGCATTTTGGATCTTGTTATATTGATATGTGTAGGTTCAAACGCAATACACTATTCTGCTTTGGGAAATATCTATTTAGTCACTGATAGATTTTTGACTTTTAGACTATTTCCCGTCTTCTTCCCACTGGGATATGCAGGGAGTGTCTGCAGACTGTGTTATATGTGTAAGTCCTTGTGCCTGTATATAAACCCTCAGGGCACACTAATAGCGGGGGGGGGGGGGGGACTCGGGTCAAAAGCCATGTATATGTCTGAATCTTAATACATAGCTCTAAATCTCCCCCTAAAGAGGTTGCAACAAGAAGGCCTTTTACCCACACTCTCAAAACTGTTGTGGTGAGGAATGCAGATTTCCACAAGGTAACACTGGCTCTCCGTGGGAGGGGTCATTGTCTCCCATGACCCCAGGCCCATCTGCCGTCTTAGACTGTCCTGTCACTTCTTCCTGCTCTCAAGGGTAGCTAACATATTTTTTAGTTTTACTTAGTGTGTGTGTGTGCATGCACACACGTGTGTGTAATGTGTATGTGAGCACCTGCAGGTGTTTGCCACAACGCATGTGTGGAGGTGGGAGGGACCTTCCAGAGTCAGTTCCCCCCCCCAAACTCGGGTCCTTGTGTTGGCACAGCAGGTGTTTTTACGCACTGAGCTATCTCACTAGCCCAATAGTTAACATTTAGTTGAACACTTACTAGGCTCCCATGTATTGATCTGAATTCTTTGCGTCAGTGTCCCATGAACTCACAATAACCTCATGAGATAAGCAGACGTTTTTATTCCTATCTTACAAATGAGTCTAAGGCTTAGAGATGAATTAGCTCAGGGGTAGTCACCTGGGTTTAGTGGCAGAGCTGGGATTCATCTATAGGTCGGTCTTTCTTCACAGCCTCCACCTGTTACCACTGGGCTCCCCACTCACCTGCGCCCCCAGCCCCTCCCCACTGTGTGAACTCCAGGACCCCGCACTCTTGGGTGATTTTGCCCCAAATAATACGCCCTCCATTCCTGTCCTCTCTCCCTCCTACAGTCAGGCAGGCATCTCCATTTGGGACTCTTTATCCTTCCCTTCCACAGTCTCCTTTCCTGTTGACCTTGGGACCGCCCTACCTTAGACCTGGGCTCTGCCCAGCCCCTGTCTAGGTGATGCCTCATTGGGGCTGGAAGAGCTGGGGGTGGGGGAAGCAACGGCCACCATCACCTAGCCATCCTCAGCCAATTCACAAAGACAAGATGTCAAGTTAATGAGCCTGTAGGCCTCTAATTAGCTGTCAATTACCTCAAATTAATCAACTCCTCGCCTAATTAAGCATTATCGGCAGGTGGGCACAAAGCAGACCATTATGCGGGAGCCATGAGAAAAGCTGGGCTGGCAAACTTGGTTAGGATCAGTGCTGTGCACTGCCCCGGCATCCCTCAAGCTCTGAGCTACCAGCCCAGCTAAGAGGCACCAGGGCCCTGTGTCCCCAACACTGGGGTCTCCAGGACCTCCCCGGAAGCTGGGTGAATGCTGAGAGGGAGATGGAGAGCCTAGAGGCAGGTGGGAGCTTAGGGAAGTGGGGTGGGAGGAGCAAAAGCCATGGAGAACCCCTCCTGAGCAGCACCTGATACTTGAGGTCCTGGGCAGAAGTGGAGCCCAGAGTGGACTGGGAGGATGTTGGGGGTTCAGGCTTCTGACTGATGTGAGCTCTGTGACACAGGAGATGGCTTTATGCTACTTTTCTATTCTAAAAATCGAGAATAAGTTTTTTTTTAAGGACTTCCTGGCTCTCTGTGAGGTTCTGTAGCTGCGGTGCCTGGCACACTCTGGTCTGCGTATTTGGGAGTGCTGGCAGTGGAGCAGAGTGGATTGAGACTGCCTTAGGGCTGCTCAGTCATAGAGACTCCTCCAAGTCTGAGCCTCCAGGCTCCTGACGGTCCCCAGCTTTCAGTGCACGCCCGAAAAATGTGGGCTGGCTGGGGTTCTAGTCACCACATCTGCATCCCATCTCCCTGCACCTGTCAGTACCCAGGGCTCAGGCTTCCTCCGCTTACAAAGAGCCCTGGGTGTTATACACCGATCACCTGATGAGGAACCATTGAAAGAGAAGGGCAGATAAGTGCCCTCTCCAGTTGGGTGTTAGGGGTGCAAGGCCTAAGGTAAGGGCACCACAGGACAGACTGCCCCTTAGGTAGTGAGATCGCAGTCCTGATGTGGTCCTGGCAGCTGACTAGCTCCTGCTCTCCAGTACAGCACAGGGTGAGATTGGCAGCTATGGTTCCAGTAATGCTCAAACTCCAGCACACCCCTGCAGATTCCCCCCATCGCCTCACCTCAGCCACCTCCAACCACCCCGCTGTAGCACAGCTTCCTCCCTCCTTGTCTTCACTTCTGGGAAAGCTTGGAGACATTCTCCCATCCCCAGTATAAATCAATCACTTAGAAAACATTTATTGTGCCTGCTGATCCAAGCTCACAGTGGAAAGGAGAAGGCTGGGTAAACACAATTGTTGTTGTGTGATCTCGAGATGCAAGAAACATTCGGCTCTTACTAAGTGCCTACTGCGTGCTGGCAGGAATGGCAAATAAAGTCAATGAATATATTATTTGTGTATACCAAATAGGCCAAAGCAGCTTTATTCATTAACCAATAAATCAACACATATACAGAAGGACTTCCTATACCATTTCCCCTTTTCTGTCCAAATAAAAAGGAAGGTTTTAACTTTAACATAGTATAACTACATAATTTTAAAAAGGTATCAAGCAAGAATTACAGTTATAATATTTATGTCTATTTTATCTTTTATCATAACTAAGGAAAACTATAATTATAACTATCTTTTCTTCAACCCCATCAAAGACCCCAGAAGGATATAATATTACCCAAGTTAACAGGAAATGCATTGTAAGCAACTGCCAAAACTCTAGAATTGACAGAGACATCTTGCTGCCTGGACAGTCACCCAAAGATGGATTGGGGCATCCATCTTCAGCCTGTAAACCTATAGTATTTGCAGACTTTTCCATGAAGCAGGAAATTTCAAAGACAATTCTACTATATTGGCAGTTTGTCAGTCACTTTCTTCTGTGTCTTGCAGAATGTCTGGCAGACTTTTTATGAAGCAGGAACCCTGAAGGACCGTCTCACCTTCTTTAGGCAACTTCAGCAGTCATTTTTTTTGTGGGTCTTGCATGTCGGGTTCATACAGCTTACTATCAAGAAGTCCAGGCAGGAGTAGTTTCTTGCCCAAATGGCTAGCCTTGTCACATTGACGGCAAATTTAATAACAAGTTTCTTTAATGTCCATCAACCTCTCTAAAGTAATTGGTGCTGCCAGAAGCAGATGTGTCTCACTGTCAAGAAAAATCTAAGTTCTTAAAACATTTTAAATGCCATATTTGAAAGATTTGAAGAATTCCTACCCATCTGAAACATACCTCTGTACATCTAAAAACCTAACTAACATGACTACAGTTTGACTGTTATAAAGGACTATCTATTAATCTGTATTTTTAACTATACATCACATTTTTAAATGAGCTGCACAAACACAATACCTTAATCAAGATAGAAATATACAGATAACAAAATTGAGGGGCTGGAGAGAGGCTCAGCGGTTAAGAGCATTGCCTGCTCTTCCAAAAGTCCTGAGTTCAATTCCTAGCAACCACATGGTGGCTCACAACCATCTGTAATGCGGTCTGGTGCCCTCTTCTGGCCTGCAGGCACAGACACAGACAGAATATTGTATACATAATAAATAAATAAAAAGTTTTTAAAAATTAAAAAAAATTGACCCTAAATTTGTATCAATAAACCAAGATCCATAACATGCAAAGTATTCATCTCTATAGCATAGCTCCCTTTAAATTTATAAACAGTCATTTAGAGAATTTGGATGTTTTTCTCTAGACTACTTCCTGCTGATTGGGGGCACTGTTAATCAGGTGTTTCATGGGGTATCCTGCTATAGATATGAATACTTTGCATTAGTATGGATCTTGGTCTATTTATACAAATTTAAGGTCAGTTTTGTTATACTGTATATATGTATTTCTGCTCTTGATTAAGGTATTGTATTTGTACAGCTCATTTAAAAATGTAATATATAATTAAGAAATACAAGTTAATAGATAATCATCTATAATAGTCAAGCTTGTAGTCATGTTAGGCTTTCTAGATATACAGAGATATATTTCAGTTAGGTAGGTATTCTTCAAATTTTTCAGATTAACAGAATATGGCTTTTTTTTTTTTTTTTTTTTTTGGTTTTTCGAGACAGGGTTTCTCTAGCTTTGGAGCCTGTCCTGGACCTCCCTTTGTAGCCCAGGCTGGCCTTGAACTCCCAGAGATCCGCCTGCCTCTGCCTCCCGAGTGCTGGGATTAAAGGCATGTGCCACCACCGCCCGGCTTGGAACAAGCTCTTGTAGACAAGGTTGGCCTCGAACTCACAGAGATCTGTCTGCTTCTGCCTCCCAAGTGCTGGGATTAAAGACTTGTGCCACTACCACCCTGCCAGAATATGGCATTTAAATGTTTTAATAATTTAGGGCTTTTCATGACATAAGACACATCTAATCCTGGCAGCACCAATATACTTCAAAAGGATGATGGGCATCGAAAAGGCTCCTTATGGAATTTGCTAGACATTTGAACAAGAGACTGCTCTTAATGTGTGAGCTGGACATGCGGGACCCACAGAGAGATGACTGCTGAACTTGCCTAAAGAAGGTGAGATGATCCTTCAGGTTCCTTCTTCATGAAAGAGTCTGTCAGACATTCTGCAGGATACAGAAGAAAGTGACTGACAAACTGCCAATATAGATGGAACTGTCTTCAAAATTTTCTGCTTCATGGAAAAGTCTGGCAGATACTATGGGCCTGTAGGCTGAAGATGGATGCCCCAATGATGCATAAGAACTTTGGGTGACTGTCCAGGCAGTGAGATCTCTCTGTAAATTCTAGAGTTTTGGAAGTTGCTTACAATGTACTTTCGGTTAACTTAGGTAATATTATATCTTTCTGGAGTCTTTGATGGATTTGAAGAATAGATAGTTAAAATTATAGTTTTCCTTAGTTATGATTAAAAGGTAGATATAAATACTGTAACTGTAATTCTTGCTTGATACCTGTTTTGTTATATGTAATTTTACTATGTTAAAGTTAAAACCTTCCTTTTTATTTAGACAGACAAGGGGAGGTAGTGTGAAATTCCCGTCTATATGCTGTGAATACCATTGATTAATTTTATTTGTGTGTGTGTATTGTTCTATTTTCTTCATTAGTCACAAATGTTAAATGATCACAGGAAAACTTGGTGTAAGGTATAGCAGCATGCTGTATTCTTTTCACTATTTTTAATTTTCTTTTTAAAAGTGTTCTTGAGGGCTATAGAGACGACTCAGTGGTCAAGAGCACTGGGTGCTCTTCCAGAAGACCTGAGTTCAATTCCCAGCACCCACATGGTGGATCACTGCTGTCCCTAGTGGGATCTGATGCCCTTCTGGTAAAGGTGTCCGTGTGGATAGAGCATTCACATCTGTAAGATAAATAAATAAATCTTTTTTTTTAAGCGTTCTTAAGTCAGTCGGTGGTAGCTTTAATCCCAGCATTCAGGAGGCAGAGGCAGGCAGATCTCTGTGAGTTCGAGGCCAGCCTGGTCTATAAGAGCTAGTTCCAGGACAGGCTCCAAAACTACAGAGAAATTCTGCACCAAACAAACAACAACAACAGTGTTCTTGAATAATATTAAAATGTACAGATACTGAGATTAATAAGGCCTCAATTCATGTAAAAGCACAACGAGTTTGGGGGCCATTACATAGGCTCCTGAATCCAATATGAGCGGTGATTATGAGAAATCTTTGTGTTCTCACTGAATATGGTTCTTTGGACTGAAAAGCTGAACTGCTGGTCTGGTCCTGCCTGTGGGTAGACGACGAGGAAATGAGCTAGTTCCAGAGGGACTGACTTACCTTGGTTCTCGACTTCTAGTTCAGGTTCTTCCAGGTGCCTGAAGCTCTCAGCAGACTGGCATCAGCGGTCCACACCCTAGGTCAAAGCCCTCCTTCCTCCTGGGCGGGGCTTGGAGCTGTGCACACCGCAGGCAAGATGTTCTGATGTGTGGCCCCTGCTTGGAGGTTCTTTTTTTCAACCTTTAACTGACAGATAAATGCAGGAAAGATGGCCTTCTGATGGATGTCAGCATTGGTTAAGAGGGGAAGTCTTTTTGGTACCCCTACCAGCTCTTCCCTCTGAGTCGTGAAGAACGGTCCGGCCCAAGCCGAGGTGCCCGAGCCCGTGCTATCCGCTCCATCACCACTAGAGGGAGCCACGAGGGGCTCTCCGCAGCTTCTTCCCAGTGCTCAGCCCATAGTAATGGTCCCTCCACGTCAAAGTGTGAGGAGGGCTAATTGGGAAGAAGGTGATCAGCGGGAGTGCATAGGGGACAAGTAAGGTAATGAGTGGGTGGATATGATAAAACATATATTATATATATAATATATATGAGAATACCATAATAAAAGTCGTTATTATATATAATTAACATGCACTAATAAAGAACATTTAAAAATAAAAAATGTTAGCCCCAAGCCTGTGACTTTGACCTTGGAGAGTGCCTGGCACTAAAGGCCCCACACTGCCCTCTCCTGTGAAAACCATGTTATGCTGTTGCTCCCACTATGTCAATTAGAACAGAGGGGTTAACAAACCTCTCCGGGGTCACACAGCTGTCAAGCCCAGGGGCCTGGCTCCCAGTCTCCCTGCCTCAGAAGGTCTCTCTTTAGAAGGTCTGAAGCATCCTTACCATCGCCTTCTGTCCCAGGAAACCAAGCACAGGGCAGAACCGGAGCACAGTGTGGATGGCCCATCTGTCAAGGGTGGACAGCAGACTAAGCTTCAAAGGCCAGACCCTTGGCAGATGACCCCAGCAGGAATGCAGGGGGTAGAGAGAGACAGAGGGTGCCAGCCTGCCCCCAGGACAGTAGGGAACTCGTAGTAACTCTCTCCCAGGCGTGGGTGACAGCTGCGGTCTAGGGCAGGACAGAGGCCCCACATGGTAGTAACTTTCACTCACACTGTCTGGGGCCTAATCTCATTACTCTACAGCGCCCTCGGGGACCACCCTCCTTGGTCCCTTTTAATCCCCTGATCCCTCTGGGAATAGTCCAAAGTCCTCCTCTTGCCAGCCCCTGCCAGTCCAGGCACATGCAGATCCCATCCTTCAATCTTTGTCAGACCACCTGTGCCCCATTTCTGGGGTCCCCGCAGGAGGCCAGGAAGGTGGAAGGTCTCCCCTGCCTGCCAGCTCCACACATTCCTAAAATGGCCTTCTTCCGGGCTCGCTGTTTTAGGAAACTCTTGTGGGTTTTGTTGCTGTTGTTTTGTTTATTCCCCCTGGGCTGGAACTGGAACCCAGAGCCTTGAACGCGCTAGACAAGTGCTCTATGTCCTGTTCCTTTGTAAGTGACTTCCGGGGCTTCAGTTTGGGTTTCTGTTTCAGGACCGATGGGAAGACAACCGGTGTCTGCAGTGAAGCTGTCAGCCGCTCCCTCTTCAAACAGCTGCTCTGAAGAAGACCCTGCACAATCAGGTGCTCAGCCCTCAAGGTGTCGGTACCCACGTGACTATTATCAGTGATATACCGCGTCAGCGTCACAAATGCCAAAGAAGCTTCCTGGCTGCAAGCAAGTGTGGGAGGAGGATTTGAACTCAGTGTTGACAGTCACTTTTGGGTGTCCCTGGCTTTGTACTGAGCTCCTTATGACCAGGGACTTGGGCTCCACAACACTCTTACAAAGACAGGTCCTGTATTAGTCCCATTTTGCAGATGTAAATACTAAGGTTAATGAACAGCTTGAGTGGCGATACAGCTGTGAATTACTCTACTCTAGAATTCTCCAAGGCATTCTATTGCCTCTAAGGACACACTGAAGAGCAGAATTGATCCCCAAATAACTGATCCCCATAGTAGTATGCTTCCCTTTCTCCAGAAACATTCAGTGTGGTGCAGTCCAACGGGCTTCCAACCTCCATCACTACCAGACGGGGTGCAGCACTGTCCCCTCCTCACTCTGGGCATTCAAGGGGTCCTCTTGGCTCTGGGTCTTTCTCTCCTCCAACCTTCTGCTGCTGCTCCTCATTTACATAAATTATCTCTCCCCAATTATCCATCCAGCTGTCCCAACGGTGATCTGTGAATGAATTAAAAACAGAATATAATTTAATAATGACTGATTAGAAGATTAGTTGTTATATAAAAAGGAAAAGCCAAGAGCCAGCTAGTTGCCCTTAATCTGAGCCAATACCATCGTTATTCAGGAAAGCTGCCCCAGCCATCACCAGGCAGGGCAGACATGGGGGGCCAGGGCAGGAGGAACTCAGGGGTGGGTGGCAGACCACCCAGAGATAAGGACCTGAGTCCCATACAGCATAGGGACTGGGTGGCTGCTGCTACTTCTAAGTGGTTTGAGTGGTATCTGGGCATCTGTTCATGCCCTGAATCCCAAGCGCCCTGGAACCAAACCACTGGATTCTCCTAAGGCAACCACTGTGCCCATAAGAGGCTCTAACAGATTCTGCTCAGCCTAGGATACAGGACTGCCAGAGCACACAGGAGTGTGGGCATACAGATTGTCCTACAAAGAAATCTGCTTCTCTGGGGTGGGTGCTCAGAGAAAGAACTGGATGAGGGGCTGGAGAAATGGCTCAGCAGTTAACAGCACTGGCTACTCTTCCAGAGGACCTGGGGTTCAATTTCCAGCACCCACTCAGCAGCTCACAACTGTCTGTCACTCCAAGATCAGACAACTTCACATAGAAATATGGGCAGGCAAAACACCAATGCACATTTAAAAAAAGAAAGAAAGAAAGAAAAAAAGAAAGGAAGGAAGGAAGGAAGAAAGGAAGGAAGGAAGGAAGGAAGGAAGGAAGGAAGAAAGAAAGAAAGAAAGAAAGAAAGAAAGAAAGAAAGAAAGAAAGAAAGAAAGAAAGAAAGAAAGAATCGGATGGGTTAGCAGAGAAAGGAAGGCTCCCTGGAGGAACTTGGTCCAGCGAAGGGAACTGGAGTTTCCCTTTTAGCTTTTCAATCTCAGCTCCAGTGTGCCATCTCCGGGAAGCCTGGCTGATGCCCCCAACCCCCCGTATGATTCACTTCACCATCTATACTTGTTGCCACATCTGTCTGGGGGGCTTCGGTCCCTACATTGAGAGCTGCTTGAGGGAAAGGACCGTGGCTCTTTCGCCTGTGCATCAGCAGTGCTCTGTGCACCAATCAACAAAGACGCAAATCCTCTGTGATTGCCTCCATGCAGGCTGGATCCTCCTTTCTGCTCTCCCAAAATGATACCCTCAAAAATAAAGCAGGTTGGGCCGACAAGATGACTCAGCAGCTAAAAACACTTGCCACCAATCGTGATAACCTGAGTCCGATGCCAAAGACCCCCACATGGTGGAAGGAGAGAACCAATTTTCAAAACTTGTCTCCTGGCTGAATGGTGGTGGCGCGTGCCTTTAATCCCAGCACTCGGGAGGCAGAGGCAGGCGGATCTCTGTGAGTTCGAGGCCAGCCTGGTCTACAGAGCTAGTTCCAGGACAGCTAGGGCTACACAGAGAAACCCTGTCTCAAACACGCACGCACACACACACACACACACACACACACACACACACAATTTATCTTCTGAACTCCATACATGACCATGGCTATGCCCCACTTTCCACACGTGATAGTTAAAAATGTTTAAATACTTTTAAAAATATAGCAAGTTGGTGTTGTTCAGGATGTCTGTCCACCACTCTGTCCATCTGTCTGTCTAGTTTTAATAAAGATGGGTGGGTAGTGTCATGGTTAACAGGACAGGTTGGAGTCTGACTACATGGGATAAACCTCCAGTCCTCAGCCTCCTCTGTGGCCTTTGGCGTGTTGATGATCAGTGCCTCAGTTTACTCTTCTTTAAAGTGGGTGTTCGTCATAGCAGTCCCCACCTCCAAGGGTTCCATGAGGGTTAAATCAAGAACGGAAGAAAAGTGCTCAGTACTATTGAGTGCAGAGAGGGCACTAAGTCAACACGTCATACTTGCTGCTCAGTGTCTGTCTGTCTGTCTGTCTGCTTCCAGACAAGAGTGTCTAAGCTCAGGGACTGACTTCTCCCCTGCCCAGGCTGGCCTTGAACTCACAGAAACCCTCCCGTCTCTGCCTCCTGAGTGCTGGGATTAAAGGTGTGTGCCACCACCCCTGGCTGGCTTCTCCTCTTGGTATTGAGTGGACAGACAGGCCTGCATAGGACTCTCTCAGCTCTAGTCGCCACACCGAAGGGCCCCAAAGACAGGACTAGTATAGCTTATCTAAAACTCGCCATCCCTGGAGAGATCCATGGCCCACAGCAGGCGCATGTGAGGGGTGTGACTGCGGCAGTCCGGTCTGGGCAGTGCACCCATGCGGTGGGCACGAGTGGACATTCTTCCAGTCCAGCGGACACACCTGGATCAAGAGGCAGGTTGTCAGAGGAAACAGGCACACTGACAAGGAAGTCAGAACAGGTGTGCGGCTGATGTGGGTGACCAGGGCCACCACAGGTAGGACTATGAAGGGCGTGGTCTGTGGTACAGAGGATGGGATCCTCCCCAAATGTGGAGAGAGACAAAGAATGTGTGCAGTGTTTCTTGATTAGCCCGCTGAGATTCCCCCAAACTTTCCTAGTTATCAAAACTTCTTTTGAGACAGGGTCTTGCGTATCCTAGGCTGGCCTGAGACTCAAAACAGAACCAGGGTGACCTTGAACTTCTGATTATCCTGTCTTGACCTCCTGCTTGGCCGACAGGCGTGAATCACCTACCCAGTGCTTCTTACGTGGTAGGCTAATACTCTACCAACTGAACTGCATCATCAGCCTTCTCTGGTCATGGAGAGAAATCAGTCCAAGCACCTGTGGGCTGTCCTTCAGTACGGAGGATTAGTTCCAGGACACCCATAGCACAAGCTGCACAAGCCCCTTATATTTGATGGCAGAATAGTCGCACGTAACTCAAGAGTGCCCTTCAAGACACCTCAACTCCTCTCTCTATTACTTAACTATACAATACGAGTGCTGTGTAAACTGCATGGTTGTGTTATTATTATGTTATGCTGTATTATTAAAGGACAAGAAAGATATGTCCATGTTCCCTGAAGGTGCATTGTCCATCCACGCTTTCTTGAATTCATGACTGTAGAACTCATGGATAAGGAAGGCCAGTGTATTTGACAGGGGCCCTAGGTCAGACTCCTAAACAGGAAGTTTCTGAATCACTCTGTCCTCCCACTCAGGTCTGGGCCTGGAGTTGCAGTGATCTATAGGAATGGGCTGACTGGTGACTCCCATCTTCCCAGCACCCCTGACACCCAGCAGCATCCTCTGACCCAGTCTGGTCTCTCCATTGCCCCCATAGAGCCCAGAACACATCCGTCCATATTGCAATGGGGGGTAGGGCTCAGAGAAGCTCCCAGGCCAGCCCAGGCTGTGGGATAATTTGATATTCAAATCCTGGCAAAGACCTGCTTCAAATTGCTACAAATTAAGCTGATTTTGGCCCTCTGGATGAGGGATTTGCTCCTGTGGATCAGCCTTCCCAGGACTTGATGAGGTCAGATGACAGAAGAAGGGACAAGAGAGAGAGCCCGGAGGGCTGGGAAATTGCGGGGCGTGGGCGGCCAAGACCCTGTAGTTAGGGGAGATTCCCAAAGGCTCAAAAAACAGCTCTACTGGGGTGGCAGAGCATCTGGTCCCAAATGGGTCAGTGCTGTCCCCCAGATTTCCAGGAAAGCCCAGCCCCTTGCTCTACACTAGGCAGTCGGTGTAAGGCCACTGTCCAAGCCGTCCAAGGCAGAGCTGATCACTCATTTCTCTGGGGAGGAAACAGGGGCTCTGAGGGTTGAAACGGGGGTGACTCTGCAGGCCAGACTTGCAGGCCAACTTGCAGTGTGACCTTGAGCCATTAACCCCTCTTCTAAGGTGTATTAGCCATGCACACACGGTAAAAGGCACACAGCCTGTAAACACGGGCCAGGGTTCTAGGCAAAGCCTGAGGTTCAAAGTGGCTGAACAGGGGGACCAGAGCTGGGGGTACTCTGGCTCTCTCTCAGTTGCTCAGGGAAGCATCAATCCCCCCGCCTTCTCCTCGCTCTGCCTCCCTCCTGAGCAGACACCCCCTCATCCGTACAGCACCTCATCTCCATCTGCTTGATCAGGGCCTGGACGGTATATTGCAGCAATTTCAAATTGCACCATTAAAGATTTTATGCTGGAGACGTTAAAATTAAAAAGATCTATGTGCAAAGAGTCACAACGAATTTAATCAACTTGATTTAATAGAAAACAGCAAATGGAATTTATGATGCTCCAAAAGACAACGGATTTTTTCCCCCACAAAAAAAAATTATAATAAAAAGCACTTTGTAGAAAACAGAAAGTGGAGAATGGGGGGGGACTCCCCATCTGAGAGTTTACCAGAACCTAATCTGGGGAGAACAACATTGGCTGGGGCGGTTTGTCTGCTAATCCCAGCTGCCATTAAAATATTAAAGCTAAATCTAATCGTCTCTTTATCCAAAATAAGCGACTTTTGTGTGGAGAGAAAACGTCTAACCCCTTAGGAGGAGAATTAGTCCTAATGCATCAAATGGAATTCGGTCCAGGCTGAGGCAAAATAGGGTTTAGAGGCAAATGAGACGGTAATAGAACTAAAACCCAGAATGACAAATTAAAAACCCTCATTTACACGAATTAAAACGGCTCACAAAAGGGATAGAAACCCAGCCCTGCCCTCCTCAACCCCTAGGCTGCTTCACCACCTATGCTGCCCCCATCTCATCACCTAGTTCATTGTCACCCACCTGCAGGTCCCACAGCGTGGCCTCATCCTGCCCACCTCTGCCATCCTAGATACTTCCAGGCTGAAGTACACAGCATTCCCCATGCAAACCCAAGCCCAGACCCCGGAGTCTGCCATAGCTTCACCCATGTCCTAGTGTGACCCTCACCACGGATCCCCCTGCCTCAGCCCCCTGAGTGCTGGGATCTACAGGCATGCTCCACCATCTCCCGTTAGCTTTGGGAAGTAGGGATTACAACCCCTGTCCTCACGCGGCTTCCATCCCCAGCCTTGGTCCCTCAGGGTTACCGCCTGGCCTAGTTCCCGTGGACTTCATGAGGAAATGCCATATGGAAAGCTCCAGAACAGGCCTGATACGTGGCGGCCACTTGCAGGTTCTCATTTATGGCACCTTTCAAGACCTCACAGCTGCTCAGACACTGAGACACCTGGGGAATTAGGCCTCTGTGCCTGGGGAAGAGAGAACATTTAGCAAGGATCCCACGGAGAAGCATAGTGGGTGACCAGCAGCCAAATCGGAATACCAGGGAGGATCACCTCCCCGGGTTACCACTCACAGGGGCCAACCCATATGTTCTGGCCTCTCATCAAGCAGCCCCCTGTCTCAGCGTTAGCATTGTAGCTCCTCCTTCATGCCCAGTCCCCATGGGAGCTCCACGCCCAACTTGCCGGTCAAACTCTGAGTCCCCTCTCATTAAAACAAAATCCTGCTTATGTGTATCTCAGGGGAGAGACTGTGCCCGCAGAAGTCTCAAGGACCTCTCCATACATACCCCGTCACGGATTTGTGGAACCTGGGTACACATGACCTGACAGCTTTCCTCTTCTAAGCCTGTTTGGACTGCAGAGAGGAGAGGGTGAGGGCCTTTGTGAGCACTTCAATTGCATGGCATCCTTAAATCCTCCCCACCCCTTCTTCTTGTTTTTATTTCTGTTTTTGTTTTTTTCAAGACAGGTTGCTCTGTGTAGCCCTGGCTGACCTTGAACTCAGAGATCTGCTGCCTCTGCCTCTGGAGTGCTGGTGTTAAAGGTGTGCACCACCATGCCAGGCTTCTCAGGATGGTTTTTAGCATATTTTGTTTTTCTCGCTAGTTTTTGTTTTCTTGCTCTTTTACCTAGACTGGCCATACCCTCACTCCAGTCCTGTCAGGTCTTGAGCTAGAAATCTTCCTGTCTCAGTTCTCCAGGTAGCTAAGATTACAGACTTGGCAATAGTTTTCTTTGCATCTGTAATGTCTTACTTTTCTTTTCTTTCTTTCTCTTCTTTTGCTTGTGCTTTTTTATTGTTGTTGTTGTTGTTTTTGTTTTGTTTTCTAGATAGGGTTTCTCTGTGTAGCCCTGGCTATCCTGAAACCTGCTCTGCAGACCAGGCTGGCCTCAAACTCAGAGATCTTTCTAGGGAGCTGGAGAGATGGCTCAGTGGTTAAGAGCACTGGCTGCTCTTCCAGAGGACCTGGGTTCAATTCCCAGTGTCCATATGACAGTTCATAACTTTCATAA
Organism: Chionomys nivalis; assembly: GCF_950005125.1. Lineage (NCBI taxonomy): Eukaryota > Metazoa > Chordata > Mammalia > Rodentia > Cricetidae > Chionomys > Chionomys nivalis. The sequence continues at coordinate 40,346,080 of NC_080095.1, read as the reverse complement.
CGGCAATTCCAGTGATCTGTCACCCTCACACAGACACAGATGAAGGCAAAACATCAATGCACATGAAATAAAAATAAATAAATCAGAGATCCTACTGCCTCTGCCTCCCGAGTGCCTAGATTAAGGGTGGGCGTCTCTGCCACCTGGCAATGTCTTACTTTTCACCACAAACATGTATGGTAGTAACAATAAACCTGTGCTTTGCGTGAGATTTCCTGGCATTGAACCATTCAGATTCCTGTGACTCATCTAACTCACAGGCAGGGAACCTGCTATACCAGCAACAGCAGACTCAGCAGAGCTGGAATCCCATGATCCCCTACAGGAGGAAGGCAAGAAAGAAGTGATCATGACTGCTCAGCGAGTGGGCAGTCGAGCAGCCTGCAAGGCTCTGCCCCCCATGAGAAGACTGGGGTGACTGACATTCCTAGTTGTCAACATCTGGAACAGACATTTCTACTTGTCAACATCTGGAACAGACCAAAGCCCAAGGGCCGGCTGCACCCATGTGGGATTTTTCTTGACCGGACTATTTGAAGTGAGAAGACCCACCTTTAATCTGGCCTACAACTTCTGCTGACAGCCTGAAGGAAAGACACAGAAGAAGGAAGCTTGCTTTCCTGGCCTGTTTGCTCTCGCCCTTGCTGGCAAGTTCATTCCTTCCCCAGCATTAGAGTCTGTTTCGTCAGGAATCCGTCATATACTGAAGGTCAACTGAGACATCCAGCCTTGTAGACTGAACAATTACAGGATTCTTGGACTTTCTTTTGGTAGACAGCCATTGTTGAACTAGCCGGACCACAGCCTATAAACCACTCTAATTATTTCCTTTTATATGTGTGTGTGTGATATGGTAGAATGTATATATGTATATATTATTATATCATTACTATATATATTTTCTACCCTGACTAATACAGTGGAGGAGGTGAAGGGGTTCTACAGTCACACAGCAATGATAGAAGGAGAAGACAGAAGGAGGTCCTGGGGCTCAACCATGCATATGTGTGCTGTATTAGGGTTCTCGAGAGTAACAGAACTTATAGAATGAATATCCCTAATAAATCCTAGTAAATTGATAAATTCTAATAAATCATTTCTATAAAGGGGATCTATTAGAATGACTTGCAGGTTGTCATCAGCTAATCCAATAGTGACTGCATATAAACGGAAGGTCCAAGACTCCGGTAGTTGTTCAGGCCATGAGGCTGGATGTCTCATCTAGTCTTCAGCATGCCTCGGAATTCCGAAGATTTAAGCTCTAATGCCACCAGTGGAGGAATGGGCTTGCTAGGGTGGGCTGCCAGCAGAAGGTGAGGTACAGAATAAAGGTGGGTCTTCCCACCTCGAAGATCACCGTTAGAAGTGGGTCTTTCCACTTCAAATGATGTAGTTAAGAAAAAAAAATCCCTCACAGATGTGCCCAGTCTTTTGAGTTGTAGTTAATTCCAGATGTAGTCAAGCTGACAACCAAGAATGGCCACCACTGGTGCCTTCTTAGAGGAGGCAGAAATGAGCCCATAGGCAGGTACCCAGGGTTCTTTGCGCGCTGGATTGAGGCACTGGAAAGGAAGGGAGTGACTCTGAGGTACCTGAAGGTCAGGGCCCAGAGCAGATAACCAATGGCCCTGAAGAGACGATTTTGTGGAGCTAACTTACCCTCAGCCAGATGGGTTTAGTGAGAGGAGACTCACACAGCTGGGGGGCGGGGCTTCGTGGTGGGCGGGACTTCGTGGTGGGCTCCTGCCTAGCATCCCTGCGCTTCATCTCCAGCATAAGCAAAAGAGGGCAAGAGAGAGCTGCAAAGATCCTGTTAGCCAGGGGTTCTTCTCACGACTATTCTGAGTTGGGTTTATTCCATATCACCATCTTTTTAACTTTCATCTTTATTCTCCTAGAGCATACGCATTGTCCTCATTCTTCTGTGTCTTTATGCCAGCCTGGGGACAGAGTGGGGCTGTCGAGGTGACCAGATTGGCTGAAGAAACTGGACTTTTGGAGTCTCCTATGACCCAATTCAAAACCCATCTCTGCCTCTCACTTCCCTGTGTCCCTGGACAAGCCTCTGTCTGAGGCTTCTCTCCAATGGAAGTTATGACAGACAACACGCAGAATGTCTTAACAAAGCTCTCCTTTAGCTGCAGGTGACAGAACCCAACTGAGAGAGCACGCTGGAGCGTGGAATGATCTCCAGTAGGGTGCAAAAGACCCTTGAGCCTCCGCAGCAACAGGACGAAGGACTCGTAGTGTCCGGCTTCCCCCAGCTGGGGGTGGGGTTGGGAACCTACCCCTCAATGACCACAGAACTGCCTTTATCCAGGAAACACAAGCTGACCCAGCTCAACCCAAAGACCTCATGCGATCATGATGGTTTGGCTCAGTCTCCAGTCACCTTGACCTCTGCCAGGAGAAGGGCATGCTTTGTTCATTATCAGTCTCAGAATGAGCTATGCGAAGTGAATCTTGAACCAAACCATAGTTTAGGCAAGGCCAGAGTCTTAGGGTTTATTGCTGTGAAGAAGAGACACCATGGCCATGGCAGCTCTTATAAAGGAAGACATTTAATTGGGGCTGGCTTACAGTTCAGAGGTTTAGTCCATTGTCATGGCAGAAAGCATGGCAGCGTGCAGGCAGCCATGGTGCTGGAGAGGTAGCTGAGAGTTCTACATCCGGATCCACAGGCATCAGGAAGAGACAATGAGCCACGAGGCCACGAAACCTCAAAACCCACGCTGTAATAACATACTTCCTTCAACAAAACCACATCTACTCCAACAAGGTCACACTTCCTAATAGTGCTGCTTCTTATGGACCAAACATTTAAACATGAGTCTGTGGGAGCCATTCCTACTCAAACCTCCACAGCCAGGTGCCAGGGTCGATTCAGCGACCCTGAGGGAGAGAGAAAGTCCCTAAGGTGTAGAAATCATTTGCTACATAGTATTGTAGGAGTTGTGGATTGCTAAGCAGTTTCAGCCTTCTGCTGTCCAACCCTACTCATTGTGCCCAAACACCCGTGACACAGCTCCTTAGCTGCCCAGCTGTGGCCACACTGCGGCTCAGTTTCCTCATCTGTGACAGGAAGAAGAATCAGCATCTGCACCCCTTCAGTTTCTCTGTGACTGTTAAATGAGATAATCCATGTATTAATGCCCCACATAATGGCTGGCACCTAGTAAGTGCTCAATAAATATTAATTGAGATTGAGAAGCGACTATAAATCTCAACAGAAAAGTGCAAACGCTATGTAAATACCAGATAGTAAAATACCAAGTCAACAGGAATAAATCTCAGGTGGGTCTTCACAAGACTGAAGTGGAGAAAGGCAGGCATAGGAGCTATAACTGTGGACGAGAATGAGGCAGAAAAATAACTAACACTTGTGGGTAAGGGGCTGGGAGCATCTGGATCACCATCTGTAGTCAAGAAGCAGATGAAGGGATTTCTAAGTGATCCTTTTCCATCTCCTGGGCTCTTTCGTGAGTGTTTGTCTCCCAGAGCCTGCAAAGAAAGCCAGGGCTGGCATCACTGTCCCCATTTTACAGATAAGGGAACTGAGGCACAGAGGAGTTTAATGACCAGCTGGAAGGACACCTGCTGTGGGATAGTGCTCTGGTACCCTGTAAAGATTTATCACTCGTCTTGGTTTAATAAAACGCTGATTGGCCAGTATCCAGGCAGGAAGTATAGGTGTGGCAACCAAACTAGGAGAATTCTGGGAAAATGAAAGGCAAAGACATAGTCACCAGCCAGATGCAGAGGAAGCAAGATGAGAATGACTCACCGAGAAAAAGTACCAAGTCATGTGGCCAAACAGAGACAAGAATTATGGGTTAATTTAAGTTGTAAGAAATACTTATTAATAAGCCTGAGCTAAAAGGCCAAACAGTTTATAATTAATAGAAGCCTCTGTGTGTTTCTTTGGAACTGATTGGCTGCAGGACTGGGCAGGACAGAAACTTCCGTCTACAGACACCGCAAATCAATTGGGATCAGAATCATATCCATACTCTAATTGGGCAAAGGGTGCTTGGCATCAAGGGAAAGATTCTCCCGAAAAAGCAGGAGGCCAAGGTTGGTGAGGACTAAGCCATGGCTCCCACAATAATGAAATCCATCACAGGACTTTACAACAGTGTTATGTGAAATCCACTCAGTGACCCCATAATGGAGGTTTTGTCGCTCTCGTTTAGCTGGTTATGATAGTGCATGCCTAGCGAGGTGCCCTCTGTCCCCAGACTGACCCTGTCCCCTGCTAGACCCTCAGTACCCACGACCCTGCAGTGCTCCTTTCAAAGACTAGCCTGCTCTCAACCCTCCTCTCTGGCCACTTTGCCTTCTGGGTCATCCTAAGGAGAACCCATGTGGCCTCTCCCTAAAGCCTGTACACTTGCTACTAAGGTCTGGATAGCATGCGCTCATGTTTTGGTTGCAAGCTTGGCCCCTAGCATGGCAATATTGGGATGCAGCAGAACCTCTCAGAGATGGCCCTGGCCATAGGGTAAATCATGTCACTGGAGCACTGCCCTCAGAAGAAAAGATGGCAGACTTGCCATCAAAAGAAACTGTGGGGCCCTGTCTCTATCTTTCTTCCTCTCACTTCCTGACGATGGTGAGGGAAGCAAATCATTCTCTCTCTCTCTCTCTCTCTCTCTCTCTCTCTCTCTCTCTCTCTCTCTCTCTCTCTCTCTCTCTCTCTCTCTCGTATTCTCCCCAGGGGGTACTGCCCAACCATCAGTCCAAAATAAACAGGCCAGCAATGAAGCATCTAAAACTTGCACCAAAGTGATCCCTTTCTCATCCAAGTTCATGAGCTCAGGTTTTCTTTGCTCTTTAGTTTGTTTTATTTATTCATTTGATTTTTTGTTTGTTTGTTTGGTTTTGGTTTTTGAAACAGGATCTCGCTATATAGTCCTGTCTGTCCTGGAAACTCACTCTGGAGACCAGGCTGACTTTGAACTCACAGAGATCCACCTGCCTCTACCTCCTGTGCTGGAATTAATGGTGTGTACCACCATACCAAGCTTCAAGAATTTTGTTACAGTAATGGAAAGTTAATTAACAACAGGAGTTCTGCTTTCTTTTCTACTATATTATTGTCTTTTTGTGAAACAGGGTCTTGCCTAGATTACATTTCTCTTGCTAACAAAACTAGTATCTTGGGGAGAAGAGATGGCTCAGTGGTTAAGAGAACTGGTTGTTTTCCAGAGGACCCACAATGTCCCCTTACAACCATCTGTAACTCCACTCCCAGGGCCTTGAAGCCCTCTTCAGGCCTCCATAGGCATGGTTCACATACACATAAAATAAAAATAAAGCCTTGCCAGGAGGTGGTGGCACACACCTTTAATCCCAGTACTCAGGAGGCAGAGGCAGATGAATCACTGAGTTCGAGGCCAGCCTGGTCTACAGAGTGAGTTCCAGGACAGCCAGGGCTACACAGAGAAACCCTGTCTTGGCGGATGAAAAAAAAAAAGAAAAACTGTTAAAAATCTTTCAAGGAGCCAGGCGGTGGTGGCGCACGCCTTTAATCCCAGCACATGGGAGGCAGAGGCAGGTGGATCTCTATGAGTTCGAGGCCAGCCTGGTCTACAAGAGCTAGTTCCAGGACAGGCTACAAAGCTACAGAGAAACCCTGTCTCAAAAAACAAACAAAAAACAAAAATAACAAATAAACAAAAATCAAGGTACTTGGGAAGATTCATTGAGATGGTATGAATAAAGCCAGCAGGCTGGAAAGGTGACCCCGTGGTTGGGGACACTCAGTGTTCTTCCGGGGGAACTGAGTTCACTTCCCACAGCATCTCCAGTTTCAGTTCCAGAAGATCCAGCGCCCTCTTCTGGCTCCTGTGGGCACTGCATGCACATGGTGCACAGACATACAGGCAGGCAAAACACCCAAACCCACTAGGTAAATATAAATAAGTCTAAAAATCATTTTTAAAAACTCCAAAACTTAACAGATGCTCGTTGTATGTTAATTAAACATGAGTCAAAACCCCTCTTGAAAGGACTGAGAGTTAGTTTACAGATAGAGCATGTGCCTGAAACCCACGAGGTCCTGCATTTGACTGTCCATGTGGAAAAAAGAAAAACTCTCTCCTGTCATCAGGCTCTTGACTGAACAAAGAGAGCAGATCAGGCCCAGCATCTGAGGACAGAAGGAAAGAGCAGGCAGCTTGGGTGTGGGCCCATCCTCACGCTCGCTCTCCGGGGAGAACTGTCCAGCGCGAGAAAGATGAAGTTCATCTCCCAGGAGCAAGCCCCCAATACACGAGAGCGTTTCAGAAAGCACAACACAGTCCCGGGTGGCAGATTTATAATGGGATTAATGGTTCAAACCTTCTCCTTTGCTTCCTCGCAGTGTCCGGCCCCTCCCCAAAATGTGTTGCTCGCTGAGTGCTCGGCATTGACTCCAGGACACAGCAGCTGGGGCGAAGGATTTGGCTTAGGGCAGGAGCCTGGGAAGACAGACAGTGGGGCCACCCCGACACAGGAAACTCCCTCCTCCCTGATCTCAACCTCTGAAGTTGGTGTTTTATTCACACAGACCTCCTGAACTCCCAGCAGGGCTCAGTGGATTAAATGTGTTAAGAGGCCCGGCAGCCATGAATAATAGCTGGAAGGACTATAATGAATTGAGTCCTCAAAGCCAGGCGCCATGCTCCATGCTGTAGGACTGCCCACTCTGGGCCTGGAGAGATTGCTCAGCAGTTAAGAGCACTTGTGGCTGTCCAGGAGGCTCACACTTGGTTCCCAGCACTGCCATGGCAGCCCTCAACTGTCTGTCACTTCAGTTCCACGAGGTTCAATACCCTCTTCCAACTTCTCAGGCACCAAGCATGTAGGTGGTACGCACACATACACGCAGGTAAATATTCATGTGTAGATTCTGAAGGGCTGGTTTTACTGTGATCCCTGTTTTGCAGGTGAAGAAACTAAAGGTGCAGAGAGTTTGGATGGCTTTCCCAAAATTACTAAGCAAATTCTAGAGCAAAAGTCAAAACCCCAGCAGCCTAACTCTAAAACCCATGACCTTTACCTCTGTGTGGACCCAGGGTCAGGGGATACAGACCACTCTGGGGTTATCAGATTAGGTGGTTGGTTGGTTTTGTTGTTAAATTGTTTTGATTGGTTGTGGCAGATTCCCAGATTGCCCTTGAAACTTGTGGCAATCCTCCTGTATCAGCTTCTCGAGTACTGAGGCTACAAGCCTGTCCCCATGCCTCTGCTTTATAGGTAAATCAAAGGAGGCTGAGGAAGAAGTTAAAATGACTTGATGCAAGCAGAGCCAGGATTTGAATCCACTCTGATCAGATTAAACGTCTCTGATAGGGCACAGTTTACTTCTCCCAAGACCTAGCCCAAGCTTTCGGAAACAATTTTTCTCTGTAGACATCCTTCATACCTCGCAACTGACTTTTTACGTGCGGGAGTTGAAACAGGGTCTCATTTGACACAGACTGGCAAAACTTGCTGTGTAGCTAGAAATAACTTTGAATTTGTAATCTTCCTACCTCTGCCTCCTAAAGTCTCGGATTACAGACCTGAACAACCACACCCAGTGGGCAGCTGTGGGCTGCCGATCATCAAAGCAGAATGTGGCAGCCCCCCTTGCCCTGTACCTTAAAATCAATCGAGGGTCCCAGTTCTCAGGGTCTCTTGGGCTTCTGGCTGATGCAGGTCCCTCCCTCCACCTGAAGCCTCTGGCAAAGGTGTTTCTGGGACAGTCAAAGGCCACTCCTGTTTGTAACCTCCTGGGACAGAGTGGTCACTCTTGCCTTGAGATTGGGGACTTGCAGCTTCGGAAATAAGGACTGGTCAAGAGATTTCTCATCCTTGTCTCCTGGCAAGAGCCACCGTCATCACTCACTCCCTTATTCTCCATCACTCATGCCCTTGCCCATCGGCTGGCATCTGGCTCAGTGCAGCGGCCTCACAATAAGTCAGAGATGTGACAGATGCCATTAGCATAACCTTTCCATCTCTCCTCCCAGAGCAGGCTGGCATGGAGCATGGAGAGGAGGCCCAGAGAGGTACAGGGTCAAGAGAGAATAGATTTTTGGTTTGTTTTGTTGTTGTTTTTGGTTTTTGAAGACAGGATTTCTCTGTGCAGCAGCTCTAACTGTCCTGGGAACTCACTCAGTAGACCAGGCTGGCCTTGAACTCACAGAGATTCACCTGCCTCTGCTTGCCGGATGATTGGATTACAGGTGCGGCACCACTGCCTGCTAGAGAGAATAGTTTCTGACTATGGATGTTGGGGGCTGTCTGGCCTTTATAGCTCACTCGCTGAAGTCTTGGGGAACCCAAGTTTCTGTCTCCACAGAAAGGAGGTGGAAATTCCACCTGCACACACCCCCAAGCCAGCACAACTCAACATGGCTGGGAGCTCTGCTGACAGCGTTGTTATGTGAGCGGTTCTGAATTCCATGAATACAGGTGAAAGATACTTTGAAATTGCAGACCCCCTGCTAAGCCAACTTCCACATGTGGTAAGCCAGGTGTTTTGGGAAATACACCTGACCCCAGAACTCAGGAGTTGGAGGCAGGAGGGTCAGGAGTTCAAGGCCAATTTGGGTATGTAGAGGAATTGGAGGCTGTGAGGATACAGGAGCCCCATCTCACAAAAGCCTCAAAAACAGTAATAAAGCCTTCCACAAAATCAAAATCCAAACCAAAACACATTCCCTAATAGGATGTAGTAAGGACCAAAGACTGGACTAAGGGGCCGGAAAGATGTTTATGCACAGGGACAATGACAACATCACGGCTGTAATATGGTGTTCTTGGAGTGACTGGCATTCATCTCCTGATGCTTCTGCTCAGCGAGGCGCCCCTGCCTAATCCCAGCTCTTGTGCACCACAGCCGTGGGGTGGGAAGGAGACGCCTCACAACAATACTGTTAGCAAGGCCTAGTTGTACTTGGTTTTGTTTCTTTTTCATGAGTTCATGAATTCACCTGTGCATTTTTCACATCTGTGCAAATGTGCATGTATGTGAATGCACGCACACTTAGAGAACAGAGGGTTAACCTAGGATGGTTTTGTTTTATTTTTTGGGTTTTTTTTTTTTTTGTTGTTGTTGTTGTTGTTTTGGGTTAGGATTTTTTTATTTTTTATTTTTATTTTTTGGCTTTTCAAGACTGGGTTTCTCTGTGTTACAGCCCTAGCTATCCTGGAACTCACTCTGTAGACAAGGCTGGTCTCAAACTCACAGAGATCTGCCTCTGTCCCCCAAGTGCTGGGGCTAAAGGTGTGCACTACCACCTCCTGGCTGTGAATGTTCTTTCTCTAGACACCCTGTTTTTTTTTGCTTTTTGTTTTTTTGTTGTTGGTTTTTTTTTTTTTTTTTTGACAGGATCTCTCCCTAAGACCCAGGGGTGGCTGATTAGACTAGACTGGAAATTTAGTTTCTTTTCCTATTGTTGTGGTAAACATTCTGACAGAAGCAACTTAATACAGAAAGAGTGGATTCTGGCTCAAGTGCAAAGACACTTCCCTTTTTGCTGGGGAATTGGAGGCAGCAGAAGCTTGAAGCCTCTGGTCCTATTGAATCCGAAATCAGGACGAAATCAGGACGGAGGAGCCTGATGAGTGTGCGGGGCTGCTTAGCTCCTCCCCTTGTTACTTTACTTTCTGTATGTATAGGTTTTGCCTACATGTGTGTCAGTAGCCAAGGGGGCCAGAAGAGGGTGTTGGATCCTCTGGAACTGGAGTTATGGACAGTTGTTAGCCACCATGTGGGTGCTGGGAATCAACTCAGATTCTCTAGAAGAGCGGTCAGTGCTCTTTTAACTGCTCAGCCATCTCCCCAACCTCCTGACTGAGAGTCCAGGACCTCAACCAGGACAACATACGGCTCAAAGTGGGAGGGTCTTTCCGTCTCAATTAATGCAATCAAGATATATAAATATATATATATATATTTAAAATTTTAAATTAGCTGGGTTGTGGTGGCACACATTTTTAATCCCAGCAGTCAGGAGGCAGAGGCAGTCGGATCTCTGTGAGTTCGAGGCCAGCCTGGTCTATGAGAGCTAGTTCCAGGATAGGCTCCAAAGCTACAGAGAAACCCTGTCTACAAAAACAAAAACAAATCACATGTTATGCCCAGTGGGTAGGAGAGTCCCAGAAGAAATAAGACAGTCTCCAGTTCTGGAAGGTGATAGAGGCACTAACACTAACTGGAGGGACGGTAGCATGTATGGACACATGTTCACCTTGGCTAGTGACTCTCGGAACAGGCTCTGATCTGAGACCTGAAGCGACAACATAGGAGAAACCAGTAGCACCGCCTCCAACTCAGGAATCCATCATGCCTACTCTCCAGGTAAAAGCCCCAGGCCGCCTGGAGCGGTGTCCCCACACGTCTCATTACGTTTCAGCTGGCACCACTGACCGCCCTTCTGCAGCCAATGGAGAAGGAGGGCGTCAAAGGCACCCCACCAACTGGGGCAGGTGGCTCACTTTTCGTTACCCTTCTACACAGGCAATCCAATTTCCGTGAACTCCGAGGCCCCCTTGCCTTACCTCTGGTTTGGGGCAGAACTCCAAGCTTTTGGCTCAAAGCTGCTAACTGAATGACTGGACGACAGAATAAATAAAGACCATCTATGAGTGAGGTTGGCCACACTTCGTGCTTATTCTATGGAGATCTTCAGAAACACGTAGTTGATCGGTCAAGTTGGCCCCAGATAAAATCCCGGCACTTAGGAGGATAATGCGGGAGAATAATGAGTTTGAAAATAACCTGGACTGTAGAGACAGATTCTGTCCTTTAAAAACCAGCAAAAGAAAGAAAGGGCAAGGAGAAAGGGCTAGGGAGAAAAGGGGAGGGGAGGAAGCTCCCATACTTGTTGTCGAAGAAAATTCTAGCTGTTCCCCTTTCCCACCAGGGCCTGATCCCCTTCCTGATCCTTCTAAGGTGGCCCAGTATTTATTGAGCAGCTCTTCTGAACTGGGGAGACAAGCCACATAGCTCCCTCTCCACAGGCTTAATCCAATTCCTGTACCTCCGTTCCCACCATACAGTTCAGAGCCCTCCAGACTTTCTTGTCCCGTATTTGAGTCTATTTGAGGCTGCTGAGTTAAGGGAGGGAGGAGGTCTCCTAGCCTCTAGTCTCAGTCTGCAGCCTTTCCCAACGCGCCCCCCACCAGGGATCTGTCTCAGTTAACCTTGGGACTGATCCCAGGCAGGTTATACAACTCATACTCCCTAGCCACTGTACCTCCTGGAACAACATCAAACCTAGCGGTTTCACCTCGCCCCGCCCCCCGCGGGATCCCTGCCCAAAGGGTACCCTTCAGAGCCCACCACTCTTGGGCCTGCAGCGCCCTGGCCCCTAGGTGCCGGTGGCGGCGGGAGCTGCCAGCTTTTTGGAATTCCTAATCGCTCCTGGCCCCGGTGATTGGCTGTTCAGCTCTGACCCCACTTGGGCAGCCGCCTGGTTGGATAAAAAGGGAATCTCCTTGGGGCTCCAGAGCATTAGACACCGGAGGGGGCACCTGGGACCAACTTCGCGGAGCGGGGAGCCCGGCGGGGGCGGGGTTGGGGGAGCAAAAGACCCGCGGCCTCAGCCCCTCCAAAGAACCGGGAGATGACGGGGAAAGCGGGGGAAGCGCTGAGCAAGCCCAAATCTGAGACAGTGGCCAAGAGTACCTCGGGGGGCGCCCCGGCCAGGTGCACAGGTTTCGGCATCCAGGAGATCCTAGGCTTGAACAAGGAGTCTCCTAGCTCCCACCCGCGGGCTGCCCTCGACGGCCTGGCCCCGGGGCACTTGCTGGCTGCGCGCTCCGTGCTCAGTCCGGCAGGAGTGGGCAGCATGGGGCTGCTGGGGCCCGGGGGGCTTCCCGGCTTCTACGCACAGCCCACCTTCCTGGAAGTGCTGTCCGATCCGCAGAGCGTCCACTTGCAGCCACTAGGCAGAGCGTCGGGGCCGCTGGATACCAGCCAGACGGCCAGCTCGGGTAGGTGAGGGCGAGGCTGCTCGCCTGCCACTCTGCTTGGGAGAGCAGCAGCCCAGCGCTGTTGGCTCTTGCCTGCGGGCCGCGACCTCCCCCGGGAGGAAAAGTTCGTGTAGGCCAACAGATCTCAGCCCAGGCCTGGTGTCAGAGGGCCCCGGCCAGCGATCTGGAACTCAGGGTTTTCAAATTCAGCTTGTCCGACCCCTGCTCAGTTCTTGTGAACTAGTGTCTGGCCCTGCTCGATCGCATCTGTGGCTTGGGGCCCCTCTGGATGCTGAGCTCCGGGTGGCCCAGTCCTTGTCGCATCATCTCCCGGGGAGCTTAGCTGGAGGGCCCCAGCTCTGCTGCTCCGCCCGCCCGTGGCCTGGGCCTATGCTCCTGAAGCGTGATGCTACTCCTTGGGCTGGCGGGACATGAAAGAGGGGCTGGCCCTGGCCCTTGCCCCTGTGTCCAAAGTTGTCTCCTTTTCCTCCCCTCTTCTCCGTTCCAACCCCATGTATTGCTCAGCTGATTTCCTTCCTCTACGAACTGGGAAAATAAAGCCAGCACGGCAGCCAAGGGGCATCCCTCAGATCCAACCTAAGCGGCACTCTGTATTGGATCCCAATTTTTCTCTGGATTAGGGACCCTGGATGAGCTCCCCTTCTCCCTTTTAGGGCCACTTTCCCGGCGGTGTGTTCTAGCTCACCGGCTCTTAGTCATTCAGATTTTTCGTGCCTTTGTTTATTATGTATTAAATGTAGAAGGGACAACGAAAAGTGGTTCATCGCAGGCTCTCCGTACTCGAAAAGAAAAATATTTCGTGGATGCCACGAAAGAGACAGCGAACCCGCAGTCTCCAGACCTTTCCAGAGCCCGATCTCCCCTCCAACAGGCCCCCATTCTTTGGGTCAACTTTTCGACCTGGGACTTGGACTTGGTTGTTGCCGCAGGGCAGAGCTCCAACCGGGGTCCCTGAGACCTCAGAGCCTGCCTCCTTCTCCCACGACCGGGCCAGCCACCGCGCCTGGGCCTTAGCCTTTCTTGCAAAAAAAATTTGTTCAAAATTTCTGGATTCAGAAGCAGACCCGGGGAGGGTCAGCCTGGGCTTAGGGATGGGAATGGTCGCCCAGGCCCAGAAGGTCTTAGTAGAGACCACAGGCCTGCGCCACTCTCCTAGGCTGTGGAAGGTGGGGTCCTCACCGTTTTTTGCGGCTCTGCGGAGCGCACTCCCCATTCCGCCTCCTGCCTCTCCGCCCGCTTTTCAGATTCCGAAGATGTTTCCTCCAGCGACCGAAAAATGTCCAAATCGGCTTTAAACCAGACCAAGAAACGCAAGAAGCGGCGACACAGGTAAGGGCCCTACGGTTCTTTCTTGCCCTCATCTCTAGCTTCCTTCTTCCGGACCGGGTCACCCAGATTTTGTTCTCTGCGGAGGACAGATGTGAGGGCCCCCCGCTGCACCAGGGCAAAGACACCTGCGTGGTTTGCCGGAGCCTGTCTGGGGGCCCTGGCACCCGGTGAGGTTGACTGAGTGTCAGCCGGAGCAGCCGCACCATTTTGGCTTTCTTTTTGTGCTGGAGAACGGAAAGACAAGTTGGGGGCCAGACCTGAGCTGGAAGGGCGTCTGGGCGACTCCAGATCCCTGCACTGATCAGAAAGTCACAGACCCGGTGGGGAGCAGATAAATAAACTCCCACCTCCCGCTGGAGCCAAATTCGTGCAACCTCGGCCCTGGATGCCCCGTTCCTCCTAAACCACCCCACGTCTTGTCAACACTTCAGTTTTCTGTTGCAATCGCCCCCCCTCCCCCCGCAAAACAACAACAACAACAAAAACTCCCGGGACAGCTGCACTGCCGGACCTTTGCTAGTTCTACCTCTGCTCCTTTATGTTACCGAGCAGACTGCTACCCTTCCGTGAGCCTCAATTTCCTAGTCTGGCAGATGGGGAAGAAAGTGGACTGTCTGGTTCCTCCTGCGGAGACCGGAGTTGGGTAGAATACACTGGTGGACAAACCAAGGAGAGTTGGTCAGCTCTAGGGGATTCGTGCATGCTTCTGGCCTTCTGGGGCACCATGTGCAGGACTAATAAGCAAACACACACACTTATTTTTAATATGAAAAAATGTCTTTAAATAGACGTTGAGTGTCCAAAGTTAAAGTTCAATGGTTCTGTCCTACGAAGTATGCTCCCTCCCTTCACTCTGGGAGGGGGGCAGACTCATTCACTTTAGCGTCACACTAATTCGTTCCTAGTGGAAATCTTGAGGCGATTTTTTTTTTTTTTTTTTTTTTTTTTTTTTTTTTAGCAAAGGAAGGCGAGAGAGATGAGCGACTAAGTTTCTGGAAGCGGTTCGCAGGTCCTGTCCCTGCACTCCCCAGCTGGCCAGTATCTTCACTTTTCTATCTGTCCTGACCAAAGTCGGGGCGGCCACAGGGACAGTTCTCTGGTTTGTGGTCCCTTCGCATCCTCTTCTCTCCCGAATTTGGTCTTAGTCTCTACATTTTCGCTCTCCCACCCGTGGCTTGAATTTCCCTGGCTTCCCCACCCTCAGAGGTCATTACTGACTTTCTTTCCTGACCTCAGAACAGATTGTGGTTTAAGGGAACGTGAACTTCAGTTTGGGTCTCTCTTTCCTGCAGGCAGCTGCTGGCTTTAGCTCAGTTTGTTTTATTCTTTTTTCATTCCTATTCGATACTATCCTGTGCATGTGATAGCTGGGGTGTGTGGGTGAGGGTGAGGGACATTCTGGAAACGGATCTCATGGTCCAAGATAACTTTGTGGCATGGATTCTCTCCACCTTTTTGTGGGTTCCAGGGAATCTTCTAAGACTCTAAGGCTGCCCTGCAAGTGCCTTTACCTTAATGTTTAGCCAGCTTGCCAGACCAGTTTATTTTAAACAGAATTTTTAAAAATTAGTCCAGTCACTGATCTTTAAAAAAAATCCAACATCTATTAATTGAAACATTACCTATGCATCTGTGTCCGACAGGTCCTAAAGGAATCTTTTCCTGCAGGGACAAGATTAATGTGGTAGGAGCACTCTGCTCCTGCCCTGGGAGCATTGAGAGCCCTGGAGTGAGCACTCCCCAAATTCTGGGAGTGCTGGGAAGTGCCAGAAAGGCATTAGGGCATCTCACTCACTGCCCACTTAAAAACAAGCGAGGTGTTTTTGAGCTCAAGTCCATACCTAAAGTCTTTCATTTCCTTCACCTACCACCCTTATTAGCAGAGAACCATTCTGGGTATTGGTGGGTTGGGAGCCAGATAAAACAGCTCACCAAAATAAGAGAACTAGCTACCCTGGGTTTCTGTCTATTTCTGGTGCATGAAGGTAGCAGATAATTGGCTATGGATTTTGAGGTGGGGGGGGATAGAAAAACAAAACACACTTTCCTGAGCTTCTGTGGGAGCCCCTGGAATCCTGTGGTGAGAGATGGGCTTAAGGGAAACAAAGCAACAGTACCTGGAGGTAGACTGGGGATGCAGCAGGCCACCCAACTCTGGGATTTTGTTCTTGGGAAAAATGCAGATCCTTTTGCAAGAGATCCTGGGCTCTGCTGATGCCAGGAGCAGTTTAGGGTCACTGGGTGGGAGACAGAACCCTGCTGAAGAGTTTGTGGTCAGCAATAGGAAGGAGTTCTTAGGTCTGAGGTGGGAATGAGGGAAAGTTGGGGGATTTAAGGTTTGCTTCTTCCTTCTCTCCCCGCCCCCCCTTTCTCTCTCTCTTTCATAGTCCTGACTGGCCTGAACTGTGTTGATCAAACTGGCCTTGAACTTGCTGTGTTTTTCCTACCCCATTCTCCAGAGCCAGTAGCACAGAGTAAGCAGTCCCCACTGTGCCTGCATTTTGTTTCTTGAATGGGACTCTTCAAAGTACAGCAAGGCCCTTACTGACCCTAAATGATCCACAGTCAGCTTTCTTCTTAGGCTTTGGACAGGCCACACCAGTTGTGTTCCTCAGTTTGCCTGGTTTTAAAAGGAACTTGCATTTGGTTGTTTAGTTTGATGATCTGCTCAGGGATCTCCAGCAGAGACAAACAGAGAGCTGCGGATCTTCAAAATCCTGAAGAGTTAACTTTTTTCTTTCTTTTTGTTTTGTTTTGAGACAGAGTTCCGGCTAGCCTGGTGTACACCAGACTGGCCTCTAACTCACAGAAATCTGCTTGCTTCTGTCTCTGTAGTTGGATTAAAGGCATTACTACCACACCCAGACTACGAATTAACTTTCTGTGAATATAAGCATTCCACATATTGCCATCAAGAAAATAGACAAAATAGCTTAAAGCCAAACTAGTCATTTTCTATAAGGAACACAACTCTCCCACGTGACCTGGTTATATCCCTGGTGACACTGAAGACCTTTCCATATTAACTCGAGAAATGAGGGTTATATGTGCACCTTTTCTATGCACTAGGGAAAGGGAGGGCTTAGCAGGGAGACTGTACATATAAACCCTGTGCTGGTCCCAGGATCCAAATCTCAGAGGATCAGGAAGGGACATGCCACCTTTTACAAGTTCTGTTCATAGAAACTGGACCTGTGGACTTGATGATGAGGGTGTAAGACAAAGGCCAGGCAAAAACAGTGGGTGTAAAGTCCGTGGAGTTTGCATCTGTAGTTGGGGAGTTCCTAGTTTACTCTAAAAGGGGGTTGTGAACCCCATAATATCTGAGGCTTGTTCTTTGCACCTTTTCCTGGGGTGAGAGACTGCAGCTTTCCTCAGTTTCTTGTCATTGGTTTTTTTGTTTTGGTTTGGTTTGGGTTTGGGTTTTTTGTTTGTTTGTTTTTTGAGACAGGATCTCTCTCTGCATAGGCTGTCCTGAAACTCACTATTGTAGATCAGGCTGGCCTTGAACTCATAAAGATCTGCCTGCCTCTGTCTCCTAAGCGCTGGGATTAACGGTTTATCATCTTTAAATGGATCAGTGTGGACCATTCTGGGGGAGATCAGAGAGGGGACCGGTAGGTGTATCCTCACACTTACCTGTGAGCAGTTGAATCTGTGTGATGGAAAGTTGGAGGGGATGAGAGGGAGTGACTCCATTCTCACTGGACAAACGCTGAAAATGAAGCTGCATTTGGTCTTTAAGGAGAATCTTTACATCTGTCTGATGGGGAGGAGCTCAGGATGCAGGTCCACTGCGCCAAGGCTTCATTCATTTGGCTTGTGGGAGAGGAAGACTGGCTTTCTTTCTTTTTTTTTCTTTTTTTTTTTTTTTTGGTTTTTTGAGACAGGGTTTCTCTGCCTCTGCCTCCCGAGTGCTGGGATTAAAGGCGTGCGCCACCATCGCCCCGCTTGTTTTGTTTTTTGAGACAGGGTTTCTCTCTGTAGCTTTGAAGCCTGTCCTGGTACTAGCTCTTGTAGACCAGGCTGACCATGAACTCACAGAGATCCACCTGCCTCTGCCTCCCAAGTATGTTGTAATACGAGCGGCGGGGCTGCTTCCCCGGCACCCGGCCGCCCACATGGCTAGCTTATGCCCCCAAATAATTACACGGAAACTGTATTCTTTTGATCACTGCCTGGCCCATTAGTTCCAGCCTCTTATTGGCTAGCTCTTACATATTGATCTAACCCATTTCTAATATTCTGTGTAGTACCATGAGCTGGCTTACCAGGAAAGATCTTAACCTGTGTCTGTCTGGAGTGGGAGAATCATGGCGACTCCTTACTCGGCTTCTTTCTCCCAGCATTCTATCTGTTTACTCCACCCACCTAATTTTCTGTCCTATTAAAGGGGCCAAGGCAGTTTCTTTATTACTTAACCAATAAAACAACAGATAAAAAGATGACCCACCTCCATCACAAGTACTGGAATTAAAGGCGTGCGCCGCCACCACCGGGCTGGAAGACTGACTTTCAGTCTTCTAGAATTTTCTTCTTACACTTTCCTTCCAGCGTGTTTCCAGAAAGATTCTGAGTAAAATGTGGCTTAAGCTAAAGTAATGTCCATCACCAGGGTAATGTGGGTCCTCTTCCCTGGATAATAAGAAGTGGACTATGTGTTCCTGGTGTATGTGCGTGTGTGTGTGTGTGTGTGTGTGTGACAGAGAGAGAGAGAGAGAGAGAGAGAGAGAGAGAGAGAGAGAGAGAGGAGTTGACTGTGACTGAGGCCTGCTTTCTCCAAGGTAGGCTCCTCCAAGTTTCCAAAGTTCTGAGTTCTGATCTTGCTCCCCGCAGGACAATCTTTACTTCCTATCAGCTAGAGGAGCTGGAGAAGGCATTCAATGAAGCCCACTACCCAGATGTCTACGCCCGGGAGATGCTGGCCATGAAAACGGAACTGCCAGAAGACAGAATACAGGTACCAGCTGCTAGCCTCTCCAGTCGCCTGGAGACATGTACGTCCCCAGAGGCGGGTACCTATCCTCTCACCATCTATGTCCTTCCCTGGGGTAAAATCATTTGCCAGTGATCAGTAAAAGATAGTTCATCTAAGTCTATTAAGCTGACAGGAACTTGTTGAATACCTACCATGTAAGTGGACACCAGGTGGACGAGAGTCTTGGTAGATACTTGATACATCTGCCTGCTCTTCTAAACTGTAGGCTTCCTGAGCTGGGGATGGGGCTAGTTCAGTGGAGCCGTGCTTTGCCTAGCATGAGGGAGGACTCAAGTTCTTTTCCCAGTCACCGCAAAAACCAAATCAAACCCCAAACCAAAGCGAACAAAATACAGATGGCAGACTTCCTGAGAGCACATTGTAGTGGGCCATGAGGAGGCCTGGTGATAAGAGACAGAGCTGATTGGAGTGTGTGTGTGTGGGGGGGTGTCCTGAGCAAGCCTGTCATAGCACATGGCTGTTTTAAGACCAGAGTGAGGGCCAGGTGGTCATGGTGGCTGAGACTTTTGCCTCTAACCCTAGTCGAGCCTCGCCCCCTCTCTTCTTATCCCTGGTCACTGTACCCAGCTGCAGCTCAGTGCTCTGCTCATGACCAGGACCAGGCAGCCATTGTCCCTGCTCACACCTCCTGTTCAATACTTCTTCCTGGACTGACTCAGAAAGTGACTGGCACACATGCCCTCTAGTGGGACTCGCCAAGCCCCTCCTCCTCTCCTGGGCGGTTGTGTGGTCGGTGTAACCAGCCACTTTTCTGGATTGTTGTGCCCTCCTGTGGTAGGGGTGGAGGGGGGCCTCCCAGGCATAGCATCTTCCCCAACCCAGAAACCCCAGGATACAGGAACATCATGAGGCCAGAGAATTGAGTGGGAAGAATTGCTTCCAATTAGATCTTAGCCTCAAGTGCAAACTGCTCCAGGAAGACGAGGAGGGTGGATTCCTGCAGCTCCAGAACTGGTCCTGGTGAGGGGATATTGGCGGGGTGGAGATCAGGTCCTGACTTCCTGCTGCTGTTGCCTGCCCAGCATCTTCTGCCAGCCGGTGCTTGGTGGAGGAGAGTGTCCCAGGCACGTTCTAGAGATGGAAGCAAAGGTTATGGGTTGTTCGGATTCTCCAACTAGAGCACCAGGGAATGGGAATGAGGCCAGGAGCTGTTTTTCCAAAAGAGATTTCCTTTTACGAGACATCAGCTCAGAATTTCAGCTCCAGGCTTTAAACATCGACACTAACAATAAACTCAATTATTCATAGGCAGCTTATGCTTATGGCGGAGACCTGGGACTGTTCTCACCCAGCTGAGTTTTAGTGGGGGAGACCTGGGTGTTGACTCTGAACTGTTTGTGTGTGCACACACGTGCATGGGGCCGGGGGGTGCCCTGTAAACCTGGTTTATCCGGTCATCTCCACCCGGCCTTCATTAGCGTCAAGTTGGCCATTACTTGCGGCTTCAAGACCTAGGCTGTTGTTGACAGGCCCGTGAGCGCACAGCCTCTGTCTCTCTAGTACGCTATCTAGTCTCTGATTGGCTGTGGTGTGGTGGGCAGGTCTGTTGGAAGCCGGGACCTCCCTGTAACTGCGCTACACACGCTCCCAACAGGCCCAGGTTAGCTTTACTAAGTCACCTATAGGGAGAGGTTTGAAGTCACCATAACCAGCACAGGGAGGAGAGGACATGCATTGCTCTGGGACTGGGACTGCCAACTGTGGATGGGCGGATATCGCAGAGATGAGGTCAGAGTCTTGCCAGTCTCCTGGGCGCCACATAGCTAAGTGCTGCCCCCTGCAGGAATTTATGAGCGATTAAGTGGTTTTGCCCCCAGCAATTTAACCAAGCGGCTTAGGAAATGTCTTGATGTGTACTGGTAACAATTCCAGGTATCTCAGAGAAGTTTTCATGTGCCAAGGGTGTATACAGGCAACGCAGGGTGACTTCGGGGGGGTGGTGCCACCGATCCCAGAACCAGGTTCCTGGGTTCACAGCCAGGCATCGCCTCCCAGAGCCTCCTAGTACTCACGAGATTAGAGCGGACAGACACCGCCCCTTGTGCAGATGCAACTGGCTGCACGTGAGAGTGGACCCCGCCCCTTGAACTCCGTGAACGGAGTTCAGAGCAGTGAAGGACACGTGTCCACGCTCGCTCAGACTCGGCTCTGCTGTCATTAAATCTCGGTGACAGGGGTCAGGGTAGAGACCAATAGCCCTCCTTTAGAACTAGAGAAAGGGAGGCTGGCAGCTTCCTGCGCTCAGTAGCTAGAAAGTGGAGGTAACCAGAACGAGGTCTGAAAACCCACCCTCTGCCGTGGGCTCCTTGTGTTTGAGGACGCTGAACCCACATCTGGGAGAACAAAGGTGGTTTGAGGTCAGGAGTAGGGTCTGGGTACGTTGACGTGAGGAACTAACGTATCTGAAGACGGATGGCTACCACGGCTACCACTTCAGCACCGGCACTTGCTTGCTCCAACACTGGGCCAGCAGGGGGCGATGTGCGTGTGCAAGTGTGTGCATGCACGTGTGTGCCTGTGTGTGTAAGAGACGGGGAGTCTTTAGAGTCAGGAGTTTACAAGTAGAATGGAGCAATGATTGCTTTTTGGTTTTTTTTGTTTGTTTGTTTTTGTTTTTGTTTTTTCGAGACAGGGTTTCTCTGTGGTTTTTGTTTTGTTTTGTTTTTGTGGCGGTGTCCGCACGGGGTAGAATTTACAACCTTGGCCTGGAGGTGGTGGCACACGCCTTTAATCCTGGCACGGGGGGGGGGCGGGGGGGAGGCAGAGGCGGGCAGATCTCTGTAAATTCAAGGCCAGCCTGGTCTACAGAGTGAGTTCTAGACAGCCAAGGCTACACAGAGAAACCCTGTCTCGAAACAACAACCACAACAAAAGAACTCACACCCTCTTGCATTGCTTGCCCAGCGCCCTATCCCTGAACTACCTGAGCAGGAGGCATTATCAGGATCACCTGCCCCACCGAGCTGTAAGCTGCCCTTGATGGGATGGGAGTGCGGGCCAACTAGAGTTCAGCAGTCCTAAGTAGACAGTTGGGAAGCTTCACCCTTGCTCATCCAAGCCAAGTAAAACCTCGATATATCTGAGACCTCCTGTCCCAGGCTGCGCCTCACACAACTCGTTTGTAAAAATAATGATAGTAGCATTTCCCCAAATTCTCACCTAGCTGACGGCATTGTGATCTGATCGAGGCCTCTGCTGAAAACTTGGCACCGCCCTCGGCGTTCAGTGCCTGGCATGCCTTGTGGCGTTTCGTCACTCAACACCAGATGAGTCTGGTAGTGATTTCATACCCATTTTCCAGATGAAGAAAATGAGGGGCTGAAAGGTAAAGTTGATAAGAGATTGATAAGAGACTGGGATTCAGAGCCCAGTTTGCCTGCTATCCCATGAGATGAAATGATACTATGTATACCAACTGTAATTAGGACAAAGGGCAGCAACAGCGGTCCAGGCCTCCTTGGGCAGCTCCGGGCTGGGAGTGTAGTGATGTGGTACATGCTGGGGAAAGAAACATTCTATGTCACTACAGTAGAGTTGGCCGCATGGTTCTCTTTATGAAACAAATTTAGAATACACGTTCTGGAAGCTGCTTCAAGATGTCGGTCCTCGAGAACAGGAAATGGATTTCCAGACTAATTTTATTTTCTCTGAGGTCACACATTACTAGAATTGTAAGAGAGGGCTATATACACGGTGTTTGGGTTTTGGTTTTTCTTTTTGGAGCTAATGGTGGAACCTAGGCCCGTGCCAGCGTTTGGCAAGCATCCTGCCACTGCGTGTTTTTTTTTTTTTTTTTTTAGATTTGTCTTTAATTTTTTTTATGTGTTTAACTGTGTGCACAGTTTCTGTGGAGGCCAAGAGAGGGTGCTGGAGCCCCTGGAACTGGAGTTTCAGACAGTTGCAGGGCACCACGTGGGTGTTGGGAAACTGAGCCTGGGGCCTCTGCAGGAGCAGCTGGTGCCCTTAGTTACTGAGCCATCTCTCCAGCCCTCTTGGCCCTCTTTTAAAACATATAATTTTTTTCTTCTTTAAAATTTGATTTTTGTTTTCAGTTTTTGTGTGTGTTTGCATGTGCTTGTGATATAAATGCATGGGGGTGTGGTGCGTGCATTCGGGCGTGTTCTCAGAGACCAGAGAGGAGGTCACGTGTCCCATCTTGTCACTCCATGTCTTATTTCCTCCAGACAGGGTCTTTCCCTGAATTTGGGCTAGACTGGCACCCAGTCAGCCTCAGCAATCCTCCTGCCTCAACCTCCCAGGTTCTACAATTATAGGCAAGTGCTGTACCAGGTCTGGCTCTGTTCTCTTAACCGGTTATTATGTTATTGCTCTTCCTTCCTTCCTTTCTTCCTTCCTTCCTTCCTTCCTTCCTTCCTTCCTTCCTTCCTCTCTCTTTCTTTCTTGCCTTCCTTCTTTCCTTCCTTCTTTCTTTCTTTTTTTGAGGCAGGGTTTCTCTGTAGCTTTGGAGCCTGTCCTGGAACTTGATCTGTAGACCAGGCTGGCCTCGAACTCACAGAGATCCTCTGTCTCTGCCTCCTGAGTACTGGGATTAAAGGCGTGCACCACCACCGCCCAGCTCTATTATTTTTAACGAAAGAAAGATATCCTAGTATAGAAAAGCATCCGTGCAAAGTGGATGGATATAGTAACACTGCTTGTAGCAATTTATTGTGTGGGAAAAGGTGAGTATGGGTTATCTGGCGAGCATTATTCTACTCTGGCTTTTTTTGTTTGTTTGTTTTTCGAGACAGGGTTTCTCTGTGGCTTTAGAGCCTGTCCTGGAACTAGCTCTTGTAGACCAGGCTGGTCTCAAACTCACAGAGATCTGCCTGCCTCTGCCTCCCGAGTGCTGGGATTAAAGGCGTGCGCCACCATCGCCCGGCTGGCTTTTAACTTTTGAGTTTATTTTTATTTTTAGACCTGGTCTTGCTATGTAGCCCAACCTGGCCTGGAACTTGAAATCTTTTTTGCCTTACCTCCTAAGAGCTGGGATATAAGGGATGTATCACCGTACCCAGCTACCACCTAACACTTCTAACATTCCCTTACCTGGAGACCACTTTATAACAGGCACGGCTGGAGCTAAGCATGGTGGCCCATCTCTGATCCCAGCATTTGAGAGGCTAAGCCAGGAGGAACTAGAGTTCCACCATAGCCTAGGTTCCATCGTCAAGGCCAGACTTGGAAACACAGTGAGACTGTTCATCCCATCGACAAAGTTCTATCCGAGAAGTTCACGGTAGCTGTCGTGGTGGGGAAGGGTTTGTAGGATCCTGGTTTAGAATGCTTACCAATATCTATTTTATGTATACAAGTATTTTACCTGCATGTAGATCTGTGCACCATGTGCATGCCTGGTGCCCTCAGAGGTCATAGAGGGTGTTGGATCCCCTGGAACGGGAGCCACCACGCGGATGCTGGGAACTGAACCCAGATCTTCTATAAGAAAAACAAAAGCTCTTAACTGCTGGACCAGGCCTCCATTTCCTCATTTATTATTTTTGCAGTGCTGGGGATTGAACTCAGGGCCTTGTGCACTCACAGATAACTTTGTAGAATACCCCTGTGGCATCCCTATACCCACTGATCCAGATTTGATTGGTCTGGAGGAGAGCTTTGGTGTCTGCATTTCAAACCTTCCCAGGTCATTGCGTCTGTAAAAACACCATGTCTCAGGCTTAGGGTAGAGTTGTAAGTGGGCTAACAGAAGTGGGAGATAATGTAGTTTGGGGTGACAGAGGTGAGGAAGGAAGTAACTTGTCATGGGGAATAGATGCTCTGTGCAGATTCCCAGAAATGTGGGAAGAGCTGCCCCCTTGTGGGCATCAGAGACCATGACAGGTTTGATGTTTGAGCCTTAACTGGATGGGAAGGAAGAAGTTGGCTGAAATAGGGCAGGCAGGCGTAGGAAGCTTTAGGTGCACTGAGGAGCCTGAAGTAGAAAAATTGCTGTAAGGTAGAATGGCAACATGAGTTAGAGGCCCTCCGTGGCTACCTGCCATTTCTCGAAAAGCCCCTCAAAATCAAGGTATGGTGCTACATATCTTAATTCCAGGGCTCAGGAGAGGCAGGTGGATCTCTGGGAGTTCCAGGTTTGCCTGGTCTACAGAGGAAGTTTCAGATCAGTCAGGGCTTTGTACTGAGACTCTGTTTCAAAGGAAAAACAAGTCGGGCATTATGGCATACCCCTTTAATCCCAGCACTCAGAAGGCAGAGTAGCAGATCTCTGAGTTCAAGGCCATCTTGGTCTATAGCCAAGGCTACGTAGAGATACCCTGTTTCAAAATAAACAATTAAACAAATAAATAAAATAAAATAAAAGAGTTAAAGTTTAGTTTGAGCTAACCTGAGGCCTTATCTCAAAGAAACTCCTTACACACACACACACACACAGGCACATGCACACACACACTCACACACACGATGCTGAGTGGCTGTGAAATGTTAGGATCATGTTAGCAATAATTCCAAATTCATCAGCTCCCAATCAGAGAAGAGACTGGGTGAATATGACGGATGCCACATGGCCATTAAGCCAGACACAAAGGCACCTAAGGAGCCTGGAAGGCAAACAACTGGGTGTGGCGGTCCCTGGCTACAAGGCAGGCACCAGAAGACAGAGTTTAAAGACTTGGGTTAGAAATGCTGTTCAGTCGACAGACGACAGAGTGCTTGCCTGGGTACAGGCCTGGGTCCAATTCCCAGCATCACATAAACCAGGCCTGCGGGTTTGTGACCGTAATCCCGGCACTGGGTAGGTAGAGGCAGGATGGTCAGAAGTCCAAGGTCATCCTTGGCTACAGCAAGAGTTTGAGGTCATCCAGGGATGACGTGATACCTGCTCTCAAACAACAGCAGTGAAAACAAACCAGGGGCTGGAGAGTTGGCTCAGCAGGTAAGAGCACTTGCTGCTCTTTCAGAGGACCCAGGTTCAGTTTCCAGTACATATAGGGTGGCTCATAATTGCCTGTTACTCTAGTTTCAGGGGATCCAACCTCCTGGTATCTTCTGACCTTGAGGGACATCCTGCATACATACCTGCAGACACTCACAAGTACACATAAAAAGAAGAATTAAACTTAAAAAACATAGCAGGGCCAGGCAGTGGAGGTGCATGCTTTTGATACCAACACTCAGGAGGCAGAGGCAGGCAGATCTCTGTGAGTTCAAGGCCAGCCTTGTTTACAGAGCAAGTGCCAGGACAGCCAGGACTGTTGCACAGAGAAAGCCTTGTCTTGGAAAAAGAAAAAAGAAACAAAGAAAGCAAAAACAAAGCAGGGTTGTTTAAAGCCAATGTGGGCTACAGAGCAAGAACTTGTCTCAAATAAAAGCAAACCTTGCAGGGTGTGGTAGCTCAGGCCTATAATGGCAGCATTCGGTATGCAGAGACAGAAGGATTGGTGTTCGAGGTTACCCTTAGCTGCCTGGGGAGTTCAAGGCCAACCAGAGTTTCCAGAGTCTTATCAAAATAAGCAAAAGGTAAAGGCTGGGTCACAAGGTGACAAATACTCAAACCGCATCTGTTCCGCAAAATGTCACCTTTAGGGGGGTGATCCAGGAAGGAGCCCTGGGCATGTTGTCCTGTGGGGGTACTAGGGTGGGGCTACAGGGTGGGGCCTATGTGAGGAACAGGAACAAGAGGGGTCAAGGGGCACAGCTATAGCTGCTGGTACTGGTCTCTTACAAAGCGGGAGGAAGGCTTCATAGAGCTGCCTGGCTGGCCTGCTTGCTGTTTGCCTGGAAGCAGAAAACAGGCATCCATGTGGTAAGGAGTCCTTCCTTGACCCGGTCACCTGGGAGCTCTGCCAGCTGGAGCGACGACCACACCAACTGCTGACAGATAGCTAGAGATCGCCTGAACGCTGGGCTTCCTGAGTGCTGCCGGGCTCCACCTTTGAGGGAGTTTGTATCTGGAAACTCAGGCTCCTTCCCAAAGCCCCAAAGCCTCCCAGTGAGCCTCTGCTGGGGACTCCAAACTTGGTGGCCATTTGTGTCACTTTGGGACCTTTGTCAGGCGCTCTGGAAGGCAGGACGCTGGTCCTCCCAGGGACCAGAGTTCCATGACAGAGGGGCTATCTGCTTTAGAAAGTAGACCATCAGGAAACTTCAGGGATTCTTGGGGACTTCTCAGAACCAAGACTCAAATAGAAAAGGAGCTGCTATGAACAATGCAGGGTGGGAGGCAGGGGGAAGCCCCTTTCTCTGACCCTAATGCTGGTGCTAGAAAGAGACTTAGTGATATAGCATTGTGGTGCACAGAATCCACCAAGCGTCAGGTTGGTTCCTTCTAATTCTTGCTACACGCCAGGCATCCCCCACATGCTATTTTATCCCCCGCCCCAACAAACACACAAGCTTGCCAGAAGAGAAGCAGGGAACTCTTGGAGGTGCGTGGATGTGTGTCCAAAGACACAGCATCAACCTCCAGTGTAGACTCATTGAGATGGAGACACACTGAGATGGAGACACTGAGATGATGGAGACACACTGAGATGATGGAGACACACTGAGATGATGGAGACACTGAGATGATGGGGACACTGAGATGATGGAGACACACTGAGATGATGGAGACACACTGAGATGATGGGGACACTGAGATGATGGAGACACACTGAGATGATGGGGACACTGAGATGATGGAGACACACTGAGATGGAGACACACTGAGATGATGGAGACACACTGAGATGATGGGGACACTGAGATGATGGAGACACACTGAGATGATGGAGACGCATCTGAACCGGCTCTGGGCAGGTCAGGTTTGCAGATCTGCTGCCATTTGAGCCTGGACTATACTGGAAACCTAGAGTTTCAGCATGATCTGCCACAAGAGAGGCTGTCTGTATGAAAAGATGAAAGCCCAGCCTGGGGATGGCTCAGCAGCTGAGAGCATGTACTTCTGCAGGAAGGCCTGGATTCAGTTCCAACACCCACATCAGATGACTCGCAACCCCCTACAACTCCAGGTCCAGGGAATCTGATGTTTTCTGGTCTCTATGGGCACCTACACACACATGTGCGTATGCAGACGAGCAGGCGTGCACACACATACACATACATTTAAAACGGAAGGAAAGCCTCAGGTTTGGAAAGCAGCTTGGCGATAGAACGTGTGTAAGACCCAGGTGCTTGGAGGTTATAGCCTGGAAGTTAGCTAACTCCCCCCTTTCTGCCTTCGATAGTACCCCCCGTCCTCTGTAAGTCCAGCTTTGCTAACGGACAAGTGTGGGAGGACAGAGGGACAGGTAATGCCATTGATTAATCTGCCCTTCGGGCAAACTCCCATTGATTTTCTGTGTCTCCTTTGAAGTAATAATAACTAGCAATTATTGAGCACCATCTGTATGATGAGCACTGATGGAGGAGGGTCATCTTTCTATCTGTTGTTTCATTGGTTAATTAATAAAGAAAACTGCTTGACCTTTGATAGGACAAAAAATTAGGTAGGCGGAGAAAACAGAACAGAATGCTGGGAGAAAGAAGCCGAGTCAGGCAGTCGCCATGATTCTCCGACCCCAGACGGATGTAGGCTAAAATCCTTCCTGGTAAGCCACCTTGTGGTGTTACACAGATTATTAAAAATGGGTTAATTGGGGGCTGGAGAAATGGCTCAGCGGTTAAGAGCATCGCCTGCTCTTCCAAAGGTCCTGAGTTCAATTCCCAGCAACCACATGGTGGCTCACAACCATTTGTAATGAGGTCCGGTGCCCTCTTCTGGCCTGCAGGCATACATACAGACAGAACATTGTATACATAGTAAATAAATAAATTAAAAAAAATGGGTTAATCGATATGTAAGAGCTAGCCAATAAGAAGTTATAACCAATGGGCCAGGCAATGTTTAAAAGAATACAGTTTCTGTGTAGTTATTTCGAGTAAAGCTGGCCAGGTGGTGGGATGCAGCCCGCCGTTTACTACAGAGCACTGACGTTAGGCCCTTTCACTTCTTTCATTTAATCTTCAAATAATCCCAAAATGTAGCACATGTCCTTCATTACCCAAGGAGGGTTAGTTCTAGCCTTTCTCCCTTATCTAAAGAGACAGAGATGGTGATGTAGTTCAGTGGCTTCTATGATAACCATGGCAAAAGGAGAACATAGAATTTGTACATAATGTATGTACATTCTCATGTATGCTTTAAATCATCTGTTAATTATAATATATAATTGACGTAATCCTATGTAAATAGGTGTTACACCATGTTGTTTTGGGGAAAACAGCACACACACAAAAAACATCTGTAGGACTAGAGAGATGGCTCAGTGGGTAAATGGTTGCTATGCAAGCAAATCTGAGTTCTGATCTCCAGAACCGTGGGGAAAGACTGGTGTGGGGCATGCACCTGTGATCCTAGTGGGGCATGCACCTGTGATCCTAGTGGGGCATGCATGCACCTGCAATCCTAGTGGGGCATGCACCTGTGATCCTAGCGGGGCATGCATGCACCTGCAATCCTAACGGGGCATGCACTTGTGATCCTAGTGGGGCATGCATGCTCCTGCAATCCTAGTGGGGCATGCACCTGTGATCCTAGCGGGGCATGCATGCACCTGTAATCCTAGCGAGGCATGCACCTGTGATCCTAGAGGGGAATGCACCTGCAATCCTAGTGGGGCATGCATGTACCTGTGATCCTAGTGGGGCATGCACCTGTGATCCTAGCAGGGCATGCACCTGTCATCCTAGTTTTTCAAGGTAGAGACAGGATTGTGTAGAGTTCACTGGGCAGCCAGTCTATCAGTCAGTGAGCTCCAGGTTCAATGACAGACCCTGCCTCAAAAAAATAAGGTGGAGTGCAATCGAGGAAGGCAGATGACACCAACTTCTTGACCTCTCACATGTACATATACGAGTTCTTGCACACGCAACACACTCATAGACCACACACACACATCTATACTTGTTTATTTTTCAAACATATTTGCCCACAGTTGTTGAGTGCACTCACATGGACACAGAAGGCCAATTGCATTTTTTGTCTGAAGAATCTACGATCACCCAGCACCTTTCGGTTTTGATTGCTTTTGGCTAAGATCAAGTGTGGTGATTTTTTTTTAAAGATTTTAAATTAGTTTAATTTATGTGGATGGATGTTTTGCTTCCATGTATGTCTGTGAACCACATGTGGTCCTGGTGCCCACAGAAGAGGGTTATGGATCTCCTGAAGTTATAGACAGTTGTGAACCACCATGTGGGTGCTGGAAATGGAACCTGGGTCCCCTGGAAGAGCAGGCAATGCTCTTAGCCTCTGAGCCATGTCTCCAGCCCCAAGTGTAGTGACTTTTATGCTCTGAGCACTTGCTGGTTGCTCCCATCAAGACAAGAGACAGGGAGCTATGAAAATGGCTCACTCATCCCTCAGCCGCTTCCCTCCAAGACAGTTACCATTTTGATGCCAACTGCCCTGAAACAAAATCGTTTTGGCCAGTCCAGGTTTCCTCCATAAATTGGAGCCACATCTGGTCTTCACAGAGAGCCAGGCATTCCAGGAACTCATAATTGAGGGTCCGGGTTCGAGCCACCAGCTGGCAGCGTGTTCCCCTGGGAGAGAGTCATGGGCAAAAGCTGATCTCCACAGTAGTGATTCATTTGCCAGAGAAAAACCAGGAAAGGGGTTCTGTTTATGAGCCCAGAACGTATCTGTAAGCCTGTACACCCCCTCTTTAGTATCTAAAATGTTCTTCCCACCCGATAGCCCTGCCTCTCCCCCAGCACTCCCTGGACCATCCAGGGGTCACACCTTCCATGGAGGGCAGCCAGGAGGGCTTTGTCATCTGCACAGTCCACAATGCCTTCTCCACAATCCCGCAGTCCAAACTGTGCTGCCGCTGGGGAGGTCTGTAATGATTTTAGCATCAAAGCTCACTTGGTGGTGAAAGCAGACCTTGTACAGTGTATGGGTATCTCTCTGTGGGTGTGGGTGTGTTTGGCTGCAGAAACCGGTGGATATGGTTATGCGGTGCTCAGGGAGGAGTGGCATCGATGTCTGGTATATATTTCCTTCCTTCCAAGGTCTTATTTGACCCAAGCTGGTCTTGAACTCCTCCTCCATCTGCCTCCACCTCCCAAGTGCTGGGGTCACAGACCTATGCTTCCTTGACTGGCTACATATACTTTCTTCAAAGATTCGTTTTTGTTTCTGTGTGTGCCGGTGCCTGGGTAGACCATAAAAGAGCATTGGACACCTCTGCAGCCTGAGTTACAGGAGGTTGTGAGCTGTAATGTCTAATGTGGATGCTGAGAACTGAACTCAGGTCCTCGGAAGGAGCAGCTCAGCTTGTAGACTAACTACTAGCCATCTCTCCAGTCCGGGCTACGTATAGTTTCTAAAATCCCAGATAGCCTCTGACTGTAGGGGTTCTGTTTAAAGAATTATGCCCTCCTTGACTTCCAAAGCACTGTGCTCCCAAGGAACCGGCTGTCTCCTGGCCTGCGGGCATATGGCTTGTTTCCGTTCCTAGTTTTGATGGGTGGAACCTGTCCCTATCTATTCTACACTGTCTCAACTGAGGGATGGCAGACACGAAGTCATTTATATATACTTGTATACAGATTGGTCCTTTTAGAGTTTGCCTCTGTTGCGAGAAGGGAGTTTGGAACAAGTGGATACTTTGTAGACCGGGACCAAGGGCAAACAGATGGGAGATGAGACGAGTCCTCTACTCTGATAGGGCAGCCAGACATCCTGGAGAACAGGCAGGCAGCCTTGGACCTAAACACAGAGTGAGGCCAGGGCAGTTCAAGCAGGCCGTCTTCATGGCTCGGGACTCTGACGCACACAGGACAGTCAACTTGCGGTCATCACTTGTTTTTAAGATTTATTTATTCTGTACACAGTGCTCTACCTGTAGGCCAGAAGAAGGCACCAGATCTCACTGTAGGTGGTTATGAGACAGCATGTGGTTGCTGGGAATTGAACCCAGGACCTCTGGATGAGCAACTAGTGCTCTATACCGCTGAGCGATCACTTCATATGAACTCTTTCCCCCTGAGTTTCCCAAGCGTTGGGGTACCAGGAGGAGGTTTTCTGTTTTTGCTCCCCAGATCTAAACAGGAGCAGCAGATTCTAAAGGCATGTGGCGAAAGTGTGTCTCTCTGGCAAGTGCCACCACCCAGGGAGAGTCCAGCAATGGCTTTCTAAAGCTTTTGGTCATTGGGAGGGTGGAAGAATCACAGCTTCTGAGGCAGTGATGTTCCCATTTTGATTTTTTTTTTTTTTGAGACAGTCACACTATGTAGTCGTTGCTGGCCTAGAACTCACTCTGTAGACCAGAATGGCCGAGATCCACCTCTCTCTTTCTCCCCAGGGCTTGGATTAAAGGCATGTATCACTGTATCTGGCCCTTTCCTGTTTTTAGAGGCTCCTGGTTATTGCAAAAGAAGAGGTCCCCAGACATGGCTTTGTGCGTTGTGAAAGCTGAGGTCTTTCGCAGGCAGGGACAAGAAAATCCCTGTACCTAACTGGATGGGCAGCGTCAGGAGCGCCCCCTGCTGGGTGTGGCCGGCCCAACTCCAGACTGTACTGCTAAGGGACGATCAGCGCTCACTGTGCCACCTGGCGGCGATGGCGGGAAGCGCCTGTGAGTGCGGCCACCTAAACCCCGCGTCCGAGCCTTGACTGCCTGCTGCCCAGGCAGCAAAGGGTTAAGCTGTCAGCGGTGCGAAGTTAAACAGGTGTCAAAGGCGCCCCATATATCTGCAGATTGAAATCAAATTCTTTGCCGTATAAAAAGATAAATTACCCAGGCGCTGCCGCGCGTCCCACTCATCACGCCAGCGCCAGACGGCAAGCAATTTTTTTTTTTTTTAATGTGCTAACGACCTAATCAAGCAATCAAGTCGGAGAAGATTGCAGAGTGACCGGGGCAGCCATCTGCCGGCGAGCCCCGCATTCATTTCCGCGCCCCCGCACCGGGCGGGGGCCGGGGAGGGAGCTGCCGGGGAGGAAGAGGGGGAAAAATCCTAAACAAATTAACACCCAATTTTCCCCGTCTAATTAGTTAAATGAGAAGTGTTTGGGGTCCCCCGGGGAAGGGGAACAGCTCACGGTGAGGCGATCACTGCCTCCCCAGCATTAATTAGTGCGGGTCAATGCCGTGGCTCCCGGGAGAGAAGCCGCTTTAATTTCCCGTGATATTTCAGTGCCTGAGGCCCATCGATTCAAACTGAAATTAACTTATTTTTCAATCAGCCCAGGGCTGCCCCTGGGGGTGACTCTTCTTTTGCCGCCTCCTGAATAGAGCAGGAGCAATTTTTCATCAAAAGCTGATACCTTGGCCGCCCAGGGCGGGGGAGGGGCCCACAGGGAAGGGCGGGGGCGCCAGAGGCGAGTAGATGGAAAGCCCCCAGGAAACTGGTTTTCTTTTCCTAGTTTCCTACCCTGCGATCAAGATGGGACCAGAAACGCCAGGGGGCTTCCAGGCCCACCGGTTTCCCAAAGAGTATCAAAGACAAGGCTGGGAAACTCTAGGCTCTGTCGGCAGCTGGTCTCAGGAAGGCTGCTCGGGGGAGAGGCCTCCTGATCCTCTGAATAGGGCTGGATTCCTGGATCTCCCCCTGGAAGGAAGCTGCAGTGGAATGGGGGATGTAGCTCAGTGATAGAATGCTTGCCTAGCATGGGCAAGCCCTGGGTTCCATCCCCGGCCCTGCAGGTGTTGATGATGAAGCTGCAGCTGTAGACACCCCCAAGGGACCCCAGCGTAATGCTTCTTCAGCCCATGCCAATCAACTCTGGGCCAGATATTCAGTCTTTGGGATGTCACCTATCAAGTCCTCTGCTAGGTCCCTATCTTCTCGGGCCTAGGGCACTAGAAAACATCACCACGTTCCTTTTCTGACCCAGGAATGTCACCCACCTTTCTAAAATTCCATTCGAAGTTAGGCCTGAAATGAGGGCAGCAAAGTGTGTGTGGCAGACGATGGTGGCACAGATGGGAGAAGTCAGGAAAACGTGGCAGACCGGTACCCAAGAAGTCTACCACCTGCTGCCAGACCCCCAGACACCAGCATGGCCCTGCCTCCAAGTATACGAGTATACCCACATTTCTGGGCTCCACAGACATACCCTTGCACTCTTCCCTGAGTGTGGCAGGTAACAGGGCCAGGGAATTTGCTCTAAAAAAAAAATCTGCCAGAACTGTCATACACAAAAACCCTGTCTCAAACAAAAACAAACAAACAAACAAAAAACAACAAAAAAATTCCTTGTTTCATTTAATACATATGTGTGTTTTGTCTCCTTGTGTGTGCCTGATACCTTCACAGCCCAGAAGAGTGTGTCAGACCCCTGGAACTGAAGTTACGGGATGTTATGATCTCATGTGGGTCCTGGGAATCAAACCCGGGTCCTCTGGAAGAGCAGCTAGTATTCCTAACCACTGAGCCATCTCTCCAGTCCCTGGAATTTGTCATTTTGCAAACCAGAGGGTCTGTTACAGGCATGGCCTGTGGGTTGGACAGCTATGAAAGCGGCCCAATACAAAATTGTAAACTTAATTAAAACATGATGGGGGGGGGCTGGAGAGATGGCTCAGTGGTTAAGAGCATTGCCTGCTCTTCCAAAGGTCCTGAGTTCAATTCCCAGCAACCACATGGTGGCTCACAACCATCTGTAATGAGGTCTGGTGCCCTCTTCTGGCCTGCAAACATACATGCAGACAGATTATTGTATACATAATAAATATTTTTTAAAAAACATGATAGGGTTTAGGCTTTTGGGGGGACAGGGGGTGTTGAGACAGGGTTTCTCAGTGTATGTAGCCTTGGCTGTCCTGGAACTCATTCTGTAGACCAGTCTGGCCTCGGACTCTCACAGATCCGCCTGTCTCTGCCTCCGGAATGCTGGGATTAAAGATGTGCGTCACCACTGTCTAACTGGCTTTTATATTTTTATTTAAATTTGATTGTGTGATAGTCAAGCCAGAACTT
Source organism: Chionomys nivalis (assembly GCF_950005125.1). Classification (NCBI taxonomy): domain Eukaryota; kingdom Metazoa; phylum Chordata; class Mammalia; order Rodentia; family Cricetidae; genus Chionomys; species Chionomys nivalis. The sequence goes on along the minus strand of NC_080095.1, from coordinate 40,311,849 downwards.
CATAGATAATAGCACCCTGTTGCAACACCAAGAGGCACACCCGTACACTGAAGTGTGAGCACCTGCAAGGTCCCTTGCACATGTGTGGGCATTCTACCTGCACACTATGAGCCATACCGGCTGCTGCCCACCTGCAGAGCCTCGTTTGGAAACGCCCTTAGCCAATCTTCCTAGACAGGCTTTGATTTAAAACAAGGAATGGATCCATGTTGCCCACGGTCGGCTCATCTTGATGCCTGCCATCCTCCCTGAGACTCCGCGGCCTGCCATCCTCCCTGAGACTCCGCGACTCCGAGGAATAGGAGAGCTGGGTCAAGAACCCCTTCTGAGGCAGAGCGGGGTGAAGGCCTCGGGCCTAGGGTTTCTCAGAGCCCAGCTCTGCCCGTTTCTCTGCACTGCCAGGTTTGGTTCCAGAACCGCAGAGCCAAGTGGAGGAAGAGAGAAAAGTGCTGGGGCAGGAGCAGCGTCATGGCTGAGTACGGGCTCTACGGGGCCATGGTCCGGCACTCCATCCCCCTGCCTGAGTCCATCCTCAAGTCTGCCAAGGACGGCATCATGGACTCCTGTGCCCCGTGGCTACTGGGTAAGAGCCCGCACCCTCCCTGGGGCCCTGCCCCTGTGGTGAGGAGAGCAAGCGGGCTCCAGGGAGAGGGAACTGAACACTGGGTAGGGAGGCCTCGGTCCCAGTGACCCAATGGGAAAGAGGTCTTCCAAGCAGGCCACCCCATCTTCTGGGCCATCCTTCGTACCTACCTACTGGGTGTCAAGACTCCCATTCTGGAGTCACTGGCTTCTTTTGTCCTGTGAGGAGGGATGTGACCCTCCCCCTAGGCTTTGTCCTCCTTCCTCTGTGACTAAAAGTGAACTTATAGTGAATGAAATATCTCCCTGTGTGGGTTAAGCGAACTCCTGTGTCCCTTTGGCCGCCTCTAGTTTTGCCCAAGAACTTCTTTGCCCCAAACCTCCCCATCTTCCATCTATCAACTGTCATCCGGGCATCAACTTATCTTGGGGTCTTAAGACCTGAGATCCTGTGACAAAAGGCTAGGGGAGATGCCCTGAAGGAACAGGACAGGTTGGGGGCGGGGGGGGGTGCTCAAGCCCAAGGTTTGGTGTAGAGAACTTCGCTGAAGACCTGGTTCCCCGCCAGCCACCCTCCCACCCCCTGACCCTGGTCCGGCTGTGGGACTTGACTGTGGTATGTGAAGAAAGGCTTTCTGCTCCTCCTTAATTCTGGCCTCTCTCTATCTTTGCCGTTTTCAGTTCAAGATGGCTTTCCCAGGCGCTTTTCTAAACCCGAATACCAACAATTCTTTTTAGGGATGCACAAAAAGTCGCTGGAGGCAGCAGCTGAGTCGGGAAGGAAGCCTGAGGTGGAACGGCAGACCCTGCCCAAGCTCAACAAGATGGAGCAGGAGGACCGGGCCCCAGACGCCCAGGCAGCCATCTCCCAGGAGGAACTGAGGGAGAACAGCATTGCGGCCCTCAGAGCCAAAGCTCAGGAGCACAGCACCAAGGTTCTGGGGACTGTGTCAGGGCCGGACAGCCTGGCCAGGAACGCTGAGAAGCCAGCAGAGGAGGAAGCCATGGATGAAGATAGGCCAGCAGAGAAGCTCAGCCCACCGCAGCTGGAGGACATGGCTTAGGTCAAGAAGAGCTGGCTCTGGAACCCCGAGACTCTCTCCTCTCAGGGCCAGTGGTGTAGGGAATTCTCTCTGAGGCGAGGCCAGGTCTGGCTTCTATCTCCTCCCTACACCACAGGCCCTTGATTACCCCAGCAGCTCTAGGCACAGGCCAGTTCTGGCCATAGTTTTTGACTATGATGAGACATTCCGGACCTACTCCTGACTTCCAAACTTCCTCATCCTAACAGCCTGCCTCTGGAGCCTTGTTGCCACCCCCGCGTCAAGGTCCTACCACTCCATCCCTTGGTGACGCTTGCTTGTCCAAGCCTACCCCTTACTCTCTGCTGTCTAGTCTTTTACAGCTTGTGGACTCCACCCGCCCATCCCTAAAGCCTGCCGCTGTGAGCCCACAGCCTGGCACAGCTGTGACTGGACCTGCACACCGGCTCAGGTGTCCTGGGCACCCCAGCACTAAGCAGGTTCCTCCCTCTCCATCGGTTCCTTCTAGCAGGCCTGGACCTTGGCTCCTGCTGTGTGAATATATCGCTCTGCTGGCCCACACATAACCTCTGCATCTTCCGCCCTACCCGCCAATGGCCAGAACCAAGACTAAACAGAGCAAGTCTCAGACTGGGTTTCCCCCACCCCACCCTGTCCCATGCCATGCTGTGATCACCCTCAGGTGCTTTCTCATATCCAGCTTGCCCTAGGTTCCTACTTTGCAGAGGTAGCAATACCATAGGTTTCGGTGTACAGGCCCTGCTCCCTGAGGGAGGGAAAACTCACCAATGCTGCGGCTCACTGTTCTGCTGCAGAATTGTGCCCCAGGGCTTGTGTTTCTGAAGCATCCTGGCTCTTCCGCCTAAGACTTTGACCTGCTAGTTAAGGCTTCCTTCCGCTAGAGCCCCTGAGATACCGGTAGTCTCAACCTTCCTAAATGCTACGACCCTTTAATACAGTTCCTCAGGTGGTGGTGACCCCCAACCATAAAATTGTTTCGTTGCTACTTCATAACTGTAATTTTGCTACTGTTATGAGCTGTAAATTTCTGATATGCAGGACATCTGTATGGGACCCCTGCGGGGGTTCGCGACCCACGGGTTGAGAACCTCTACCGTAGCCTATTGGCTCACACGTGCCAGCTTTGGAGAAACATGGTGCAGCTTGAAAGCCACAGACCTGGCTTTACCTTGACCTAGGCATTCCTAAAAAGTCTAAAAACCTAAAGCAGGCCTGTGCTACACATATGTGTCACGGATGTACGACAGGGAAGACACAGAGCGAAGCTCATAGGCAAACAAGGCAGGTGGCCAGCGAAAAACCTACAGGAAGCTGCAGGCCCTCATAGCTTCGTGCCGGCTGCATGCCCGGAAAAGCTGCAGGCCCTCATAGCTTCGTGCCAGCTGCATGCCCGGAAGCGTGCCGTGGAGGAGGGGCCGTGCTGGACATCCCACCCACCTCTGCTGGGGCTGCTTCACAAGAAAGGCCCAAGACAGGAAGTTGTGACTTTTTAATCTGTTTTGACGGTTGCTTTCTTCCTTGTTCCACTCATAGAATGCTCCCACTTGCAAGTTTTTGTCTCCTTCTGGGTTGAGATGTTAGACCCTCGCCCTGGCGTGTAAATAATGTACATAACGTGAGAAGGAAGAAACTGGATACTGGGATGTTTGAAACACTGAACGGTCAGAACTTTTAGGTATTCAGAGCATAATTTCTGTGTTGTTTTCTGTAAAGACACAAGCAAGAATAAAATTCATGCAAAGACTGCTGGAAATGGAACCAGGTGTCTTCTCTAGGCGGGGCAATAGCTTCCATGTGTTGGCAGGTGGCATAAAAGGTAAATCCACAAAGATTTTTGGGCCCAAACTAGGTTCTCCCTTACAAAATTACTCCAGACTCCAACCAGGCATAGTAGCACATGTCTTTAATACCAGCACTTGGGAGGCAGAGGCATGTGAATCTCTGTGAGTTCCAGATCAGTCAGGCCTACATAGCGAGTTTCAGGACAGCCATGACTACATTAAAGAAAAAAAAAAAAAGGCAAAACAAATACTCCAGACTTTAAGGAATAATGGAGTAACTGGCTTGTCTCTAAATGTTCATTTTATACCATATCTGAGTAGCACTAAGTCATTGCAAGCCTAATTTCCTGAGTCATTACCCATAGGCCCCTGCTCATCCCCACACAGAAAGGAGACATTATTTTTTCTCTCTGTGTTTCTTTCTACCCAAGGCTCTTTCTCTGGAGATTCCCTCAGTTCAGAGCCTCCTCCCTCCTTGAGTTCACACCTATGTGTTTATGTGTCTCGCCTTCAACCTTCACATAGCAAGTAGAAAAGGTGTGTGCATCCGGTGATGCTAAGCTTCTGCCAAAGAGGAGGGGGACCCAGAGAGATGACCCAGCCATTGAAAGTCCCTGCAGTCAGGCGGTGGTGGTGCACACCTTTAATCCCAGCATTCGGGAGGCAGAGGCAGGCGGATCTCTATGAGTTCGAGGCCAGCTTGATCTACAAGAGCTAGTTCCAGGACAAGCTCCAAGGCTACAGAGAAGTCCTGTTTTGAAAAACCAAAAAAAAAAAAAAAAAAAAAAAAAAGAAAAGAAAAGAAAAAAAGAAAGTCCCTGCTTTTCAGTTCTAAGTACCAGAGCTCAGATGTCAGCACCCATATAACCAGCCAGATGCCTTGCAAAATGCCTGAAATCCCAGTTCTGAGGGATTTGACACTCTCTTCTGGCCTCTGCGCCCAAAGGTTTGAGCACTCACTCCCACAGACACACAGAAACACATATACAGACACATACCACACAAACACACAGAGACACACAGAGACACACACCACACAAACACACAGAGACACACACCACACAAACATACACACAGAGACACACACCACACATACACACACACCACACAAACACATACACACAGACACACACCACACAAACACACATAGACACAGACACACCCATATACCACACAGACAGACACACAGACACACATCTTTAATAAAAGAGGATGGAAGTGAAGAATTGCGTCCAGAAGGTGCAGAGATTGCCTGCGCACAGCTGTGCCCCACGACATGATGATTCTTGGGTGGAATTATGAGATGACAGAGAGAGAAAGAGAGAGAATGAGCAGACTAGAGAGGTGGTATTTGCGCTCATGAAATCTCATAAGATTGTTTCAAATTGGCTCAAGTCGTGGAACTCCCTGGCAGAAGAGATTGCTGGCAGCCAGTCAGGCTGAATGACAGGAGAGGAAGGTCTTCAGACGATCCCGATTAGACCCAAATGTGGTCCTCCTCATCCCGAGGCTGAGGGTGCTCATGGGAACCGGCTGTCTCCTACGTGGTGAAGGGACGAAACGTGTCCTGCCTGCGTGGGCTCCCTGTGCACCCCTCAGTCTAGGAAGACCTTCCCTCTTCCCACCCACCCCTACCCTTCAGAAAAGCATGCTGCCACTCCCCAGACCTGTCCTTCAGTCAGGACTTGCGACCTCCACTCCGTCACAGCACCGGCGTTTTCCCGTTTTTTCCTGTCATGGTGTAAGTTTTAATTTGCAACTCTATCTTCCTCTCCAGATTGATTTCCTAGGTAGAGTCTACATCTAATTTATCCTTTTGTCCCAGGACCCATCAAAGGGCCTGCTACTCCAGCATTGTTAGGTGAATGGATGGATGGATGAGTGAATCTATAACTTACTCATCGATAACTTAACGAGACTTACTGAGCATCTAATGTGTGTGAGCTCTGCTACACACCAGCATCGCATGTGTCTCACTGGGCAAGGCACTGGGCGGCAGTGGCAGGCAGGGCAGTCCTGAGTGCCTGTTCTCCTGGAGGTGACAGTCAGGGGAGAGACACTGAGTCCAGTGACCACCTGAGTGAGTGTAAAATAACAACGGCCTAAGGTCTCAGACACATAAGGGGCCATGAAACCAAAAAAATACGGTGACGCGACCATCTCGGGAACCTGGGTCAAGGAGCTCACCTTTGAACTTCTTGCCTTTTAGCATCTGCTCTCATAGCTCTGGAAGGACACTGGGAAAAGCCCCACAAAGCCACCATGCCAAGGTCTGAGCCTTGGCGCTGCTCCACCCCTAGGCAGATCTGGGGAACAGACAACTGGGACAATCGAGATGATTGGGAGATGCTAGCAATCCTCTTGGACAGTCACCCTGGACCTGGGAAGAGATAGGAGCCGGCTACCAACAATCAGCAGGAGGCAGGGGACCGGCTACTGGTCTGCAGATCATCAATGACAGAGAAGCTGGGCCGGAAGGGCAGATGGCCAGGCACAATCGGGGCAGAGCAAAGAGTACCATTGCTCAGGTGCACACCCGTTAACTCCATCCCTGGAAGGGCTGAGGCCCTGGGGTCACAGGCCCACTGGCTGACCATAGAAAGCCGCGTGCTTCAGGAAGCATGAGACAGTGATGGAAAGGGCTGGAGGGACTGATTGATGAGGGCTGTCTGAGATGCTGCACGGCCTAGGCAGGGATAGATGAGGAGGAGGCCAGCTGGGGGCAGGGAGAGTGGTGCGTTGGGAGGGGGTGGAGTGGGACCTCCTGAGGGCAGGGGCTATGGCTTGGAGCAAACACTACCAGGAGAGATCTGGTCTTTGTAACCACCGGAATCTGGTTTCCAGTCCATGCTGGCCTCTCCAGCCTATGTCACCTACACCCCCACCCCACTGGGGCCTTAGGGTCTTTCCCTTGCTCCATGAGAGGCACAGACCTGGGGTGCTGTACCTAGCCCATCGGTTATGACTAAGGGGACATAAAAATGCCAGATGTGAATAATGGGAAACTTGGGGAGAGGTGCTGGGAACGCTGGACCCCAGCTCTCAGTTCTTCTGGAGAGCCCGGTGTGGAAAGCATCTGTAACACAGCCCTCAGCAGGTGGCATCTCTGGGTTAGAACAAGCGCCAGACCTGCCCCTTACCCTGTCTCTCTAATCCCTAGGTCTCTGGTTACCAAGTTAGTCCCCTGGCACCCTCTGGTCAAAAGCCAGTGGCTTCCTTTGTCCTTGGGCCTCCCTGGGGTCCTCTCCCCCACCTCTGCCCCTCCCAGGCTGTCCCTCATCCCGGGCGTCAGCAGTCCTGCTTAGTCACAGCTGAGTGGAACCAACAGCGTCTCCTTCTATTAACTCCCCGCTACGGATCAGTCCCGCGGGTGCTAATGGTTCTGGGATTGGCAGCCTCACCCCCCATCCCTACTCCTCTCCGATGTGCCTGAGACCCCTCCATTCATCTCCATGGCTTTGCCCCCAGTGTGGCTGAGCTAGGCTGTGTGGACCTCAGGGAGTCTCTGCTGCAGCAAAGGGGTCAGGACCGGTGAGATGGGTGGCCTTGGTTTAAGCTGGAAAGACACAAGCTGTCCTCTAGTACAACAGGTGGACACTACCCTCCGTGGTATTTTGAATGAGAATGACCCCCATAGGGCTCCCATATTTGGATGCTTGGTCCCTAGTTGGTCAAATTGTTTTGGATTAAGGGGTGTGGCCGTGTTGGAGGAGGTGTTCCACTGTGGGTAGGCTATGAGATTTCAAAAGTTCAGGCCCAGTCTGTGTGTGTGTGTGTTTGTGTGTCTTTCTGTCTCTCTGCCTCCTGCTTGTGGCTCAGATGTAAAAGTGCAGCTACTGGTTCAGCGCCATGTCTGCCAGCTACCATGCTCCTTGCCATGAGACTCACCCTCTGAAACTGTAGGCAAGCCTCCAATTAAATGCTTTCCTTTAGAAGTTGCTTTGGTTGTGGTGTCTCTTCGCAGAAGCAGAAAGGTCACTCAGATACTCTCCTATTCTTGCTTGGGGTCTCTTGACCTGGGAGGGGGTGGCTGAGGAAAGTAATCATGGTGGCCTCCAAGGAGAAAGGGAAGCTTACCTTCAGTTCTGATAGGTGAAGCAGAGGAGGTTTATATGTGGTACTGGGGATCAAATTCAGGGCTGGAACCTGATCAGAAGCATGAAAAGTCACTCAGTGGCCTGGAGAGGTGGCTCATTGGTCAAGAGCACTTGGTGTTCTTCCAGAAGACCAGAGTTCAATTCCTAGTACACATTGGACAGTTCCTAACCATCTGTAAGTCCAGCCCTATCTGGAATCCTCTTCTGGCTTCCAACAGCATCACACACACACACACACACACACACACACACACACACACAAAACCTTTAAAACAAAGTGGCTCAGCTAATTACAAGGACGCAGGAATTAGATGGACAAAACAAGAAATTGCCAGTTGCCAGGACAGGTGCAATAGACACAGAGTGTGCTCAGATCAGTCTCCAAAGGGTCTCTTCCCCATTTCCCATGTCTTTGTACCTCATAATGTGCTAAGTATGGCTCAGCAGTAAGTCTGCCCATGGTTTCCATGTGTGCAAAAGGAGCAAGTGTCTGGGAAGTGGGGCGGGGAGGGGCAGAGTAGCATGAAGGACACGGTAGGAAACAGACTTTGGAGCCAGGCACAGAGCCCTACCCCATCTGGGGATTTCTATGCCTATGCCCAGGTGTAACAGTTTCCCATGAGGACAGTGTTGCCTGGAGGTGGGAAGAATGTCAGGCTGGATCCAAAAAATTGAGTTTAACAACTGCAAACTCTTCCCGGCAATGTCTCTGAGGTTGGCAGACTCACCTACCATGACACCCACCGCCTCACAGGGGTCTGGCCACGGTCCAAGGGCATGGTGAGAAATGATCTGACAAACTATTTGGCCTGGAGGGTGCTTGTTATTCTGCTGATTGAATTCTTTTTTTTCTTTTTTTTTTTCTTTTTGGTTCTTTGAGACAGGGTTTCTCTGTAGCTTTGGAGCCTACAGAATTAGTTCTTGTAGGCCAGGCTGGCCTCGAACTCACAGCGATCTGCCTGCCTCTGACTCCCGAGTGCTGGGATTAAAGGTGTGCGCCACCACTGCCTGGCTTTGATTGCGACTTTGATTGAATTCTTTAGTTATCATTTTAGTTTTGTGTTCTGGAGACCAGATCTCAGATGACCCAAGTTGGCTGCAAACTAGTCCTGCGGTGAGAGGCCGGATGCTCCAGCCCCATTCTCCCGGGTGCTGGGGTTACAGGCACAGCCTCCACACCCAGTCTGGTTTTTGTTTCCTTCCAGTAGCTGCAGCTACAGTCCGTAGAATGGCCACGCCACACCCCACCACTCCCCAGACGACAGGCTTAGGCTCCTGGGACTTTTTTCTTCAGTCTCTCTTCTTCTTATTGTTTTTCTGGCTCCTTTATGAGATACCAGCAGAGGAAGAGAGATGGAAGACTTGTTGACAGAGTAAAACTGACAGAACCTAGGCGTGGGCTGGACCAGGGGGTGTCATAAGAATGGGCTGTTTTGGGGAGCTGGAGAGATGGCTCAGAGGGTAAGAGCATTGCCTGCTCTTCCAAAGGTCCTGAGTTCAATTCCCAGCAACCACATGGTGGATCACATCCATCTGTACTAAGGCCTGGTGCCCCTTTCTGTCATCCAGGCAGAACACTGTACACAAAATAAAAAGAATGGGCTGTTCTGTTGGATGTGGCACATGCCTTTAATCCCAGTACTTGGGAAGCAGAGGTAAGTGGACTTTCTGAGTTTGAGACCAGCCTGAGTGAGTTCCAGGATAGCCAGGGCTACACATAGAAACTCCGTATCGAAAAATGAAAGCAAAATAAAACAAAAGAATGGATTGCCTTGGGGCTGGAAATACGCTCAGAGATGAAGAGTACTTGTTCCCAGCCTGCATACATGCACTCAAGCACGCACACAAACGTGCGTGCACACATACACACAGTGGCTCACAACTATTCAGTTCAAGGGGATCCAACCCCCTCTTCTGACCTCCACAGTCACCAGACACACATGTGGTATAGACTTAGGTACAGGGACAACACTCAATCACATAAAAATAAAATGAATTTATCTTTTCAAAAATTTAAAAAAAAAAAAAAATGACTTGTCCTGGGCCGGGTGTGAGAGTACACATCTTTAATCTTCACAACAGGAGGAAAAGGCAGGCAGATTGAGTTCCAGGTCATCCAGAACTGCATAGTGAAGCCCTTGAAAACAGGGGTGGGGGTAGGAGTAGGCGGGGCCTTTTCCAGTGCTGGCAGCTGATAGGACAGTGGTGTCGCTTAGCCTCACAGGGGAAAGGCCATCAATTTGCTTTGGTGTGTGAGTTTATTTTCTGTTGCTCTGAGGCAGTGGTTCACAGCCTGAGGGTCCCAACCCCTTCGAGGGTCAAAGGCCCTTCACATAAGGGTCGCATAAGACTATTAGAAAACACAGATATTTGCGTGATTCATAACTGTAGCAAAATTAGTTATTAAGTAGCAACAAAAATAATTTTATGGTTGGGGTCCCCACCACATGAGGGACTGTATTAAAGGGTTTGCAGCAGTGATTGAGAAACACTGCTCTAAGAGAATACCACAGGAAACAGAAGTTTATTTTTATAAAATATATTATAATAAAATATAAATTATAAAACAGAAGTTTATGCAGGGACTGGCAAGCTGGGCAAGCTATGACTGAAGAGGTGCACAAATAAAAGCAGATATTTTAAAATTTTGTTTAAAGGTCCCATCCAAGTTGGGCATGGTGGCATAATCCTTTAATCCCAGCACTCAGGAGACAGACATATCTCTGAACTCAAGTCCACAACTGGTCTAAACATTGGACTATTCTGGTCTAAATAGTGAATTCCAGCCTAGCCAAGGCTACATAGTGAGACCCTGTCTCAAAACAAAAGCAAAAGCTGGGCTGTGGTGGCACATGCCTTTAATCCCAGCACTTGGAAGGCAGAGGCTGGAGAATCTGAGGTTGAAGCCAGCCTGGTCTACAGAGTGAGTTCCAAGACAGCCAAGGCTGTTGCACAGAGAAATCCTGCCTCAAAAAACAAAAACACGGAGAGGATCTGGAAGGAGATCAAAACATACTGAATGAAAAAATTTAATAAATTTTTAGAAGTTTTTAAAAATGTCCTATCTCCTAGCACTGGGGCAATACATATGTATATAAACACACATTCTTACAATAGAATACAAAAATCTGGCAACAACAACAAAAAAGGGACTTTGGGCTCAATGACTTTATTTTATGCTTTTGAAGTTTGCCTATTTAACTTGTAGGGGGTCTTATTATTTAGCCCAGACAAGTCTCAAACTCATGATCTGCCTGCCTCTGCCACCATCCTTTTGGATTACAGGTATACACCACCACATTTGGCTTAAATTTTTTTCTTGTTCTGTAATACAGATTTTGTGTGTGTGGGGGGGGAGAAGAAACAAAAATAAGACAAAACCCATCAACCTTATTTTAGCTGATAAGGAAAAGGGGATTATTTTCTTCTGAGTTAGATAATACAGACAGCTGGGAATGTAGCTCCACGGTAAAGCACTTGCCTAGGAGTCATAGGTTGCAGGTTCAATTCCCAGTAATGAAACAAACGAACGAAAATTAACAAAGACAGAGGGTCCCCAGGGCCAGTGGTCCAGGCACCGGCCACATGTGTCCTCTCCAGGCTCTGGTGGAAGGCGAGGGACATAGGCTGAGTGGAAGCAACCGGCAGGTAGGAGAGTATACCTCCACACCGTGAAGGACAAGTCTGGAGACTCAATCAAAGAGACCACTCTATGGTAGAGAAAAACCACGTTTTTATTGTTTATTCTTTTTTTTAAAAAAAAAACTTATAAAGTTTAAGTGGTTAATTAGAGTTTAAAAAATCTATCACTGAAATTTAGTCAGCGTACTTGAGTCCCACAGCCGTCTCATTCTGATCTTGCACTTTTTAGTGCATTCGGTTTATTCTTCAGCAACCATCATCTGAAGTCATTCGTAAAAAATCACAGGAGCAGCGCTGGTGAGACCTCAGTGTTCCCTGCAGGGACATGCCTGGCAGGGCCTGCGGCTACTAGGGTTCCTACACAGAACCTGAGGTGAATCAGAGGCTCCTTGCCTCACCAGTCTCCACTGTCTGCCCTGGGCACTGCAGGCCTACCCAGGGCTTGGCTGTCCTGGCGCATCCATGTCTGGCTTCACTCCATTTTGATTCTGGTCAGTTCCCACCGTCCTCCTCCATAGAGTTTCAGAACCCAGGAGTGAAACTGCGAGAGACCATTGCCCCAAGGAGGTAAGACAGCTGCCAGGGCAGTCACCCACCCCTCTGCCTCCCAGCGCCTTGTTTGAGGAGCCTCTGGCCTGGCCAGGCCTGACCTCTGTGTTCTTCCTCTTCCTCGGGCCTTCCCTGAGACATGGGTACCTTCTCAAGGCTGGGCCGATGTCCCACGCTGATAAATGTCATCCCCAGTTGCTGGCCAAGGCGATAGAGCTCACTCTCCACCTCCTCCGTCAGGGCACTGGTGGCTTCATCAAGCACTGATGGCACACGTGGTGGCAAAGGATCACAGCCCTGCCCTTGCCCTCTCTGTCACTCCTCCAACCCGTATTCACCCTGGGGTGTGGAGGACAGACAGCTGCCCTGGCTTAGAGGATCCCTGCCTCAAAGAGACAACTGTCCAAGAGAGCCACACCAGGATAGAGAACATACCTGTGGGCACTGCCCAGCTCTCTCAGTTGCCTAGAGATAAATAACACTGTGCCCCGGGACTGTAGAATCCAGGACATCCATACCCGCCACACATATATGCCCCTGCCAGACACAGCTTGGGGGATGCCTACTCATCTAGGGCAGAACCCAAAGAGCTCTAATCACAACCCCTCTAACTGAGGAAGTTTAATAATGGGTAATTACATTCTCAGGCCTATGCCAAAGGGCCAAGCTCATCACAGACAGGGGACACAGGGATGCTTCGTCATGGACAGGTACGCACAGGTGCATGTGACCACACGCTGTGAGCATCTGTGAGCACACACAGCACCTGGCGCCTGCACCCATGGTGTGCTCCTCACCTGCGTACTTTGGCTGCAGGTAGAAGAGGCGAGCGAAGGACAGTCTTTGCATCTCCCCTGGTGACAGGACATCATACCTAGGCAAAGTAACCAGAAGGGAGCCCTTACAGGAGGTGGCGACTTGACTTTTGCCAAGAACAGGTCTTGAGAGAAGCAAGCTCACTGCAGACACTGGTTGCAGGACAGAGGCCTCCTGCTTAGCCACCTGACAGGTGAGGCCCAAACCACACCCTAGATACAGACCCTGAACGGGTGAACCAGCCCAACATCTGGCTGTTGGTGACAAGAGTCATTCTGTCCCTTTGCAGGGCTGCTAGGACCCACTGTCTTCATGGAGGAGCTGCCTGAAATAGCTCATCCTTACCAGTTCCAATCCACCTGCTGGTCCAGACCTCCAGTCCTTGCCACCAAGCTGGACTGTAATAGAGGACACAAAGTTCACACAAGGTCTACCCGTTTTCTGCAGTCCCAGATCCCCACCTCAAATGCCAACACAGCAGCGCTTTACCACAGTGGGCATTGTCACCTGTACTCCAGGCCAGCTGGAGGACGGACACAAGAAGCAGACACACTCCGTCAACTCTGTTATTGTTTCTTTTAAAAGATTTATTTATTTATTATGTATACAGTGTTCTCTCTGCATGTATGCTTGTACACCAGAAGAGGGCACCAGATCTCACCGTAGATGGTTGTGAGCCACCATGTGGTTGCTGGGAATTGAACTCAGGTCCTCTGGAAGAGCAGCCAGTGCTCTTAACCTCTGAGCCATCTCTCCAGCCCTTTGTTATTGTTTTAAAATTTTCCACAGAGGTGAGATAGCTGAGTGGGTTGAGTGCTTGCCATACCAGCCTGCCTGGCAACCTGAGCCCTATCCCTGGAACCCAAAACACACAAACACACCCCAAAAATGAAAATAATATCTCTACAGAGAGCAAGAGCACAGCATCTTACTGCCTGTCCCCTGTCTGCCGTTCCTACTGCCAACTTGTAACTCCCCCCATTTGCCCCAGTCTCGGGTCCAGAAATGGCAATAGCTCTGCTGGCCAGCAGCTACCTGTGGCCAGTACGCTCAGATGAGCCCGAGTCCCCAGCGCCCGTCCCACTCACCAGGCCTGCCAACTCCAAGAACCTCATGATCCTTTCATCATCAGCAGAACCTGCAAAACAGGGGCTTCTTCAGTACACTGGGGCCTCAGGTGGGCAGGATGGAGGGCACACATCCTGGCAGGGGCAGACGCCCCGGGACAAACCTCAGAGCAGAACGGCCTGTGAAAGGAATACTTGCTTACCTTCTCCAGTGGGTGTCTCTCCTCAGGAAAGGAAGACAGGACAAGAGGACCCCAAAATAGTGAGCAGATAAAGGATAACCAATAGCTTGGCTAGAGAGTCTCCCAGGGGTAGCGGGGCTACCCAGGCAGAGCAGGGACAACTGGGGTGAGAAGACAGAAGCTGAGGCGGGACAGCTCACCTGAGTCAGGGTAGATCTCCTTTAGGGGATAGATCACCTGAAAACAAGAACAGCTCTGACTAGGACAGGTGACAAGAGCCAGCTGCACTCAGTCCCACCCCTTAGCATCCCTAGGAACCACCCACAGAAGCAGACTCCTCCCCCTTGAAGCAGAGGGGTAACACCAGCCTGAGGGCCTAGTAGGAGAGACACAGACTAAACCAGTGGGGCAGCTGTAGCCTTCAGACATGTCTGTGAGGCAAGAGTCTTGGAACCTTCTGAGCGCAAACTCTAATACCCAACAAACAAACGGGGTAACTGGCTAGACACCATTGAACTGGGTTCAATCCATAAATACTGCACAGTATGTTCTCAGAGGCTGGGAACTCCCAGGCAGGAGCACTTTACTGGCCCTAACCTCCTAGGGCCTTAGGGCAGTCACACTGTTAGAAGTCCTGGATGTAAGTGGATGGAATGAGGTTGGAGGAATAGACCCCTGACCCTGCTGACCTGCTCCCGAAGTGTCCCATCAGTGAAGAATGGCTTCTGTGGCAGGAACAGCACCCCGTGGGGCCCAAAGTCAGTCAGCATCTGCACTGAGCCTGCAGAGCCCACAGGAGCCGCCATTGGGAGACCTCGCAGAGTAGGTACCTGCCTTTCCTCTTACCCGCTTCCCACCACGCTGCCCACCGGGGCCAAGGCTGCATCGGGGGCAGGGAGGGCTGGCTCACCCTTCATACTTTCCCACAGGCCGCCCAGCACCCGCAGCAGGGAGGTCTTGCCGGTGCCCGTGTTGCCTGTGATGAGCAGACTCTGCCCCTCACAGATCTTCAAGCTCAGGTCCTTGATCAGGGGCTTGTCAGAGGAGGGGGAAAGGATGGAAACCCGGTCAAGCAGAAAAGCTGTGTCTGATGGCTCTGTGACTGGCCACCCTGGGGCCCTGGGACAGAGAAGGGAGATGGAGAGAAGTACAAGTGCTTGGCTTAGAAGCATCACCTTTGTCCCATCAAACTCAGACACTGACGTTTCAATCCTCGTACCTCAGGGTGTAAAGCACGAGATGGGGTGAGGTTAAAACAGGCTGTCAGAGTGGACCCCAGGGACAGGGCTTGCAGGGAGGTCAAGTGACCACAACGCAGAAGTAACCATCTGGGAACCCAGGTGACTCGGGAGAAACCAAACTCACCCAGTCAAACCTAGACCTTGAATTCCTAGTCTGCAGAACTGTGAGAAAGGTCCTGTCATTTAAGATGGCCTGAGGTAGAATGTCATGGCAACCTACGGATTAGCATGAAGCTGGAGCTGGGGCACTGACCTGTGACCCAGTGTGACCAGCCCTACGTGACTCATCTTAATCAGTGTTGGCAGCCATGAACGGTGAAGGTTGCCCTGCTTGGCTGATAAAAACCCAGCTCAGATGGCTAAGTGACTTGTCCAGGACTACACGACTTCATGCTAGTATTAGTGGGGGTTTGTTCGTCTTTTCTGTTGTTTGCATAGCACAAGCCACCCTGAACCGGCTCTGTAGATCAGGCTGGCCTCCAACTCTGAGATCCTCTGCTTCCTGTGGTCTAGGATTAAAGGCATGGGTCACACCCGTGTCACACCCAGTCAGATTTCCATTTTGAAAGGTGGCCACTGTCCAAGCACTTTTCAAGGATGACAACTGATTTTTACTTCTGAGGAGGAGGATTTCATTACTATCCTTTACAGAGATAAAGGAAATGATATTCAGGACGGTTAAGTAATTTGCCCTTGAGATGAAACACTGTGGGACCCCAGGGATGTATGAATAAAGATATCTCTGGGCCTGAGGGAGGCACGGAAACAAGGGGCACCCTGGGAAAGGGGCAGTAGCAGGCTCAGCGGCATCATTCAGACTTTTGTTCTTTTTTTTAAAAAACAAAAGATTATTTTTTTTCTGTGTGGTGCATGCAAGTGTGTGCACATGTGTGCATTCTCGTGTGATACCAGAAGTCATGTCATGTGTGTTCCTTCTTAGGTCTAAACCTGGAGCTCACTGTTTGCCAAGGCTGACCAGATTCTGAACCCTTGAGAGCTGTCTGTTGCCACCACCCTGCAGTAGTATTAAAGACACACACTGGCTTCTGTGCGATCGCTAGAGACTTGAACCTAAATCCTCAAGCACTTTACCCACTGAGCCATCTCCCCAACCCCTCTTTTGTTATTCACTTATTTTCTATATTTTTATTGATTCATTCATAAAATATAATATTTATTTTATTTAACAAGGGTCTCACCATGCAGTTCAGGGTGGTCTTAAACAATCCTTCTGCCTCAGCCTCCTAAGTACAGGGATTAAAAGTCTACGCCACCGCGCCTGGCTTTTTGTTTTGTTATGGTGCCAGGCAGAAGGTGTGCACATTTGCTGGAGACTAATGTAAATCTATACGACGAAGGTGTCAGCCAACAGTGCACACTTGCACACTTATAATGCACTTGGTACAGCATGAAGATTGCTTCCACCCACTCCTTATCTCTACTGCCTGGCTGGGAGGGGGCTCCAAGTTCACGTGAGCTGGTGATAATCGTGTTTTTCCACCCGCACTACAGCTCGGTACTCACTTGCTCAAATCCCACTCACTCTCGCTCAGGCTCTCACAGTCTTGGGATTTTCGGGACATGTCCAGCAGGGCCTCCTGAAGCTCTCCAATCCTGGGCAAGAAGGAAGAACTAAGGTGGGATCTCGACGCCCGGTGAAGGGGAAATGCCTTCCTGTCTCCAGCCCACTAACACACAGTGGGATTCTGTCCTTTCCTGCTCAGTGTTTTCTAGTGGTACACCCTGCTCACCTGTGCGTATAACCAGCGACGTCTGAGAATGTGGTGGACAGGTCAATGAGCTGGGTGAAGCAGTTGATGAGGTAGATACACACAAAGGCATTCTGGTCAGGACAGAGAGCAGTGAGTGCAGGCCCCGGGCACTGGGCCACAGGGTAAGGGTTTATCAGGAGCTACCTCACCTTGCTGACCAGGGTGCTGAGCTCTGTGGGGCTCAGGTCTCCATAGATCCCACTGAAAATGGGGATCGCGATAACAACGTAGCTCAGAATGCTGCCCAGATAATCAAAGGTGTTGATACCAACTGTAGGAAACAGATTTCGTGAGACCCAGGAGACACCCATGTGTTCTGCAGGGGAACCCTTAGGATGTGGAACAGGAAGCCAAGCAAGGCCACACTCCCCTAGGATACCCACAGCAAAGGCAATGGCTCCCCTGGCTAATCCTTTCAGCAAATGAATCCCTAACCAGGGCAGGCAGACAGTAGGGTGGTGTGTGGATGAAGTGTTAATCGGACCACCACCATCCTTTGGTCCCACTTCCCAGGGCCCCTCTGCCTACTGTACAGCCAGAGCTCCCTGGACATCAGCTCTCTCTGGGTTTGAAGGAGTCTCTGCAGCCTGCGGTCCGTTCTCATGTGTTCTACGAGCCCAGCTCTGATGGAAAAGAATGAGATGTCTCAGGACCTGCAGGAGTGCAGCAAGGCTGGGGCACCTTCACCCCCACCACAGCCTCCTTTAGAGACCAAGCCCATGCTTGATCCTAGCCTGAGACACTCTCTTCCGTGAACATCCACAGCTTTCTTTTTTGAGACACAGTCTCATACATCCAGGCCAGCTCTTACTTGCTATGTAGCCAGAATGATCTTGAATTACTGTCTGCCTCCACCTCCTAAATGGTAAGACTTGAGGAATGTGCTACCACACCTGGTTTATGTGGTGCTGGGGATTGAACCCAGGGACTCAGGTATGCCAGGCATGCATTCTGCCAGCTGAACTACATCTCTAGCCCCAGCTTTTCTGAATATAAAGTACCAAGCACATGAGGGACCCCGAGTAAATAAGAGTTGTTATTATTGCTGCTGTTATTACTATAATTAATTATTATTATTATTATTACTATTATAGTGCTGGGGCTAGAACTCAGGACAGTGGCCTACCACTGAGCTACACCCCCAACCTCAAGAGCTACACCCCCAACCTCAAGAGCTACACCCCCAACCTCAAGAGCTACTACTATTAAGCAAATGAAACGGAGCAGTCACTTTGCACCAGACATCCATGCAATGAAGTAGATCAACAGTTCCTGTCTTTAAGAAACTTGCAGTAGAGCCGGTGGTGGTGGTGCACGCCTTTCATCCCAGCACTTGGGAAGCAGAGGTAGGCAGATCTTTGGGAGTTCGAGGCCAGCCTGATCTAAAGAGCAAGTTCCAGGGCAGCCAGGGCTGCCCTGAGAAACCCTATCTCAAAAAAAGAAAAGAAACTCACAGTAGACGGCAGGTGGCCTTGCCTCTAGGAATACAGAGTGTCAAATGTGTCCTCAGCACTATGGCAACAAACAGGTGTGTCCACTAAGGGAGTCTTGGACAGCTCCCCAGGGGAGGTAACTTAAAAGGCTTCAAGCCTTGGCAGAAATTCTCCACAAGAAAAACTGGGGAGAAGAAGGGGGTATTTTAAGTTGGCAGAGTCAGCAGGAGAAGCAGTCTGCCGCTGTAAGAGCTAACCTGTTGGGAATCTCACAGCAGAAGCTGCTGAATCCAGAACATGGGCATCACTGGACTCATCCCACCTCCAGAATCCAGCTCAGGTCCTTTATTTATTTTTTTCTTTTAGACAGAGTCTCACTATGTAGCCCTGGCTGGCCTTCAACTCACGGAGATCTGCCTGCTTCTGTCTCCTGAGTCTGGATTGAAGGTGTGTGCCACCATGCCCTCCTGGCTCATCTCAGATTCTGTGTTCCTGGTGTACCATGTGGAGGGGACTGCCCACTGCAGTAGAGATTGACTGAGCACAGAGGATCTATTAGATTTCCCACGAACAGGGGAGCCAGGGAATAATTCAGCTTCTTAAATACAGCCTATGCTACCAGCCCAGACACCAGGACCTGCCCTGGTCCAGGAAGGAAGCAACTCCACAACACCCAGCAAGACACCAGGCCCTTGGCTCCAAGAGGTGTAGATGTGACCTTCTGTGAGGAGCCCACCCCCACCCCCACGCTGCAGAGACAGAGAAAGTCACTCCACAGACAGCAAGAGAGACAAAGGCAAGGCCTCGATCAGGATGAAGCCACCCACTCATTTTTTCCCTTGGTCATTTTAGAACCCATATTAGGCCATTGAGACTAACGAAGCCACCAGCTTCACAAACAGTCCCTGTACCTGAGGACAGAGAGAAGGCTGGGGAGATGGTCACAGTTAAGCCAGGAGGATTGTGGTCTTTATCTTTCCCTTCCTAATACTAACGTGGGGAGAAGGGGAACTTGCTCTGCTAGACTCACCTGTAGAAAGCGGCGGGCTCGGCATTCACTCGAATCTGCATGTGCTTGAACCTAGGTAAATAGAAGGCAAAGGTGCTGGTGCTGGGAGCCCTGGATGGAGAGCAAGTCCACGCCCATACAACGTAGGGTCCAGCAGCTCTCTGTGGACTGTGGCTGCCTTTCCCTGGGCTGCCACAAGGGTGAAACCCCCAGGGCTTGGGTGGGGCAGCAGGAACTGTACAAACAGTGCTGACTTCAGCTTGCTGGAATGAGTCGGGTGTATTCTTGTCTACGGGACCTCCTTCCCTATGCCTAGCTTAACCAAGGCAAGAAGCAGGGGCAGGATGTTGCTGGCCCAACAGACTGGGCAGCTGGACCATGAGCTTGTGAAAAGGCCCCCAGAAGATGCTGTTGCTGGCCAAGCCACACCTTTCTCACTGTGTCACATGCACGATGTCCCTAATTCTCACAGTTCTCTCAATAGACAAGTACATCATTCACTTCAGAGATGACAGAACGGAAATCTCAAGATGCATATCACACCCATTTCCTCCAGGAGATTACACATGGCTAGTAGCTGGAACAGCAGTTACCTTGTCCCTTACTCTTACCCAAGAAGACACACCTAAAATCCCCCTCCAGCTTCTCCTGCTGCACCAGCTTTGTCACAATGGGCCCCATCAAAGTCTTGTTCACCATGGTTCCCAGGATGAAATATCCAAAAATGCACACAGGCCCGAGCCAGCCTGTGCTGGAAGACAGAAACAGAGGGTGAGAGGGGTTGTGGGATGCCACACACTTAGCTTGGTGAACCCCCTTCCTGCCTTGTCCCTCTCAGGTAGCCCCTGTTGGAGCTCTGCATCCGTGTGACACCTGATACCTGGCTAAATACCACGTGACCGAAGAGGGGTGGGGAGCCTCTCTGGGGTGCGGGTGGGAAAGAAGAGCCTCTCTTGGACCCTGCCCTGCCCTGGGTGTGGGAGGCTCAGGCTGGGGAGGGCCCCTGGAGGGAGAGGCTGCACCTTTGGAAGCACTGGTACGTGTAGTAGGCCAGGGTGAAGGGGGAGACGATCAGCCGGCTGGTCATACTGCTGAGCTGCCTGCAGAACCGCTCCACGTCCTGGCTGATGCGCTGGTCCCTACAGCCGCCAACACAGAAGAGGAGCTGAGCCCAGCGAGCTGGGGACCTCCACTTCCAACCCTGACTGACCCAGACACACAGT
This sequence comes from Chionomys nivalis, assembly GCF_950005125.1. Classification (NCBI taxonomy): domain Eukaryota; kingdom Metazoa; phylum Chordata; class Mammalia; order Rodentia; family Cricetidae; genus Chionomys; species Chionomys nivalis. Next base: position 40,291,391 of record NC_080095.1, on the reverse strand, counting down.
CCTTAGACCCTCACCAGGATTCTAGACTACTGTCTCGATTTACCATACAGAGGAGAAAAACAAAACCAAACCATCAGAAGACGCACGGAAATCTGAGGATAGAGCTTTCTTTTTTGCATGGTAAAGAACACGCTCTCCTTAATCTCAGTCCTCCCTTATCTCTACAGACGGGGGCGACTCCAGGTCAGGCTCTGGCTGTGACAGCTTCACCAGGGCTGAGTCACCATGAAGAGCTCATCTTCTCAGGACCTTCCCTGGGAAGCTCAGCCTGAGCTGAGGAAAGGTCACCCCAGGCGGGCAGCACGGGCTATGGCTGGTGAGTGAAGGGGAGATCCCACAGGTCCCATCTCACCACCAGGGCCACCCTGACCCCTATTCCCACGAGCCCTTCTGCAATCCCTCACCTCTAAAATTTCAGCTTACGCTGCCACACTTGACGTCAGGTACGACACTGGCCCCACCTGACCACATCCTCTGAGACAGGACTATCGTCGTCGTCATTACAGGAAGACGAAGACTTACTGAACATAAGCGCTAGAGGCAGGGCGGTGACAGAAGAGGGATCTAAAACCCAGGCAGCAATAGCAATTTTCTTTTCCTTCTGCTCTCCTGCCCCGCTGCACATCCAAGAGTTGCCTAGCAAGGATGCCTCCTTCATTTACTTCATTTCAACTCAATTATTTGAAATGGGCTAAAAGGAACTGCTCCTAATTGCTTCCTTTTAGCTCCCCATTCTCAGCCCCAGCATCTCTCTACAGAACATCCTCCCTACACAGCTCTGGGCAGCAGCACTGGCCTCCTGCAGACGAGCGTGGCCAGGAGTCTGCAGGACTAAGCTGGCCGCACAGAGCCTTCGGGGGCAGCAAGGATGGAGAGGGATGCCTACGGATTATCGATGTCATCCCGCAGCACGTTGAGGGTGTAGTACACTCGGGCCCGGAAGTACAGGTTGTGCAGATGCTCGGTGAGGTCCTTCCTCCAATTCACATACAGCAGGTTGCAGGTGAACTGGTCAAAGCTCTTCAGCTGTGCACAGGGTGGGGGTGGGGGGGAAGGGGGAAGGGAGAGGAGGAAAAGATGGCTTCCTGCGATTCTAGGTTCAAAGCTCAGAGCTGGCAGGAGCTTCTGCTGATGAGGCAGAAGCCACTCGGCTCACTTCAGGGATAGTTAGTTCCCTTCTAAGGTTTCAAATCACGAGATTTCCCTTCCCCATTCGCTCACGTGCCTACTCCTTCAACAAATCCCAACAGGCAAGCCCCATAAGCCCCTTTCTGCAGTGTAGTCTCAATCGAGAGCAGAGCTGCAGCTGAAGACCAGGGAGCCACATGTCTGCTCCATGTACGATCTACTCCTCTGCCTCCAAGTATGGAAGAGGCCTCCACATATCTGAGGTCTTACTGGCTGAAAGCACACCCAAGTGGTCACCTAAGGACAAGAAAGGGCAGCCCCAGAAACTGCTGCTAGTCCAGCCTGATGGAGGCTGGGTCTTGGAGAGCCTTGCTCCATCACCTGCCCTTCCTGAAGAGCCTCACGCTGAGCCCTAGGGAAATGACAAGGCGTTCACAAGCCAGTAAGGAGTGTGGCAGCAGCTGTCAACTGAGAGAGCAAGCACACATGGGTACTGGGTTGAATTTGACGGAGAAAACAAAAGGAAGTTGAGGAAGATGTGAAAGAAGTGCCAATAAAGGTATCTTGATAAACAAGTAGGGTGGAAGGACAAGAAAGAAGCAGAGAAGGCTGGGGGTGTGACACCACTGGGCTGAGCCACAGCCTCAGCTGCCAGAGAAGCAGCAGCTCCCTGGCTGCAGATGCGGGTTTTAAAGTGTGCTGAGTTCCCTGAAACGAGAGTTCTGAGATGGGAAGGGACACACTATTTCTCCTGAGTGTTAAACCAGAAAGTCCACCCCAAGTAGGCCAATAGCAAGATCAAGGCCCTGCCTCAGGTTCTGTCCTTCAGGGAAACTGTCACTTCCCAGAAAGCGGCAGAAAGACACCCTGAGCTTGGTTCCTGCTTCCTGAACATTAGGTGCCACCAAGCATTTCCCTAGACAGGAGAAGGGGACCACAGGGCCAAGGGGAGTCCTTACGCTGGAGTTGAGAACAATGAGCGCCACGGCCAGGAAGGTCAGGGCCTTAAATCCATCCAGGTCTTTGTTTCCCAGGACCCCATAATACTGACTGGGGATCAAGCCAACTTGGTAGATCACCAATTGCTCTGTGGGGAGGGAGAGGAGCCAGAAATCAAAGGGGGAAGGAAAGACACTTCCTCCTGCCAGAGACAAGGAAAGGACTCCTAAACCCAGGCTCTGTCCCATCCCCCACAGCCCACTCACTCACCCAGGAGGGTCACACACAAGAGCGTCATGAACATTAAGACATTCTGTGATGACCAAGAAGGAAAGAAAACCTTCTGTATCCTCAGGAACCGCTGGACAAGTTGCAGATCTATCCTGGGCCTGCAGATGTCAGACATGGAGAGAAGGCTCAGAGGACAGAACCTTATGGGAGGTACCTAGCTTAGCCTCATTCTTTACAGAGGGTCCAGGCTTTGCACAGAGAATGGGTACGGATGCTGAAGATGGTAGGGCTAGAGGACATCAAAGCAAAAAGTGGCACTACTAACCTAACAGAAGCAAATAGAAAAAAAAAAAGTATTTTAGTATTTTAGTGGCAATACCTTAATAATGATACAGTGGGAAGACATTTCTCAGAAAAGACCCCAAACCTACAAACTATATAGGCTTAATTACACTGAAGTATTTTTATTCAACACAGTACCACAGATTTTGATTAAACGAGAAAAGGCATTTACAGAACGAAATTAGTAAGGAATGACAATCTGGAGCATGCAAGGAATTTCTGCAAGTCAGCTATTTCCTAGGAAAGTGGGGAAAGGAGATAAACAGTCTGTGAAAGAGGCACTCTACATGCCTAGTACGTGTATTAAGTCAGCACAGTGTGGTTGACAAGATGCCACAGCTGGTAAAGTTTGTCAAGACCTGAATTCCAGGGCTGGAGAGATGGCTCAGAGGTTAAGAGCACTGGCTGCTCTTCCAAAGGTCCTGAGTTCAATTCCCAGCAACCACATGGTGGCTCACAACCATCTGTACTGGGATCTGGAGCCCTCCTTTGGCGTGCAGACATACATCGAGGCAGAATGTTGTATACATAATAAATAAATAAATCTTTTAAAAAAAAAAAAAAGACCTGAATTCCATCCCCAGGTCCCAGTGTGGAAAGAACCAACTCCTTAAAGTTGTTCCCTGACTCCATACATGTGTCATGGCACACACACACACACACAAAATAAAAATAAAGTTAGCACAATAGAACACTATCTTACACACATCAAATTGATACATATTGGCAGGGGGAACCTAAACAATACCAAATACTGGGGATGGAAATAAAGGGAACCAGAACCTTTAAATACTGCTGTCAGAAAGGATAAACTAGTTGTGACCACTCCAAAGAGAAACCTTGTAGAACTAAGTACAGCTCAGTATCTTATCTCCGGAGTGGAGAGCCCAGATCAAAATCAGCAACATCTACCAAGAGATAACTGCAGAAATACCCATCACAGAATAGTTCACGGTGCTTGGTATTGGAATCTAGGTGCCCAATGCTAGGGAAATGAGAGGAATAGTTTAAGTAATAAGGGTGATACCAGGCCACATTCAGGAGTGAAAACTCATATAGCATGGATGACCTCAAAACCCAAAGCTTGGTTTTAAGTTTTTGATATTTTCTTTCTTTCTTCCTTTCTTCCTTTCTTTCTTTCTTTTCTTTCTTTTTCTGTTTTAAAAATCACAACATATAAACTGGACGGTAGTGGAGCATGCCTTTAATCACAGCATTCGGGAGGCAGAGGCAGGAGGATCTATGTGAGTTAGGGGCCAGCCTGGTCTAAAGATCGAGTTCCAGGACAGCTAGTGCTACACAGAGAAACCCTGTCTTGAAAAACAAAACAAACAAACAAACAAAAACCAAAAGCACACCACAAAAAAAATCACAACATATTGTTTACATGAACTCAAAATCTATCTACTTTTTTTTTAAGATAACATGACAATTTAAGTGAAGGTGTCTGAAAAAATTAATACACAGGGTGGGGGTGGGGGGTCCGAGGAGCGGACTGGGATTGAGAATGCGAATCAAGGGAGAAATCTACCAACAGAAGAGTGTCCTCAGTTCCAAGAATGAAGCAGAGTCAGCACCACTCTGTGAAGCCGGGGTTCCAAAGAGCGCGGAGAACTGAAAGGAGAGTTGCGAGAAAGGACCCGACCGGGACAGCAACACCTTCCCCACTGCCCAGACAGGGCGTCCTCGTCTACCGGCTGTCCTCACTAGCCCTGCTCACCTGGCGCCAGCTCGGGCTGCGGGCCCTGGGACCGCCATCACCCGGGATGCGACCGATGAGCCAGCCGAGCCAGCCCCCTGCCCACCCCGGGCAGAGTCCGCAGAGCTCGGGGCCCCGCCCCGGGAGGAAAGGGGGACGGGCGCCAGCGACCACAGAGACGCGGGGGATAGAGAGGACGGCTCGGGTGCCGCGGCCGCTCCCGGAAGCGCAGGCTTTCCGGAAAAAGCAAGAGAATAGCCAGAATTTATGGAGCTGGCCCGGCGGCTAGAGCGTCCCCTCTGGGTCTGGGAGGTTTCTTTTGACAACAGGTAATTAGGAATGTAAACATCTCCCAGAGAAGTCAGCGTGATCTTAAAAGAAATATATATGTGAATATGTGTATGTATATATACACACACATTTATATGTGTGTGTGCGTTTGTGTGTGCTCACACGAGCCATGGCTCAAGTGTGGAAGTCAGGACAACTACAAAGAGTCAGTTTTCTCCTTCCATCCTGAGGGTTCCTAGGAGCAAACTCAAGTTGTCAGGACTGGTGGCAAGAGCCTTCGCCGGGTGATCTCGTTAGTCCCAGAACGATTTACACGTGGTTTTTTTAAAATATATATATATATTATTTTATGTATATGGATGTATATGCATATATGTCTGAGTACCACGTGCGTGCCTGGTGCTTGCAGAGGCCAGAAGAGGGCATCGGAGTGTGTCTGTATTCAAGTTACAGATCCTGAGCCTCTGAAAGAGCAGGCAGTGCTTACAACCGCTGAGCCTTCTCTCTAGGACGTTCCCGAAAGTGAACTTTTTTTTTTGTTTGTTTGTTTTTTGTTTTTTTGGTGGGAGAGGTGGAGCAAGGGTCGAGACAGGGTTTCTCTGTGTAGCCCTAGCTGTTCTGGAAATCACTTTGTAGACCAGACCGGCCTCGAACTCTCAGAGATTCATCTGCCTCTGCCCTCGCCTCCCCCACCCCCCACTCCCCCACCCCCCACCCCCCCACCCCCCCACCCCCCGCCAAAAGTGCTGGGATTAAAGGCGTGCGCCACCACTGCCTGGCCAGAAAGTGAACTTTTAAGTCAGGAAGATGTAGCACAGTGGTAAAGGGCTTGCCTGGAATACATAAGGCCCTCGGTTCAGTCTCCAGCACTCAAAAATAAACATATAAGTCGGTTTTCCAGCCAAATATGGCTGTGCAAGCCTGTAATTCTAGAACGAGGCGGTATAATCAGGAAGATCAGGAATTCAAGATATGCCTCAGTTACACAGAAAGTGTAGAGTTCATGACCAGCCTGGACTGCAGTAGACCTGCCTCAAGAAAAAAATTGGGAAGGAGATTCTGACTTATTCATTGCTGTTTTCAATAATGCTAAGAATTAGTGGGGTTTTGTTTGTTTGTTTGTTTGTTTGTTTGAATGGTTTGGGTTTTGTTGTTGTTTTTTCGGGTTTTTTTTTTTTTCAAAACAGGGTTTCTCTGTACAGCCCTGGTTGTCCTGGAACTCGAACTGTCCAGGCTGGCCTCTAACTAAGAGATCCGCCTGCCTCTGCCTCCTGAGTGTTGGGGGTGGGGGTGCCACCACTGCCTGGCTGATGTAGTGCTAAAAGATGAATGGATGGAATTCACTATCAACTGACTGTCTAACGTGCACAAAGAGAGATTCAAGAAAACAATAAAATCATCTCCCAGAGCCCCAAATTTGAATCTAGATGTGTCTCCTTACTGTTCCTCAATCCTTACGGTTGTTATGCCCAGATCATGGAGTCCCCCCAAAACACATTAGGAGACCGAGCACTGTATATAAAAGCAAAGAACTTTATTCTTACACAAGTTTGCAAACTTGGACTTCGTGTATCCTACATATCGGAGTGATCAATCAGAGAGCCCCAATCAGTGGAGTTGGGTTTTTATAGTAGCAAAAGTAAGGGATTTCTAAGGTTCAGGGCTCCTGATTGGCTGACATTTGTCTAGGGATGTCCTGGTGAAAAGCGATGGGTGTGTGCTGGCAGGCGCAGTGTAGCCTGTCCACAGGTGGGGCCCAGGCTGCACAGCTGCCATAGCAGGCAGCACCGCGTTCCAGGAAAAGCCATAAGCTGGCACCGCCCAGGAGCAGACTATCCAAAGGAAATTCCTAACATTCCAACCGCTGTAGATAGGCTCACCTGCCAGCACACATAAATTTAAAAAAAAAAAAAAAACTATTCTCAGGGGCTGGAGCAATGGCTCAGTGGTTGTGAGCACTTGCTACTCTTGCTGAGGACCCAGGTTTGGTTCCCAGCACTCATGTCAGGGGGCTCCCAACTTCATGTAACTTCAGTTCTAGGGAACCTGATGCCCTCTTCCAGCCTCTGCAGGCAGTTCCATACACGTAGTACACATATTTTGAATGATGACTCTTTAATAATTTTTTCTCTACTTTCATAATGCATTTGTCCTTAAGCCCATACAAACAATAAATAAATGAAATGATATACAGATAAGATCTTGCTAGGAAAAACAGCCAGCTGTCAAAGGTCGGGTGCATGGTCCATGCTCCATGGTGCACGGTCCATGCTCCATGGTGCACGGTCCATGCTCCATGGTGCACGGTCCATGCTCCATGGTCCACGGTCCATGCTCCATGGTCCACGGTCCATGCTCCATGGTCCACACACTGAGATTGTTTTTAGTCCCTGTGACATTTTGTTTTGTTTCGTTTTTGAAGATAGGGTTTCTCTGTGTAGCCCTGGCTGTTTTGGAACTCGATCTGTAGACCAGACTGGTCTCGAACTCACAGAGATCCCCCTGCCTCCCAAGTGCTGGGATTAAAAATCTATGTTACTTCAAGAAGTCCATGACCTCAGGTAAGTCTGCTCCAAAGAAGCATGTGTGAGGCCTTAGATCCAATTCCAGTACCACAGAGAGAAGGGGGGGTGGGGAGCAAGGCCAACCAGCTGTAAAATCCTGTTGGAAAGCTCCAGATGAAGACTGAACCGCCCACTGACATTGCCTTGAGGAGCTTATCAGTGTCCATAGAGGCTGAACGAGGGTACAGACAGTTAAGAATTGTGCCATAAAAAAGGGACAGATAAAGTGCCAGTAGCTAAGTGGAGAATATAGAGTGAGATATTACACATGCACAAAGAGATTCTGGATGGAAATGAGTGGTTGTCACTCTCCTCTGATCACTTACTAAGCCATGGGAGCTATGTTGGGCTTTTTTTCTTTCTTTCTTATTTCTTTCCTTTTTCCTCTTTGAGACAGGGTCTCTTTATGTAGCCTTGGCTGTCCTGGAACTCACTTTATAAGCCAGGCTGACCTCTAACAGATCCACCTCCTGAGTGGATTAATGGCATGTGCCACCACCGCCTACAAGGTGTTGGGCATTTTATTGGAAACATTGACTTTAATCTGTAAAACTGGTTATTTGGTTACCCCCATTTCACATGGAGGAACCAGTTCCAGAACCTCAATCATTGGCTTCTTAGGTGAGGGAGGGGCTGAGGATATAACCAAGATGGGCCTTGGAGCCCATCACACTGTTACTTCCGTTTTCACCTGGACTATTTCTTACTCCAAACTTTAACTCCTGGCTAATATTTATGTCTGTTACCATTTATTTCCCCCATTGATAGGAAAATGTAAGAACTGGTCTTTCAAGATTCAGCTGAAAGCCAGGTGTGATGGTGCATGCCTTTTGAGAGGCAGAGGCAAGAGGATTTCTGTGAGTTTGAGGCCAGAATGGTCTGCTTAGTGAGTTCCAGACAACCAGGACTGCATAATAGTGAGATTCTGTCTCAATACAAACAAACAAAACCAACACACAGTAGAAGGGACTTGAGTTTACACAAATATTACATGCACAGTTGGTGTTCTGGGGAAAAGAGGACCCTGGAAGCAATCCCTGACAGATACCAAGGGACAACTGTGTGAGACAATATAACAAGCTGGAAATGATTAATACTGAGAGTGCAATAGCCAGGCATGGTGGTGAGTGCCTGTAATTTCAGTATCTGGGAGGCTGAGCAGGCAAAAATTCTACTGGATATGGTATACACATTTCTAATACCTAGCATTTGAGAAGTAAAGGCAGAAAGAGTTCAAGGCAAGCTTTAGCCTCTTACTGAGTTTGAGGTCAGTCTGAGCATTATATAAAACCCTGTGTTTAAAAAAAAAAGAAAGAAAGAAAACAGGAGGGTGGGTGCTGGGGTTGAAGCACAGTGGTAGAGAGCTGGTCTAGCATGTGTGAGGTCATAGAGTCTTTTTCTAGTATAGTCGGGGGAAAAGTACAAATTCCTGAGTGTTGTGTGTGCTGACAGAGTATATGCTGTGGAGCGTGTGCTGTGAACCATGTGCTGTGGAGCATGCGCCATAGAGCATGTGCTGTGAACCATGTGCCGTGGAGCATGTGCCGTGAAGGGTGTGCCGTGGAGTGTGTGTCATGAAGGGTGTGCTGTGAGGGTATGCTGTGAACCATGTTCTGTGGAGCATGTGCCGTGGAGCATTTGCTGTGGAGTGTGTGCCATAGAGTGTGTGCCATGGAGCATTTGCTGTGTAGAGAAGAGGGCCCAGGGGGCTGGAGAGATGGCTCAGAGGTTAAGAGCTCTTCCAGAGGTCCTGAATTCAATTCCCAACAACCACATGGTGGCTCACAGCCATCTATAATGAGATCTGGTGCCCTCTTTTTTTTTTTTTCAATCTTCTATGGTTTATTTAACTTTATTTTATGTGCATAGGTATAAGGGTGTCAGATCGCTGGAACTGGATTTTCAGACAGTTGTGAACTGCCATGTGGGTGCTGGGAATTGAACCCGGATCCTCGGGAAGAGCAGTCAGTGTTCTTAACCGCTGAGCCATCTCTACAGCCCCCTGGTGCCCTCTTCTGGCATACAAGCATACATGGAAGGAATGTTGTACATATAATAAATAAATAAATCTTTAAAAAAAAAAAAAAGAAGAGGGGACAGCAAACAAGCGAGTCTTAAGTTAATTTCCCCAAGCAGTTTTCAGTATATATGAGGTGGGGTTTTGCATTAGTGCAAATAGGTTTCCTGTTTTGCAAAGAACTGCATATTTCCAGCACTTGGGAAGCCATGGCAGGAAAATCACGACAGTTAAGAGGCCAGCCTGGGCTACATGGTGAGTTCCTGGTAGGTAGGACCATGTAGTTAGGTCCTTTCTCAAAATCCAAAGTGTGGCAGGGGAGACGGCTCTGCAAGTGAAGCTGTCAAGCCTGGCAGCCTGGGATTGATTTATGATACCCATTTACAACTCTTGCAAGTTGCCCTCTGACCTTCACATCTGCATAATGGCATGTTCATATCCACACACATCACAGGGATACACGCACACATACATACATACATAATGTAATTTAAAAATTAAAAATTAAAAGCCAACAATCTAATGCAAGAACTCCACGGCTCTAATATTGGGAAATCAAGGAACTGGAGACTCGGAATCCCCTCGTATTCCATCACTGACCAGTTGGGTCAGGGTCCCAAGAAAATGTGCACAATGTTTGAGACACGCTACCCTAAACATTATGAATTGTTTATGTTCAGTTCAAAGTGCAGTGGGCATCCTGCATCTGTCTAGCTCTGGGAACCTTCCAGCTGGGTGATCTTGGCCAGGCTGCAGAGCTTCTTTGAACTTCTTATCTACAAAGTGGAGAAGTTGGGACATTCCTCACTGTAGTGAGAGTTAAGTAAGATCTTCGTGTAAAGGTGTTTAACACAGCAAATGGCACATGGCGAAAGCCCCATAATGAGCTATTAGAATTCATAACTTTCATTTTCATTTCTGTTTCTCCTAGAGCAGTTAAGTATAACCTAACACATTAGATTTCCATCAGTTTCTCAGAAATGCATCAGCAAACTGTGAGTTAAGAGGAGTTTGGCCTGTCTGGCAGCTGTCTGGGAGTTGGAGTCGGCCCTGGGTCCCAAAGAGAAGATTAGCGACACTAATTTATCAATCAGATGGCATTTCCTCAAGGGGGCAAACCAGGAAATAAAAATAACAGTGTGCTTCTTGAAGAAACCACTAGGGGGAGCGTGTGCATTTGGAACCAGACCTGGGATACAATGCAAGATGCAGCCTTTCCGTATTTTGAGAACAAAGCAAGGCAAAAGAAAACCCTGAGCACTGCGGGTTTCCAGAGGGAATGTGGAGCCCCCAAAATGCCAAGAAAATCAGTCTAGATAAGACCGTTGCCTGCGGTGCATCGGTGAGAAGATGGTGAGTACCATTGCAGTGGGTCAAGAAAGGAAAAAGATGGGTACGCTGAAAGACTTCTTAAAAAATTAAATTGTATTGCAAATTCCAGAGTTCCAGAATATATAACGATCCCATCACCAGTCAAGTGGGTGATACATGCCTTTAATCCCCACCGCCCCCGCCCCTGCAAATAGGGCTGGGAATATAGCTTGCTAGAAAAGCACTTGCTTCCAATGTGTGAGGCCCTGGGCTTGCTCTCCAGCTCTGCAAAAGAGAATAAATTAAACTAATGGCCTTAATTTGGGGGAAGGAGAGGCAGAAGGTCAGGAGTTCAAACCTGAGTTGTTCTATTTATATGACAGTACTCTGGAGGGAAAAAAAAGATAGCAGAGATGTAGTTCGGTAGTACAGTCCTTGCTCAGACTGTGAGAGGCCCTGCGACCATGTAATTAAAGGATTTCTGAAGTTTTCGAAATGACGTTGTTCAATGGGGTCTTAAGGGACCCTCTTCTACTCTGCTCCCCTTTTCAGTAATTGAGATTCTAGGGTGGTTCTAGACGTGCCTTAGATGGAATTACAATCTGATAGGAACCTGAAGGCTGCCCACAGGGTTTAGGACAGGTCCTTAAATGGGGTTTCTGGTGAGCCCTAGAAAATTGCAAGTTACAGCCGGGAAAGCAGAAAGGCAAATATTATTATTATTTTTTTTTTTGTCATGGGAAAAATGTTTATTTTGAAATTATTTTAGTTTAGAAATACAAAACCTCTTGGGGAGGGAAAAAGGAAAGGAAAACACAAAGTATACAGGCAACTTTTTACTTCATAAGCTTCTCACACCCTTATTTGCTCCTAGTTCCCGCGAAGAGAAAGCATTCAGCCACCCACAATAGTGTTATTAATAGGGATATGGATCAGTTTCACAAAGAATCCAATGAATCCCATGATAGCAAATCCTATGGCTGTGGCCATGGCAATCTTCTGGAATTCTTTTCTGTCGGGCTTGGTGCATCTTTTAACCAGCCGAATTGAGTCCTTTACGAACTGCCGACTTGGCTCAACAAACTGCATTACCTGATCCATGACTGATTGCGGGACGGCGGCTTGAGAAGGCAAAGACACGTAGCTTAGGAGACAAGGCAAATATTATTAACTGTGTGGTAATTCTTGCTTCTCAGCTGGTGAGAGGCATCCATCAAACTCTGGGATGAGGGGCTCCTTCCCTCATCTCAACACAGCTCCCCATCTTTACGTCCTGCCTTGTTAGCACCGCAAGACTGCAGGAGAATCAGGAGTTCAAGGTCAGCCTGGAAAAGAAGAGCTGGGGATGAACTCAGCAGGAGGGGCCTTGCCAGGCATGCACAAAGACCTGAGCTCGATGCTCAGCATGGCGAACAAAGCAAAAGCAAGTAAATAAAATGAACTGTGTGGAGAGGAACACAAATTAAAGTACTCAGAAGGTGGAGGCAGGAGGATCCTTTGCTACATGGGAGTTCAAGGACAGCCTGAGCAGCTTGAGATCCTAGCTCAGAAAACCAAACCAGGGCAGAAGCTGTGTCTCGGTGGCTCAGAGTGTTTGCTGCTCTTGCAGAGAATCACAGTGTGGGTTCTGGCACTCACAATGGGTGGCTCACCACCGTTCCTGGGGTTCTGACACCCTCTTTTGAACTCTGGGCAGTGGACGCACGGGGTGCACAGACACACAAGCAGGCAAAACACTCAGACACATAAAATTAAAAATAAAAATGAGGGCCGGGCAGTGGTGGCACACTGGGTAGACAGAGGCAGGCAGATCTCTGTGAGTTCAAGGCCAGTCTGGTCTACAAAGCTAGTTCCAGGACAAGCTCCAAAGCTACACAGAGAAACCCTGCCTTGAAAAAATAACAATAATAAATTAATTAAAAATGAAAGGGGGCTGGAGAGATGGCTCAGAGGTTAAGAGCACTGCCTGTTCTTCCAGGGGTCCTGAGTTCAGCAACCACATGGTGGCTCTTAGCCATTGGTGATGAAATCTGGTATCCGTTTGAGATCTGACATGCCAGGGATATATGTAATCAAAACACTGTATACATAATAAATAAATTTTTATTTTATTTATTTATTTATTTTTTGGTTTTTCGAGACAGAGTTTCTCTGTGGTTTTAGAGCCTGTCCTGGAACTAGCTCTGTAGACCAGGCTGGTCTCGAACTCACAGAGATCCGCCTGCCTCTGCCTCCCGAGTGCTGGGATTAAAGGCGTGCGCCACCAACGCCCGGCATAAATAAATTTTTAAAAAATAAAAACAAAAAAGGCCGCCTTTCTGGCAGGGACAATCTCCCTAAAAGAACACACCATTGCAAAGGATCCCCCTCATCCCTCTACAGAGAAGAGAAAATACGAGGAAAAATGCCCGTCCACAGCCCCGTTTCTCTTCATGGATGTGAAATGCCCAGGATGCTCTAAATCTTCAGTCTGTAGCCATGCACAAGCTATGTATGCAGGCTGCTCCACTACCCTGTTAGCCCGTAAGGGGGAAAGCTACGGGGAGGGGAGGGGGAGGGGAGGGGAGGGGAGGGGAGGGGAGGGGAGGGGAGGGGAGGGGAGGGGAGGGGAGGGGAGGGCAAAGGGAGGACAGGACCGATGGAACCTGGAGGATAGATGGCCAGCCAGTCTAGTCCAAACAGCAAGCTCCAGATTCCGTGAGAGAAAATCACTGTATTTCTGTCTCGGAAAACGTGGCACAGGGGCTACTGGGGTGTTTCAGCTGGTAAAGACACCCCTCAAAGCTTGAAAGTCAGATTTCAATTTCCAGGACCCATAAAGAGGCAGAAGGGGAACTGTATCCACAAAGCTGACCTTTCACACTTCCTTCCACGCGCGTGCTGCTGGGCATCCTATGCATGTCATATGCATGCTCTCTCGCGCTTGCTCACACATACACTTTTTTTTTTAAATGGTAGAGAGATGGGCTTGGTTGCACATGCCTTTAATCTAGCTGCCGAGGCTGATCTGTATAGAGAGTTTCAGACCAGCCAGGGCTCATAATGAGACTCTTATCTCAAACAAAATAAAATAAAACTAAAAGCCATATAAATAAAAAAAACAATTAAAACACAAATAAAAATGGTAGAGAGCAATTGAAGAAGACACCCCAGATGGACATCCAGCCTCCAAATGAGAATGAGGGGTGTGCACACTTACAAGTAGGTGTGCATATAATGTACACACACTGTATATATAGTTATATGTAATATAACACAAATATATATAGTAATATTTGTGTTATATATATAGTTATATGTAATATATAGTTATATGTGTTGTATATATAGTTATATGTAATATAACACAAATATATATAGTAATATGAATATATATGTATGTTTTTTAATATTTTAAATATACACATACATTTTAAAGCCCAGGATTGCTGGAGTTCATGCCTTATGCCCCCATGATTATTAAAGGAAGTGCCAGTCAGCAACCACTGAGTTGCACCAAGAGCTTTACAAACATTGACTCCTGCCTATAACCTTAACACTCAAGAGGCTGAAGTAGAAGGGCTATCTATATTGAGTTTGATGCTAGCTTGGGATACACAATGAGTTCTAGGCCAATCTGAGCTACAGAGTGAGACCTTGTTCCAGGAAACAAAAGCCAAGACATTAACCCAGCAGTTATTCTGTGCAGTAACTCCGAAAAGCAGGAAAGATGATGCCGGGTTTACCAGCGGAATTCTGAATGGCTCCTGATCCGGGCTCCCGAACCCACTTCCCTCTAGGGAGTGCTGCCCTCGTCTTTCATAGCTATCTCTATTTCTATCGCTGGAATAAATAATTATAAAAGGAAGGGAGAAACGAGGGGAAGAAGGTGGAAAAGGAAGGAAGACAGATGGAAAGAAGGAAGAAATGCTTCCTTCACCAGACTGGAAAGGGGATGTAGATTTGAACCCAGGTCTAAGTTCATTGGCTCCCGACACTGGTTTGTCTTGGACCTTTGTTGATGTGTCCAGTCCGTCTCCGGTGCCTGAAGTTTTGAGTCCCAAGCAAGTGAATCATGGAAAAATAAAAACATCTCCCGAATTTCAGAAAAATCCAGCAGCCTTAGTTATGGGACCCAGATTTGGAGACTGGAGAGAAGGGGGCTTGAAGGGTAGGGGGTTCAGTTTGTGATCAAATTCTAAAAAGCAGGATGGAGTCTGGCTGGCCTGGAAGTTCACAGGCTGGGAGGCGAGAAGCTGTGGAGTCTGTTTGTCCGGTCCAGGGCGTGCTGAGACTCAGTCCTCATTTCTGGACCTCACAGGCCTCTGTCTGCAGGGCCCTCCCCCACTGTCGCACCTGCTGGCAGCGGGGGCTCCAGTGAATGGACAAGTTCCAAGAATTCTTGCCCCTTCCCCCACCTTTTACATAGCCAAGTCCTGAGACAAAAGGCGCCCAGAGTCTAGAGCTTCTTCCTCGGCCTCTGCCAGCTCCGGGGAGTGCCAGACAGCTGGAGCCGAGCCCCCACCACACCGTTTACACTTCTTACCGCCTTGTCTCCACCCAGGGCCTGGAGACCCTAGGATCCTCTTCCTTTGTGCATTCATAGCTTAGACTGCAGGTGCTGAGCTTTTGTGTGGGGCAACACAGGACAGGAGGGGTAACATTGAGCTCTACCTTTCCCACTGATTCCTCTAACCGCTGATAAATATAACCTATTCATTGAGCTCTTGCTGTTCTGTCAGGGTAAGAGCTTTGGAATTTGTTCCTTCATCTCCTTCTCATATCAGCCCAAGCTGGAAAAAGTATGGCCCCGTCGAGGAAGTGGCTCAATTCTGGTCTCTTTGCTGTCCATAGGTCAGCAGCACCACCAAGACGGAAATGCAGGTCTTCCACATCTGGAATGCAAGACTGAGGACAGATGTCTGGTCCAAATCCCTCCAGCCAGTGCTGGTTGCCTGTTCTGTGATGTTCCCAGATCTGTGGTCAACATCGTCCCACCTCTGCTTGGTCCTCAAGGCTGGCCTAGTCTGGCCCTTCCTAACCTCTGAAATATGCTCACCACCAGTCCCAGGGCAGGCTGGGAAAAGGACAGTTACCCTACAGTTCTGGGAGATGCCCTGGGAGTTCCCCGTCTGGCTTGGATCTGCTGCCTCACTTCTGCCTCCCTCTCCTGCAAGTTCTGGCCCATTGGGCTAGCTCCACCTTAAGAGAAAAAGAGACCTAGTTAACTCTGTCTTTTAAGGTCCTCCCAGAGCACTTTTGACTCTGAAGTTGTGGGCCAATGTATAAAAGTAGTCTTGAAGGGATAGGAGGGGCAGCCCTGTACCAAAGGCTTAAGGCAGCAATTCTCATGTTTGCACATCACTAACCCTTGGAACTGAAAAAGGGAAGTCATCTCTTGGACCCCCTCCTGGGAGTTCTTTTTTTTACTGTCCTTTAATAAAGTTGTTGGTTCTGCTAACATACACACAAACACACACACTGATAAAAAATAAAAATTTAAAACCAACAGTCCAGGGCTGGAGAGGTGGCTCAGCGGTTAAGAGAACTGACTGTTCTTCCCGAGGACCCGAGTTCAATTCCCAGCACCCACATGGCAGCTCACAACTGTCTGAAGATCCAGTTCCAGGGGATCTGACACCTTCACACCAATGCACATAAAATAAAGTTAAAAAGAAAAGATTCCTTTAAAAAAAAAAAAAAAAAACCAACAGTCCACAATAAACCAACTGCTTGGGAGAAATGCAACTTCTTATGAACGTGAACCCGAAAAAAGTTTGCAAAAACACTACTTTCCAAACCTGCAAGGGTGACACACTCCGGTGGCCAAAGTGGCTAAATGTTCCAACAGAGCCATGCTTGCTCATAAGCAATAGGGATGCTTTGCTGACCATGTAATTTAAACACACACACACAACAACAGAAAGAGAGATGGGAGAAATACAGTCGGCTCAGGTGTGCCCGGCATACCTCTCAGGCCACCCAGCCCTTGCCTCCTCAATCTCCCACCTTGGAAGAGTGTGCAGTACTATGGACTGGATTGTGACAGTAGACAGCGGTGTCACCTTGCCATTCTCATAGCCGCCCTCACTGGAGGTCCGAAACATGACCCAGGAAAAGGTTCCTGGTGGCAGACACACATCTCTGTGAGTTCCTCGTATTTATTTGTGAAGTTTTTGAGACAAGTCTTGCTATTAACCCTGACTGACCGGGAACCCCTAGTGATGTTTTGCCTGCTGCCTCTGCCTTATTTGGAGTGCTGGAATGGGAGGTGTGCCCCACCAGTCACGGCAAGCTTGTTTGATTTAAGAATAACTAGTTCGGCCTGAGTGGTGGCGGTGCACGCCTTTAATCCCAGCACTCGGGAGGCAGATGGCAGGCGGATCTCTGAGTTTGGGGCCAGCCTGGTCTAGAGAGCGAGTTCCAGGACAGGCTCCAAAGCTATACAGAGAAACCCTGTCTCAAACAAACAAACAAACAAACAAACAAACAAACAAACAAACAGAATAACTATTTCGCAAACTCAGCCTTTTCTCTGTGACAGTCACTGTATAAATGCTTTTTTTATTTTATTATTTAATCTAAAAGTTATTTTCTTTACATTTTTTTCTTAATTTGTATGTGTTGGGAGGAGGAATACAACACAGCCCACTCCTCCTCAAGGACAGAGGACAACTTGAGAGTCTTCTGTCCCTCCCTCCACTCCCTTTCCACCTCCTCCCACTTCCTGGGCAAGCCCATTTGCCCTCTGCCCAGTCCCACCTGTCCTTCCATATCTAATCTTTATCAGAATCCAAGGAAGTGATTATTTGCACAGCTACAGTGACCATTTTCCCAGATGAGGCAATTAAAGCTCCAAGAGTTTAATTTGTTCCTGATATACGTGTAGCCTGAGGCTGGCTTTGAATCCCTAGTCCTTCAGCCTCCCCGTTCCCCAGGGTGACAGAGAAGCCCACCACACCTAGTTTAAAGCAGAGATTTAAGTTTGTGTTCAAACCGAATGTGGTTACTTGGCCTTTAATCCCAGCACTCTGGAGGCAGTGGTAGGTGGATATCTCTGAGGCCAACCTGGTCTACATGGCAAGTTCTAGAAAAAACAGGGCCACAAAGAGATTGTCTAAGATAGCGAAACAAACAAACACCCCATGGTTTTTCAATTCTAAATCTAGTACTCTGCTATCTTGATTTTTTGTGGATTTTTTTTTTCTTATTTGTTTGTTGCTTGTTTTTTGGTTTTGAGATAGGGTTTCTATGTGTAGCCCAGTCCTAGAATCCACTCTGTAGACCAGGCTGGCCTCAAATGCTCTGCTTCCTGAGTGCTGGGATTAAAGGCATGCAGCACTACCGTGAGGTGAAAAGCTATCTTCAATTGTATTTATTCCTGAACCTAAGACCCAGAGAGGTTGGAAGAGGGAATGGAAAGGTGGCAAGAGCCAGAGGACTGGCAAGCCTGCTGTAGGCTGTGACAGGGAAGCTACAACTATGGCCGCCTAAGCAGGACCTGAACAGTGATGCCAAGAGCCGTGCTATTACAGGAGAGGGAATGTCACAGTGCTCCACCCTTAGACAAAGAGCTGCCTATAGCTGAGGACTTATGAGAAAGAGAAAGTTAGTGGGTTATCCCCAGGGTGAGACCCTTAATAGGTTACCCAAGGCCAAGTGGTCAGCTCTGAAACCACACGAATCCTAAGCAGATTCAGCAGGTTGTATTGATTACAGAACAGGCCATGAATGTGAGAAGGGGTGTAGGGAGGAACAAATGGAACGGGTGGCAAAGAAAAACGAACAGAGCAAAATGCTGTAATTATATTTTAATTCTTAGAAATTATATATTAATAAAAGATTTATTTGTTTATTATGGATACAGTGTTCTGCCTGCATATGTCCCTGCAGGCCAGAAGAGGGCCCCAGATCTCATTACAGATGGTTGTGAGCTACCATGTGGTTGTTGGGAATTGAACTTAATACCTCTGGAAGAGCAGCCAGTGTTCTTAAACCTCTGAGCCATCTCTTGAGCCCACCTTTGTCATTCTTTATCTTTTTGGTACTAACCGCTCAGATTCATGTGGGCTGGGTTGGAGAGCTGACTCAGAGAAGAAGAGCATTGAGCATCTACATGGGGGCTCATGCACCTCCAATCCCAGGGTATCTGACAACTTCCTCCAACTTCCAAAGGCACCAAACAAGCATGTGGGGGCATATACACACATGCAGGCAAAAGACTCACATACATAAAATAATAAAATTTAAAGAAATCAGTGGAGATGATTCAATTCTAAATACATGCATGACTGTGATGTAGGGCATTTTCTTATGTAGCCAACAAACTGTTATTACTATTAATACATTTATCATTAGTTCTTTAGGCTATGTTAAGATACTTTAAAGACCAAAGATTGGGGCAGGAGGGAGGGCTCAGCAGTTTAGAGCATGCAGGGCCTTAGCAGAGGACCTGGGTTTAGCTCCCAGCAGTCATCTGGCAGCTAACCATGTGTAACTCCAGTCCCCAAAGGATCAGACACCTTCCTTTACCTCCCACAGACACTGCACACACGTGGTGAGCAGATACATGCAGGCAAAACACCCATAAAATAAAAGAAAACAATTTTTAAAAAAATACTTTAAAGATCTATATTCAGCTGGGTGGTGGTGGCACACATCTTTAATCCCAGAACTCGGGAGGCAGAGACAGACAGATCTCTGAGAGTTCAAGGCCAGCCTGGTTTGTGAAGCAAGTTCCAGGATAGCCAGAGCTGTTGCCCAGAGAAACACTATTTCAAAAAACATAACAAAACAAAAAACTCTATATTAAAATTTTTCACAAAATCAAATGGCTTTAGAGGTATTCATGATGCCAGACTGGAGCGGTGAAGAGCTCCAGAGATGCCGACTCCGACATTCTCCACACTATGTCTAGGAAAGACTAGAGGTCGGGGTGGATGCAGAACCGTTTGTTCTTTTCCTGGGAATAGAAAATAACAGGCCAGGTGGTAGTGGCACACACCTTTAATCCCAGCACTCGAGAGGCAGAGGCAGGCGGATTTCTCTAAGTTCGAGGCCAGCCTGGTCTACAAAGGGAGTTCCAGGACAGGCTCCAAAGCTACAGAGAAACCCTGTCTCAAAAAACCAAAAAAAAAAAAAAAAAAAAAAAAAAAAAAGAAAATAACAGTAGTTCTTATGTAGTTATATGTATACTTTCCTGTGCTGGCTACTAGAAATTACATTAACTCTTTAAAATGGTTTGAATTAGCACATATTAATTATATACAACACTGGATTTCATTATGATGCTTTCATCCATGTATACAATATATTTCCATCATATTTATTGGGCATCTTCAGCTTGGGGCCGTATTCTAAACCCAGCCTTCAGCGGACCAAGCAGCAACTCTCCAGACCCCTCCCAAAGAAAGCCCACCAAGCAGTAGCTACAGCCCGAGACTTCCCCTCATGGTTCCCCTCTTGGTTTCTCCTCTTCCCATGGGAGCACCCTGGAATGCTTTGCTCCGATTAAAACCTAGCATTTAATGAGTTTGATTGGCTTAGTATATTGGCAGAGTTATTCACTACTGGGGGATATTTTTACTTATCAATACTCATCCCCTCTCTTAGTCACCATCTCTGTCCCTCTCCCACTCCTGCTAATTACTTTCTTCTGCCCAACTAGCCACTTCGTGCTTATGTGTGTGTGCATATGTGTGCGGGTGTGTGTGTGTGTGTGTATGTGTGCACATGTGTGTGTGTATGTCCCACTGAGTTTCTTTAGGGTTATTTCCAGGAGTGTAGACAAGAGTTTGTTTATAGGAGCATGGGCCTCTTACCAGTGGCTATACCACTGAAGAAAAATATCCTTCCTTTTCCCATCATCCTTTACTGGGCATAAATCCTCTCTCTGCCTGGAAGTCCCACCTATACCTCCTGCTTAGCTATTGGCCATCAGTTCTTTATTAAGCCAATCACAGCAACGTATCTTCACACAGTGTACAAATATCCTATAACAACCCCATGACTCCGTTTTCCCTGTTTGTGACAGGGTGTTGACAGGCCCAATCTTGGCGAAGGTAATCACAGTTGCTGTGAGTTCAAGAACAAAACAGTGGCCTGGCCTGGTGGTACCTGCATTGTAGGTGGAGCTCTGTGAATTCCAGGCCAGCCTGGTCTACATAGAGACCCTGTCTCAGAAGAAAGTAAGAAAGAACAAAGAGAGGGAGGGGAGGAGGAAGGAAGGAAGGAAGGAAGGAAGAAGGAGAAAAAAGTTACATCATGCCCAGGACACAGGCTTCCTCCACCCTTCACCCTGATTCCTCTGATCCCTTTCAACTCCTTCTTCCATGATGTTTCCAAAGCTTTGGAAGGAATGGCATAGACATCCCATTTATATTTGGGCACCCAACAGTACTTCCATCAGCTGAGTCTCAGCAGTCACCTCAGATCACTACAAAAAGCAACCTTCTCTGACAAGTCAGCGGCAGGACAGTTCTGTGAGCATAAACACAATCATTTGGAAGGCAAATTGACGGGCATATGTCGGTGTTTTGAGTCACAAAACGATCAAAGGAAGACAGTCGCTCCACAATGCAATCAGGCTCTGAGGCAGCAGGGAGGAACGGTTTCTGACGGGCTGAACCCCGACAGCCGTGCAGAAGCACATTTATTGATTGTTACACAAGAGTTGCTTTTTGAATAAAACAAGTTCCTCATATCAAAGCCCCTGATCCAATCTATATGTTTCGTGAAAGAAAACAACACACCCCTGCAATTTTAGTGTGCACTGTTTGCAGTACTCAATAATGCAAGACGGTCCAGGTTTGCCGGGACAGTCTTACGACTAAAGTCACGCAAAAGCGGCAACATTCTTTAAATGACAGAGAGCGAGCACTGTTTTCTCCAATGGTTTCTTCAAGGTCTAAGTACTCCCGGACAACAGCTACCTCATCCTAATGTTTACCCTGAATACACATACTCTCCTAGGTTCCCTACTATACATAGCGTGCCCATCTAGAGAAGCAACAGCAGGCACTGCCTCACTAGAGTTGTGCCCTTCTCAGCCATGGGCTTCTGGCTTTAGAGTCAGACATAAATTTTCCTTCATGGAGCTGAGATCAGTTGCAACCAGAAAGCATTTGGTTGCTCCAGTATAGACTTGCCATCATTGTACCGGTGAGCCCATCTGGTTGGGCTGGTCAGCACCATAGCAGGAAAAGGCCGCAGGTGAGTAAGAGTTCTGATGACCTTCTCCTCTACAGCCTGCACATCACTATCAGGGCTAGCCAGCAGGGAGGAAGCTGTCAGCTCAGTTTGGTTTAATCTCTCTGTTTCCTCTAACCAAGGCATTATGTGGTATCTTTTTGATAATAAAAAGTCTTACCATCCAATTCTTATGTGTCACCAGCAGTAATAGCAATTACCTATGTTGTTTTGGGGGCCTGAGGGATTTTCCTGCAGTAGCCTACCCCCTGAAACTGGGGTTTTCATTTAATTATCAATGGCTTCTGAGAGCAGCTTTATCCACTCACACAGGCTATTTTTTCATTCTAATTATGATTTTTTTAAATTTTATTTTTGACTAGTTTATCAAGTATCAGATTTCCCTATGGCTTGTCCAAACACTGTCAGTTGATCCTTCTGCCTGCTCCCTCCTTCTCCCCATCTCTTCCCCACACCCTGCTTAAAACCTATTTGCCCTGAGAGGACGTTACTCTGTGCATCTTCCACACTATTCAGTAGACTGTCTATCTGCCTTGGGTTGAGATTTCCTGGTAGTCAGAGCTTCTTTAGAGCCAAAGAATAATATAGGTTGCAGCAGATAGTTTCATTGGCTTTGTAAACAGGATATAATTGTCCTAGTTTAGTAAATGACAGAGTAACAGACTTGCCTGAGGTCTCATAATAGGGAACTGAGGAAGCCAAGACCCCATCAAATTTGGCTGACTCTCTCAAGTGTGGACTAATGGATCATCCACCTCTTAGTAGTCTTTTATTTTGAGTTTGATATCTATTTTTACTTTATGTGCATGAGTGTTTTGTTTGCATGTATGATCGTGTATTGCATGCCTGGTTCCTGAGGGAGCCAGAAGAGGGCACTAGGTCCCTGGAACTAGAATTACAGATGGCTGTGAGCCAACATGTGGGTGCTGGGAACTGACCACCGGTCCACTGGAAGAGCAGTAAGCCCTCTTAACAGCTGAACCATCCCTCCAAGCTTCTCGGTGATTCTGAAGGTCTCTGATCGGGCAGTGAAGCCTCAAATCCTGGGTGGAAGAAAAGAGGGGTAAAAGGGAAGGGGGAGTGGGAGAGAAAGAAGGAAGCAGAATCAGGAATAAAGAAAAGGAAACCAGGAGTTTCCCAGTGCCATAGAAGCAAAAATAAGCAGCTGCCCGAATGGCACCAAGGAAGACAGTGTTGTCTGGGGAGCCATCTGGTATTGCGGAATGATGTAACCATCGACAATTCTTTCTTACAATTAAGAACCTCTCAATTAAAAAAAGAAAGAAAAAAGAAAGAGAGAAAGAAGAAAGAGAGAGAGAGAGAGAGAGAGAGAAAGAGAGAGAGAACCTCTCAATTAAAAAAAAAAAAGAAGGAAAGAAAGAAAGACCCTCTCAATTGAATTATAAAAAACTTGCCTGGTGGTGGTGGCACACACCTTTAATTCCAGCACTCAGGAGGCTGAGACAGGTGGATCTCTGTAAGTTCGAGGCCAGCGTGGTCAACAGAGAGAGTTCTAGGACAGACTCCAAAGTTACAGAGAAACCCTGTCTCGAAAAAACCAAAATCAAAACAAACAAACAAAAAGCAAACAAACAAAATCTTAGTCACCAAGGGGCTGGAGAGGCTGCTCAGTATGCAGTTTTGGTGCATACTGCTCTCGCAGAGGACCCAAGTTTGACTCTGAGCACACTTGAGTCAGTTCTATCTACCTCTAACTCCAGCTCCAGGGGTTCTGATACACTTTTCCGGCCTTTGTGGGCACCTATGCTCATGTACACACACTCATACACATACACATAATTTTAAAAATTGAAAAATAAAATTTAAAGTATTGTAAAAAATATTCTCCTAGAGAACTTGAATTTGGTTCTCAGTAACCATATCAAATGGCTCACAAACATCTGTAATTCCAGTTCTAGGGGATCTAATCCCCTTTTCTAGACTCTGAAGGCGTCTGCACAAACACACACGTGCAAGGTATTTTATAATGCCTTAAGCAAGTTTACAGTTTTGTGTTGGGTTGCATTCATAGCTATTCTTGGCTACGTGGCCTGCGGGCTAAGGCCTAGAGTCATGTCTACATATGATCACACATACATCATTGTGGAGCTGTCTAGCCTGGGACCATACACATATCAGGTGTAACAGGCCCCAGACCTTAGCACAACTGATGAAATGTTAGGGGCTCAGTCCTGACCTTCAATTCCAGCACATAGGCCCCAACGTCTGCCAAAATAGAAGCAAAGACCTAATCCATCAGAGACCTAGTTCATAGTCCCAGAAAAGTCTCTAAACGTACTAGCCTTGCTTTTTGGTTTCTGTAGTTATGTTTCTTGCTAACCGAAGCATGACAACTAGGATGTGTGTTTTTGCACATAAAAAACAAAGGGCTGGCTGGGCGGTGGTGGCACACGCCTTTAATCCCAGCACTCGGGAGGCAGAGGCAGGCAGATCTCTGTGAGTTCGAGGCCAGCCTGGTCTACAAGAGCTAGTTCCAGGACAGGAACCAAAAAGCTACGGAGAAACCCTGTCTCAAAAATCCAAAAAAAAAAAAAGACAAAGGGCTGTAAGGCCCAGGGTTTCGTGATTTGGATCGAGTTCCCGGTACAGCAGCCTGCTAGAAATAAAGACTTTTTTCTGCTTTAAGAGTGTTGGTGTGGTGGTCTCAGACTTACTTACCTTTGCAATATTAGGTTCCTCAAATGCCTACCCTGTCAATATCTAGAAAGAAATGAGTGAATGGTTATCTTAATAAATCAGTGGTGAAAAGAAAGATGGGTTACATTACATAATACAGATTTTTTAGTAAATCACTGAGTGGCTGAAGTAATGCAAAGGAAAAATGGAAAAATTTTTCATTTTCCTTTTCTTCTTTTCTTTTTTTTTTCCTTTCTTTTATTTTTCAGACAGTTCCTTATCATCATGTCCAGTAACAAAGGGATGAAGTCTTTAAATCTGTATGGGGCCAGATTTAGCAGCAATCACCTGTAATCCCACACTCAGGAGACAAACAAAGGCAGGGGGATCAATACAAGTTTGAGGCCAGTCTAGTCTGTAAAGCCAGTTCTAGGCTAGTGAGGGATACATAGTGAGAACGTGTCTTAAGAAAACAAAAAACAAAACAAAAAACCAAAAAACTGGGGGCCCAAGAGACTGCTCAGTGGTTAAGAATACTTCTTGTTCTTGCAGAGGACCCGGGTTCAGTTCCCAACACTCATATTCCAATCGGGTAGCTCACAACCACCTCTAACTTCAGCTCCAGGGGATCCAGCATCCTTTCCTGCCTCCTCAGTCCCCCCCCACACTCACGTGCATGTATCCACACACAGGTACACATACATATACATACATAAACAAAGAAAAGGCAGTGAGCAGGGAAGAGGATTAGCTCATCAGCAGGACACACTGGACATCTTGGTGCCAGGCTTGGCCTACACACATCACTAGCGGCCTGGTCCTCACTCCCAGCGGCCGAGTGGAACTGACTCCTGTGGGTGTGAGAGCTTGCTCAGGGCGAAGCAGGGCCCAATGCTGTCCTACTCTGCACTGGGGCTGCGTAACGCTTGTTGGTGCACGGTAAGTCCTTCACTCAGCACACCTGTGGTTTTGGTAGCTACGGTAAGAACAGGTGCACTGTGACCTCCCTCCCAGCGGCCCCCGGGAAGCTGTGGCTACAGACAGCTCATTCCCTAGTTTTGCTCAATATTTAAAGAAAGTTTTCTTCCGTATGTCCCTTTATGAGTGATAGAGTAGAGGTGGTTTCTCTACCACCTCAGTCTGGATTTTGTTCAACGCCAGGCATGTATTTACTAAAGATGTCTGCTTATAGACACCGGTTTAATTACTGCTGGGAACCTGGGAGTTTTTCATGTTTAATAACTTTATGACCAGAGCCTCAGGTCCTGCTTTATTTTTGTGATACCTCACTGTTTTTGTATGTGTTTGAGAGAAGGTGTTGTTATGTAACTCAGGCTGGCCTAGAACTCATGGAAATCCTGCCTTCCAAGTGCTCAGACTTACAGGTGTGCACCACCACACCTGGCCTCTTTTTTTGGGAGGAGGGGGAGGGTTGTTTAGGGAGTTGAACATAGTCTACTGTTGAGCTCTTTGTGTGTGTGTTTGTGTATGTGTGTGTATATGGTTTTATTTTATTTTTTTTGAGGAAGAGTCTGTTCCATGTAACCCAAGATGTCTTTGATCTGAGGGACAAAGAAACAAATTTTCTGCCTATTGGATTGACAAAAAATGTAAAACATTTTTGTTGGGCATGATTTTAATGTACGCCTACCATCCCAGAACTCAGGAGGCTGAGGCAGAAATATGGCCGTGAATGTGAGGCCAGTCTGAGTTAAGCAATGAAGTTCTGGGATAGCCTGGGCTATAGAGTTAGACTGTCTCAAAACAACAACAACAAAAGCCATTGGGTGGTGGTGTTGTACACCTTTAATTCCAGCACTTGGGAGGCAGAGACAAGTGCATCTCTGTTAATTCAAAGCTAACCTGGTCTACAAAAGGAGTTCCAGAATAGCCTGGGCTGTTACACAGAGAAACTTGTCTGAAAAACTGAAAATCAAACCAAACCAAACTAAAACAAAAACACACAAATAAAACCCAAATAGAGCTATTTTCCTGTAATTCACTTTAGCATAGTTTAATAGCAAAATATGAACACAATTTGTTGTTGTTGTTGTTTGTTTGTTTTAGACATAGAGTTTGTGTGACCCTGCTTGTCCTGGAACTCTGTAGACCAGGCTGGCCTTGAACTCAGAGATCAGCTACCTCTGTTTCCCAAGTGCTGGAATTAAAGGCTGTGCCACCACCGCCTGGCTTGAAAAACAATCTTAACCTTGATCAATAATACTTCAAGAGTCAGACTGATTTATGCCCAGTTCGTACTGTGTGTGCATCTGTGATAACAGATGCCATTAGCTTATGAACTGTGACTGCCTAGTCAGACACAGAGGTACAGGTCTATAATCTTTGAACTCTGGGGGTAGAGGCAGAGGATCTTGGGTTTCAGACCAGCCAGAGCTAGGAGTCTTTGTCTCAAACACAAAAACAAAAACAAAATGGAGCAAAAACACACCAGATTTTGAAGACTAGGAGCAGGAACGTAGGAAGCTGGGCATGGTAACATAAACCTGTATCCCAAACTTGGAAGGTGGAGGGAGACCTCATTGGGAGTTCAAGACTGCCATCAACCTCATAGTGAGTTCAAGGACAGCCATGGCTACACGAAATTTTATTTTAAAGAAAAAAAAAAGTAGATCCATTATGAAGATGTCAATGTTAATAAGCAGTTGTGAGAAAAAAAGAAATGTTAAGTTTGGGGATGTGGTTTCATTCGTAGAGTTCTTGCCTAACATGAGTACAGTCTCATTTTGATCATTAGCAGCTCATACATCTCTGTGATGCTCACCTGTAATCTAAGCTCTTGCAGGTAAATTTGGGGGCATCAGAAGGGAAGGGTCTTCCCCAGCTCTATCAGTCTCAAAACAGAAGCAAATCTAAAATAAGAAAATTAATCTCTCTCTTTCCCTGTCTCCCTGTCTGTCTCCCTGTCTGTCTGTCTCTGTTTTTTGAGGTAGGGTTTAGGAGTTTAGGTACCACCTCCCTTGTTAGTAAACTTAATATTAATAATTAATTAATAATTAACATTTCTAAAAAATAAGCTGTTTTGTTCATTTGTTTGCCTGTTTTTGTAATTTTTGTTTGTTTCATTGTTTTCAGACCTAGGGTCTCTAACCTCATACTTCTGGTATTCCTGCTGCTACCTTCCTATGCTGGGGTTACAGCCATGGCCACCATACCTGGTTGATGTGGTGCTGGGGATTGAACTCATGGACTAGTGCATGCTAGACAAGCAATCAACCAACTGAGAAATATCCTTAACTCAGAATGATTGTGTTTTAGATACAACGTTTTGGATAACACTTCTGTCTTCTCTCCTCACTTTGTCTCAACATGAGCTAACAGACTCTTGCTCCTGCCACGCAAGCCAAAAGAATATACAATACGTGCGTGTGCGTGACGTGCTTATGTTTGTGAGCATGCTATGACAAGCACGGAGAGCTCAGAATACAACTTTGTGGAGTTGCTTCTCTCCTTGTATTGTTGGTTAAGAGGCTGCAGTTCAGGTTCCCAGGCTTGCACAGGAAATCTCTTTACCAGTTGAGCTGGTATGCTTTTGTTGTTCTTGTTTTGAGATGGGATCTCTTCCTATATAGTCCTGGCTGTCCTGGAACTTGTTATGTAGATCAAACTAGCTTCAAAGTCAGAGTTCGACCCCTTCTCTGCCTCTGGAGTGCTGGGATTTATGGCATGCGCAACCATGCCCTGCTATCCCTCCTTTAAAAAGCAGTCACAGCTGGGCAGTGGTGGTGTGGACCTTTAATCCCAGCACTCCCAGCACTCGGGGTGGGGTGGTGGGTAGAGAGGGGCAGATCTCTGTGAGTTCAAGGCCAGCCTGGTCTACTGAGCTAGTTCCAGGACAGGCTCCAAAGCTGCAGATAAGTTTATAAAAGCAAGGTACATCGGGCTTTAAAGAAATGAGAAAGCCCTCTCTATCTACCCTCCTTCCTGCTCCCCCTCTGTCCCCCGACTCTATCTGCCTCCCTCTAGCTGCCCTCCTCTTTCTGACATGGTTTTTGTTTTCTGAGACAGTATCTAAGGAACATTTTGTTCTCCAACGCATACTTGCACCTCCCAGGCCTGGTGCATACGATGCAAGCGCTCTACTAATTGAGCTACACCTCCCCAGCCACTGCTTTGCTTTTTAAGTCTGTATCTGGAAGGATACAGTAACAGTATTGGGAGGTGTCTTAATTAGGGCTTCTATTGTTGTGATAAAAGCCACGTTAAAAAAAAAAAAAAAAAAAGACCAAAAGCAATTTGGGGAAGAAAAGGGTTTGTTTTATATTTTATCTTACACTTCTAGGTAACAGTCCATCACAGAGAGAAGCAGGCAGGAAATCATGCCAGAACCTGGAAGCAAGAACTGATGCAGAGGCCATGGAGGGTGCTGCTTACTGGCTTGCTACTCATTGCTTGCTCAGCCTGCTTTCTTATAGCACCCAGGATCACCAGTGCAGGGTCACCACCTACCGTGAACTGGACCTGCCCACATCAGTCATCGGTTAAGAAAATACAGCACAGGCTTGCCCACAGGCCAGTCTATTGCTGCATTTTCTCAACTGAGGTTCCCTCTTCCTAAAGGGCTCTAGCTTGTGTCAAATTGACTAAAAGCTAGTTGGGACAGGTGGTATTTCTTTAGAAAGAAGCTATTGTCAGAGGACTGGGTTAACCTTTGAATTCTAAATCTTTTCATAAAGTTTTGAGACAGCCCGTATCAGTATTTTAAATATTATATGTATTTAAAATTGTCTGTGTGAGTACCCACCACTTATGTACTTGAGGGGGCCAGAGAGAGTGTCAGAGCCCTGAGTTGGACTACGGGTGATTGTGAACCATCTGATAATTCAGGTACTGGGAACTGAACCCAGGTCCTCTGAAAGAATAGGAAGCATTCAATTTTGTTGTTGTTTTGAGAGAGGGTTCACTGTGTAGCCTTGGCTGTCCCAAACTGGCCCTGTAGATCAGGCTTCAAACTCAGAGATCCACCTGCCTCTGCCTCCCAAGTGCTGGGATGAAAGGTGTGCGCCACGGCCGCTGGGCTAGCAGGGAACATTCTGGATCACTGAGCCATTTCTCAGCTTCTATATGTCCGTTATTTATTTATCGTATGTGTGTGTCCACACATGTGGAGGTCAGAGGACAACTTTCTGCCATCACTTCTGCCTTCCACTTTGTTATAGTCTGCTCACAATAGACTAGGCAGGGCCTCTATTTTTTTTTTTAAATATTCATTTATTATGTATACAATATTCTGTCTGTATGCCTGAAGGCCAGAAGAGGGCGCCAGACCTCTTTACAGATGGTTGTGAGCCACCATGTGGTTGCTGGGAATTGAACTCAGGACCTTTGGAAGAGCAGGCAAAGCTCTTAACCACTGAGCCATCTCTCCAGCCCCCGGGCCTCTATTGTTTCTGTTCTTGCAAGGCCTATTCCGGGATCATTGGCCACCACACCAGTGTTTTACATAGGTTCTGGGATCAGGTTGGGAGGATTTATAGGGCTAGAGCTTGTAAGTGTTGTGCTACCTCCCTGCCTCTATTATGTAAATTTTATACGTATCATGATATATTATTTATATATTATACATGTATATAGCGCATTTGATCCTAACAGTAAAATCTTAGCCACACCTGATGGTGTCAGTGTGTGATCCCAGCTACTTGGGAGGTTGAAGCAGAAAGAATGAAAAGTTTAAGGTCTTGCCTGGGTTATGGAGTGAGTTCAAGATCAGTTTGGGCAATGTAGTGAGATCCTGTCTCAAAAAGTGAAGAGAGGCTGGGGCTACAGCCTTGCCCAGAGCTCTTGCCTACCATAAGGGAATCCCTAGGTTGAATTACCAATATTGAAAAAAAAATTAAATCCTTAACAAAGAATAAAAATATCCAACTAGAGAAATCTTTCTCAGATGGGAATACAGTGGTGATCTAAGTGTCAGAAAAGAATCTGGGGCCTGGAGAGATGGCTCAGTGGTTAAGAGCATTGCCTGCTCTTCCAAAGGTCCTGAGTTCAATTCCCGGCAACCACATGATGGCTCACAACCATCTGTAATGAGGTTTGGTGCCCTCTTCTGGCCTGCAGACATACACACAGACAGAATATTGTATACATAATAAATAAATAAATATTAAAAAAGAATCTGTTCAACTTCTTCTATTTTTAAAAATTGATTTTATTTATTACACGTGTGTGTGTTTTGTGTAGCACACGTGTGGAGGTTAGAAGACAATTTGTTGTTGTGATCTGTAATCTTTCTCTCCTTTCACCACGTGGCTCTCAGGGACTGAACTCATATCTATAGGTCTGATGCCCTTTTCTGGCTAAGTCATCCTGATGGGCTCTTATTCCATTTTTTTACTCTGTGCCACTTGAATCTTTTTTCAAAAAAGAATGTTTAAGTTGCATAATCATACGGGAAAAAAACTAGATTAAGAACAAAATATACCAAGATGTTCACAATAGCTGCCTTTAGACAATGAAATTACATGTAGTTTTTTTTTCTTTCTTTTAGAAGTAACATTTTTGTAATGGAACAGCCCCCAAGCTCTTTTTTTCTACCACATCTTAAAAAAAAAAAAACCACTTTAAAAGATTCCATTATCCTTTTAAAGATTTTTCAATTATCCTCATTGCTTCAGGAAAAAAAAAAGATAGCAACACTAATACAGCCCCTTATAAAATGTCAAACAGCACAGGAAGATATGTGAAAAAAAAGTTTTCTATCTCCTCCTAAGAGACTCCCACTATTATCTCAAACTTTAAAAATACTGCAAACTTAAATTAAGAACATAAAAAGCAATTTCAAATCACCAGAGGGCTTCAGAGTTCAAATATACTCTGTTGGTGCCATGTAGAATCCGAAATACTTTCAGTTGATCAAGACATCAAATACTATGCCCCAGTGACCAATAAGTCAGCGTTCTAAGGGTTAACAATTTGCCCCCAAGGCTGGCATTCAAATCCAAGATGGAGAGACGAGGCTAATCCATTGCCTCAGGCCATTACCATCACAGTGGGTAGCGCTGGTAACAACCAGCAGACAGCCCTTCAGCGGAATGGAAGTCTAGAGAGGGATTTTCAGTGATAAGAGAGCCCATAATTGGGACCGGGAGAAGTGATAACAATGACTTGGGTATAATGGACCCTGACGGACAAGAGCATACTGAAGGGAGAGAGGTAGACACGGGAGCTTGGGAAAGAAGTCGGCCACTCACAGCACTCCAAAGGGTTAAAACCAGGCAGGAAAAACTCCTGGAGGGGAGCCACTTCCAAAGACAGCCATTGGAGCCTTTCACCTCCCCCACTGCCAAAAACTAGACAGGCGTTTGGGACTGGATCCTTTGGGATTATTTAAAAATCCCCTAGGGCCCTAGGTGCACCGCAGGGAGGGATTAAAGCCCCATGGTACAGTACAGTTCCTCCTTCCTGTGGGCCCAGAGTTTAGGTGTGCAGGGATAGCCCCCCTCACCGCCACCCCCGCCCCCAGCCCTTGCCAGATGCAGTTCAAGCCCAGGCAAACTTTGGGAAGAAGAGGTGTTGAGCCCCAAGCATGAGGGATGAGCCGAGTGGAGAAGACCTGTGAGATCCAGGCCTACAACAACATGGGGGCAGGGAGCTGTTTCCCTGCCTGCCTGTTCTAGATCGTAGGGCCTACTTAGGCAAGCTGGCTCTGGCAGAAACGCATTTCAGGGGTTCGGAAAACACCGAAGTCTTTCTCAATTGCCCATGGCTCTTTTGGGGTGACACCAAGGTGTCACACCCCCCCAACCCAAACTTAACTGCAAACTTTTCCCTTCCCTCTATCTAAATCTAAGTCACCTTTTCCTTCCCTCCGCTCCCCCCCCCCCCCCCGCCCCAAACTCTTTGGAAATCTTTCTTATTTTCTTTTAAGTTTTCCCTGGGCTGAGAAGGGTCTGTTACAGAGCTAGGTCAGGGCATTTTAACACTCCCAGCGGGGGACAGTGGATAAGACAATAGCTACTATCACTTTACCATTGGAAGTGACCCCCGAATTTGCACTTCTTTCATCTTAGGACCAGAGCCCTGGAGGTGGGCGATTTCCTGGGGGGGAGTGGCTTAAACCACTTCCCCACCAGCCAGTTGGCTGTAGGCCGTCCACGCTCAATGGTCCACTACAGATATGGGACTGAGGTGAGAGAGTGCAGCTCAGAGAGCCACGCTCTCCAGGAAGTCCGGGAGGGTGGCCTAAATGACCCAGGCCAGAAGATGGAGAGAAGAGTGGATGCTCCCCAGGGCTCTGGACCACCCTCGAGGTCAGTAAAATAGGATCCCCCCCAAAAAAAAAACTAAGAAGGCGCCGTTTCCTCATTCAACTTGGTGTCCTAGGCACCTAGGAGTTGCCTTCAGGATACTAAAGGGTTCCGATCTAAGATCCGCCGGTGAAGATGCTACGGAAGTGTGGTGGACAGGGACGCTTAGGCATTGTTTAAATTCTCCCTACCCCCACGCCTCCAGCCCCTTCCCCACCCCCCACCGACTAGTCTATCTTCCCTCCCCACTGGCAGGCACAATGGTATGGCCTCAGCCCCTCCCCGGACTGCAGAGCTTCTCAGGTTAGGTCCCTGGTTTCTGCAGCCCCAGGTGGGCCAGCTCTCTACTCTACTACCCCAAAGGGTGCCTGGTGACCAGTGTCACTTCACTGTGCAGACTGCCCTCGCTCTTCTTCACTTCCAGACACAGGGTCCAGGAAAGCAACTGAACTTGGTAGCTAGCCCGTGAGGCTCCGCACTCAGTTGGCCTCAGGTGCATCCGTTAGCTACTCTTGGTGGTGGCTGACTTTCTTTGGTAAGTCAGTATCTAAAGGACCCACCAGCGAGTCCCAGGAAACCTGCGATTGTCTAGTTTGGTCTCCAAGACACAGGAAAAGAACCAAGATGGCTGAGTCCCTTGGTCACACAGCCTGGACATTGAAGCCAGGCTGGCTGGGATCAAACTCCAGGGCCTTATTGAGTCTTAAAGTCTGTGGGCCCACATGCTTGGGGGTTTAGTGGACTACAGATTGCAGGGCGTGCTTTTGAGAGGGACAGGGAGCAAAGGGGAGGTCTTCCAGAGAGCTCTGGATTCCCAGTTGGGCTCCTTGGAGCTCAGGATACAGTTGGTCGGGAAGGAGTTAGTTTTCCCTTCCTGGTCCTTCACAGAGCCCTGATTTACCTCTCCTAAAATACAGGGGAATCGGAGCCGGAACCTGGTTCTGCGGCTCCCATCTGCTTGCAGATAGGGAGCCGAGGCGACAGGGAAGCCGGCCCTGGTAAAGGTGAGGAATCGAGTGTGCAGCCCCCGTCCACGTATTCCGTCTGTGGCTCCAGGTCCGCTCCAGGCATTAAGATGTTGCGGAGAAACCTTCCTACCTCCTTCCAACTCGAAGCCTGTATCACGGAGGCAGGGGTGGCCTCTCTGGCTTAGTACTTTCTCGGACCCTCTCTAGGAGCTATGTGGGGATTCAGGGAGGCCAGCCGTGGGCTGGAGTCATTCCTTCAGTGCCCCTGGCAGCAGTTATGTTGTTGGCCCTGCCTACCCTCCAGGAAGGGCGCCATTGCCAGAGGGCCGCACCTGAACCCCATCACCAGTTAGCTACTTAAGGGCTTCCTCCTGCATCTCCCGCCCTTCCCACTCGACTGTCTTCTGGTGGTCCAGTCCTGTTTCGTATGAAGCTGCTTGTAAAAATTTTCATTTTAGAAGCAGGGTCTCCCTACGTAGACCAGACTGGACTTGAACTCGAGCCTTAAGAGTGCTGGAATTCCAGGCTTGTGCCACTAGACCCAGCTCTCGGCACGCCTTTGAGGAAGCCAGAAGCGGGTTATTGCCTGCTTACCTCTTCCTCTCTGGGAGAGGGGGAACGGAGGAAAGAGATAGGGTGGTGCCAGGTGTGAACAGGCCTGGGAAGATGCTGTTGGATAGGAGCCGGTAGGGTGGGGAGGGGTGGGTCTGTGCAGAGGAAGTGTGCCTCTCTGGACGCTGGGCTGGACACCACTGGAGGAATTCAGGCAAGTCGGCTTTGCTCTCTTCGTTTCCTTGTCTACAAAGTGACTAGGCGCATCTCCAAGTGCCAAGTTCTCTGGATCATTTATAGGAATGCTTTAAGAGACTTTTGTGTGATAGAATTGCAGCAGTTAGGAGAGCAGTCGAGTCAGCTTTTGATAGCTGTATGTTCTTTCTTAATTTAACCCCCGCTGAGCCTCCCCTTCTCCAGGTGTGAGCTAGGAATATTGATGCCCGTGGTCTGGGTAGGTATGATGTAGAGTTGTAGCTGCATGGAGGAAGATGAGACTCACAGAGCAATAAAATTACCTCTGAAAACCTGGAATCAAATGTTCACCCCCAGAAAAGCCCACAGGGACTTGTGATCACCCAGGGGAACCTCACGATCCACTTCCACGGAGTGGGAGCAGGAAGAATCAGCGACAAGCATAAATTGTTCTTTTCGAGACTTGGGTTGAATTACCTAAGTTAAATGCATTTAGTGCCGAGTCAGTAAGTGGCAGCTATTTTCCTAATTTTGTTTGCAAAGTTTCTCAAAGCACTCATTTGCATGCAGCTGTATAACACCACTTGAGAAGTGACATCATGTAAAAAAAAAAAAAACAACAGGGAACATTATCCTGTTTCTTGGGATGATTTTTCTGACAGTGAAAAAAGCTTTGTCTTTCAAACTCATTTTGGGAGTTCAGTTTCTTTTTATTGCACGCGTTATGTCTTTTTCTACTAAGGATTGGTATATAATTTTATCTCCCAAGTCCAAAGAAAAGTAATATTTTTTTCGGAGGGGAGGGTTCTTTTGGTCTTTGCCCTCTGTACTGAGTGCTGGGATTAAAGCCGTGTGCCACCGGCATAAATTTAAATTTTTGTTTTTGTGTTTCAAGACAGGGTTTCTCTGTGCAGTTTTTGGTAAGATTTAAGTTTTTTGAATTTATTCTTACGTATGTATTATGTGCGTTGTGTCTGATATGTATTTATGGGCATGTGTGTCACGGTGGCAGCTAAAAAGCAACTCTCCCACCCTGATGTGGGTTCCAGGAATAAAACCGGAGTTGCCAGACCTGTGCAGAAAACGCTATCAGCTGAGCCATCTCAACAGCCTTGTAATAAGAGTTTCCAGAAATGTAAAATGCATAAAAGATAAAATGATTCAAAAGGCCAATTTCTGTCGAGGTTTTGGGGGGACAAGGAGTTTGAAGGTGTGCTTCTATAATCCCGCATTTAGGAGGCAAAACTATCTCACATTCAAGACCAGCCTGAGACCCTGTCATTTAAACAGCAGCAATTAAAACCTACTCTGCCTTCCCCCCAAGGAAAAAGGCAAGAAAGAATCTAAATCTAGATTAAATAACACCGTATAGGTAGAAATTGGTGAGTTTATGCCAGATTATTCCTAATATACACGTGTGTCCTTTCCCTAGACAGGTTTTCTCTGTGTATACCTGGCTGTC
Organism: Chionomys nivalis; assembly: GCF_950005125.1. Classification (NCBI taxonomy): domain Eukaryota; kingdom Metazoa; phylum Chordata; class Mammalia; order Rodentia; family Cricetidae; genus Chionomys; species Chionomys nivalis. The sequence goes on along the minus strand of NC_080095.1, from coordinate 40,255,604 downwards.
CTGGAACTCACTTTGTAGACCAGGCTGGCCTCGAACTCAAAGATCTGCCTCCCGAGTGCTGGCATTAAAGGTGAGTGCCTCTACCACTCAGTGGGGCTATAATTCTTATGAAATTTTTCTTAATATGCACATTTTGAAGACTTTCTCCCTATAATGTTAACTAAGGGTGATTTTCATCGTCACCACGTGGAAGGTTCTTTCTTGCCATCAAGTAAAATTCCGGCAATCTCTTTGGTGCTTTTCTCCTCACCTTTACCCAATTACAATTTACCTTCCGGTGCACCTCTTAAGCTTACAGTTTGACGAGCTGAAGCAAGTGCTTTGTAGGTGGGGACTAATTAAAGCGATTGTGTTAGACTCTGAGAATCAGATCTGCGAAGCCAGAGAAGAAAACATCTCTTTTCTAATTTAAAAGCTGTCCACTGGGCTGGAGAGATGGCTCAGCAGTTAAGAGCATTGCCTGCTCTTCCAAAGGTCCTGAGTTCAATTCCCAGCAACCACATGGTGGCTCACAATCATTTGTAATGAGGTCTGGTGCCCTCTTCTGGCCTTCAGGCATACTCACAGACAAAATATTGTATACATAATAAATAAAAAAATAAATAAATATTAAAAAAAAAAAAAAGCTGTCCACAACGGAATGCCTCCGCTTGGCGATTTCCTGAAGTTAGGGTGATCGACCTGTATTGGAAGGGAGACTGTCTGGTTAAACGGGAGAGTACAGCACCTGGCTAACGAACTCATTCACTTGTGACATTTTTAGACTAATTAGGCTGCTGCCAATTGCCTCAGTTTCTCCGCCTGTGAATTGGGGCTAACGATACTACCAACCCTTTTCTTTCTTTTTGAGATAGTGTCTGAAATATTCTATACCAACGTCAAGCTGGATACGTAGCCAAGGAAAACCTTGGGAGTTGATCCTTCTGCCTCCTCCACCTCCCTCGTGCTGGAAGTATAGGTGAGCGCTGTATAGGGGTTGCTGATTAGGAATTGGAGGCCAGCGCCAGCACACACGTTTATGCTATATGGTGGTAGGCATGGAATCCAGGGCTTCTTGCATGCTGGGTAAGCTCTCTCGGCTGAATTCTAGCCCCCGAAGTCCCTTGCACACCCTTTTTAAAATGAGGGACCTGTGCAGTGTGGTGGCAGTGCACACTTTTAATCCCAGGCAGAGGTAGATGGATCTCTGTGAGTTTGTAGCCAGCCTGGTCTACAGAGTGAGTTCCAGGACAGCCCTGGCTACACAGAGAAACCCTGTCTCAAAACAGAAGAGCAAAAATCAAGGACTTATTTTTGTTGTTGTTGTTGTTGTTGTTGTTGTTTTGGTTTTCCAAGTATATGTATGAGTGTTTTGCTTGAACGTATGTCTGTACCACCACACGCGTGCCTGGTGCCTGTGGAAGTCAGAAGAGGGTGTTGGATTCCCTGGACCTGTTATGGAGTTATAGTGGTTGTGGACTGCCATGTGGATGCTAAGAATTGAACCTGAGTCATTGGCGAGAACAACAAATGTTCCCACTGTTGATCCCAGAATTAGCCATTCATTTTTTTTTTTTTTTTTTTTTGGTTTTTCGAGACAGGGTTTCTCTGTAGCTTTGGAGCCTGTCCTGGAACTACCTCTTGTAGACCAGGCTGGTCTCGAACTCCCAGAGATTCGCCTGTCTCTGCCTCCCGAGTGCTGGGATTAAAGGCGTGCGCCACCACCGCCCGGCTCATTCATTTATTCATTCATTCCATGCCAATCCCAGTTCCCTCTCCCTCCTCTCCTCCTGCTCACCTTCCCCCATCCCACCCCCATCCACTCCTCAGAGAGGGTAAGACCTCCTCTGGGAAGTCAATTAAGTCTATCTCATCCCTACCTTGAGGCAGGGTCATCACCCCCACACCCCCAGGCTGAGTAAGGTATCGCTCCATAGAAATGAAGCCCTGGATTACTTTTCTTTTTAATTTTTTTTATGGTTTATTTAACTTTATTTTGTGTTCATTGGTGTGAAGGTGTCAGATCCCCTGCAACTGGATCTTCAGACAGTTGTGAGCTGCCATGTGGGTGCTGGGAATTGAACCCGGGTCCTCTGGAAGAGCAGTTAGTGCTCTTAACCACTGAGCCATCCCTCCAGCCCTCCTGGATTACTTTTTAAAAATTATTATTACATTAATTTATTTTGTATATAGTGGGCCTATATGCTATAGCACACATGTGGAGGTCAGAAGACAGTTCCCAGAGTCTTTTCTATCATGTGGGTTGCGGGAATTAAACCCAGATCTCATATAATCAGGCTTGGCTGTATGTTTGCGTGTGTGTCTATCTGTGTATGTGTGTGAGAGTGTGTTTGAGTGTGTCTGTGTGTGTGTGTGCACACGTGTCTGTTGCTCTGTGTGTTGTATGTTTAATGATACGGGGTGTCTTTCCTGCATTGCTCTTCATCTTCCTTGTGGGGATTGGTTCTCTTGAGCCTGGAGCCCCCTGATTCAGCTAGCTTGGCTGGCCAGCAAGCCTCAGGGATTGTTCTGACTGTAAGGGTATGTGCCACTTCCCCTGACTTTTTAACATGGAGTCTTATACTCTGAGCTCAGGCCCAGGTTTCTGGGCCAACACTGTACCAACTAAGCTATCATCCATGTCCGCCCGCCTACCATCTGTTTTCTTTTCTCGCAATTCTGGGGATTGAGCATGAGGTCTCCCTCATGCTAGACAAGTGCCCCGAGCTATCCCAGTCATTCCTACTCTGCTGCGCTTCTCTCAGGTTTAGAATGCAAGCAGTCCCCATCCAACAATCCTCCACACCATGGGGTCCTCCTTGTTGCCCCTGTGTAAGACCATATATTCCAGGACCGCAGTTCCCAACTTTTTTTTTTTTTAAGATTTATTTATTCATTAAATATACAGTGTTCTGCAGGTGAGAGGGCACCAGATCTCATTACAAATGGTTGTGAACCACCATGTGGTTGCTCGGAATTGAACTCAGGACCTCTGGAACAGCAGGCAGTACTCTTAGCCGCTGAGCCATCTCACCAGCCCCTAACTTTTTTTAAGTTTCGAGATCTCCCTTAGCTCTTTAAATGAGGAACTTGGAGAGTTTGTTTATATAGCTAATATCTCAACGTATACTATATTCAAACTTAAAACCAAGGAGTTGAGGACTCCAGTCTTGCATGTTCAAGGAAGGTCCTGGGTTCAACTCTTAATATTGAATAAAAACAAAGTAAAAATTAAATAGTAACAGATAACCACTGATATGAAAAGTAGCTTTTCCAAGGCTGGACAAGGCTCAGTGGTAGAATTCACCACTGGTACGTTCAAGGCCCTAGGTTTGAGCCTTAGCACTAATTTAAAACAGATTTCTGCAGTCAAAAGAAAAAGGAAGAATCATTTAATTTTTTTTCCTGGACATCTGCAATACCAGTTTGGTAGATCCTCATCAGTCTGTCTTCATACGCTGTTTGGTTGGGGGAGAAATTAGGAAAATCAGACTTTAATTCCTTTATTTATATTATTATTTTTTTTTAAATATTTATTTATTTATTATGTATACAATATTCTGTCTGCATATATGCCTGAAGGCCAGAAGAGGGCGCCAGATCTCTTTACAGATGGTTGTGAGCCACCATGTGGTTGCTGGGAATTGAACTCAGGACCTTTGGAAGAGCAGGCAATGCTCTTAACCACTGAGCCATCTCTCCAGCCCCCTATTTTATTGTTTTTGAGACAGGGTTTCTCCGTTTAACAGTTCTGGCTGTCCTGGAATTCACTTGGTCTCTGTAGACCAAGCTGGCCGCAAACTCAGAGGTCTACCTGCCCTTGCCTCCTGAGTGCTGGGATTAGAGTTGACCTTGAATCTAAACCCCCGTGTTTCAGCTTTACAGAGCCGGGGTTACAGACCTGTGCTGCCACGCCTTACTGTGCTGTTCGGCAGTTCCGTGTATCCTTGGGCCTTGCCGGCCAGCAGTCACTTCCTAGCCATGGAGAGCATGTTCTTGTTATTGCCAAGGTTGTCACCATTTAACTGGTTTCAGATTCTGACTTGAACAAGGAACATCTGAGTCTGTGTGGTGCCAGGAAATTGGATATATTCTAAACTACTCTTGAATGTATGTTTCTAGGTAACCTGAATTCATTGCTGTTGGGTGATGGAAGACACGCTAAGGTATTGTTTAAAGCAAAGTAATAGTGGCTGAGATCTTCCAGGCACCTTACAAGGGGTCTTCACATTTCAATCTTGGAAATGAGTATTGTTAATTATAATACGGCACTCTTTTCAATGAAGTCCAATTTCATATAAATTTTTGTTTTGTTTTGTTTTGTTTTTGTTTTTTCGAATCAGGGTTTCTCTGTGGTTTTGGAGCCTGTCCTGGAACTAGCTCTTGTAGACCAGGCTGGCCTTGAACTCACAGAGATCCGCCAGCCTCTGCCTCCCGAGTGCTGGGATTAAAGGCATGCGCCACCACCGTCCGACTTCATATAAAATTTTTATAGTTGGGTGGAGCATGCCTTTAATCTCAGCACTCGGGAGGCAGAGACAGGCAGATCTCTGTGAGTCTGAGGCCAGCCTGGTCTATGAGAGCTAGTTCCAGGACAGGTGCCAAAGCTATAGGAAAACCCTGTCTTGAAAAACCACTAAATAATAAATAAATAAATAAAATTTTCATAAACCAAAATAAAGCTTGGTTGGTGAGTAATTTAAAAAAAATGTCCGTAAGTCTCTTGCTAACAGTAGTATTCTGGCCAGCCCTCTTGGGCAGGCCATTTTCCCAAGCCTTTCTCTGATTTGTCTTTAAATCTATAGTAAAACTCTTTTAGTTTTTCAAACCAGGATTTCTCTGTGTAACAGTTCTAGTTGTCCTGGAACTCACTTTGTAGACCAGGTTGGCCTTAAATTTACAGAGATCCACCTGCCTCTACCTCCCAAGTGATGGGATTAAAGGTGTGTGACACCACCACCCAGTCAAAACTCTTCCTTTTCTTCCTTCCTTCCTTCCTTCCTTCCTTCCTTCCTTCCTTCCTTCCTTCCTTCCTTCCTTCCTTCCTTCCTCCCTCCCTCCCTCCCTTCCTTCCTTTTTCTTTTTTTCCCCCAAGATCATAGGGTTTCTCTGTAGTCATGGCTGTCCTGGAACTCACTCTGAAGACCAGATTGGCCTTTAACTCACAGAGATCCACCTGCCTCTACCTCCCAAGAGCTGAGATTAAAACCTTGTGCCACAACTCATCGCATGAAACCTTAATAAACTCCCAACTATGCTTTTAAAAAATTGCTCTATAGGGCGTGGTGCACACTTCCAATCCCCGCCCTGAGAGGCAGAGGCAAGAGGCCGACTGAGTCTGAGGCAAGCCTTGTCTACATAAGAATGTCCCACGCTGAAAGCAGCTAATTCATCATAGACCTCTGAACTATAATAGTCTAGAGGAGACATTCTTCCTGCTCAGTGTGACAAAAGGCCCTACCTCCAAGGGCATTCTTGGGATGTCAGGGGGAAGAATGGGACTTCTGGTATAATTAGATGCTGTTCTCTTTATAGAAAAGATTGGTTTCCACACTGTTAGCCCAAACTGGCTTGGAATTCACTTTGTAGTCTGCGATGGCTTCAACCTCATGGTACTCATTCTGCGTTAGTTTCCAGCGTGCTGGGAATATAGGAGGAAGCTCTCTACGAATCATACAATAACATGGTTTTATTCAAATCAGATAAGAAGGCAAACTCTGCTGGGTGGTGGTGCCACTCGTCTTTAATCCCAGCACACAGGGAGGCAGAGGCAGCCGATCTCTGTGAGTTCGAGGCCAGCCTGGCCTACAGAGTGAGTTCCAGGACAGCCAGTGCTGTTACACAGAGAAACCCTGCCTCGAAAAAGAAGGCAAATTATGTCCTTGTGTAAAGTAATTATGGTATGTCTAAGTATTATTCTCAAAATAATTTACGAGGAACCTGGGACTATAGTTTGGGATCATTGTTTTAGATTTGTCTCTCATGTGATCATAAGTCTTGAACCCCTACAAAGATAATTTGTTTCTATATTTATTTATTTTGAGACAGGATTTCACTCTGTAGCCCTGACTGACCTGGAACTTGCAGAGATTTGTCTGCCTCTACCTCCCAGATGAGTGCTAGGATTAAGGGCATTCACAACCATGCCCGGTCGAGGTGAAGTTTATGCATCTGCTGTATATGATGCACGTATTAAAAGACGATGCATGGGAACCAACATCCTCTACAGCTTTGCTGTGTGTCTGCTGCTGTGCTGAGGGATAAGTGTCTGTGCCTGTCTATTTTTACATAGAATCTGGCTAGGTAGCCCAGGCTGGCCTTGAATTCATGATCCTCCTGCCTTTCCCAGTCCATTATATTAGTTGAGCTCATAGGTTTTCTAAGGTAGGAACTCCCATGTTACATGGGGGAGGGGGAGGCAGAAGCCAGAAGCTTAAGTGCTTTGCCAAACTCACATCAGTACCAGGATTCAAAGCCAAGTTCCAGAGACTGTGCTTTTCCTCAGAACCACTGAGTGACTAGACAAAGCCAAGGCAGAATTAGCTGCTATCTCTTCTGGGAGACTGGGGGACACTGTGTCTAGGAGAGTGGTTCTCAGCCTTCCCAGTGCTGCAACCTTTAATGTCGTGGTGACCTCCAACTGTGAAATTATTTTCATTGATACTTCACTAATTTTGCTACTGTTTTGAGTCATAATGGAAATCTTTGTGTTTTCCCACGGTCATAGGCGACCCCTGTGAAAGAATTATTTGACTCCCAAAAGGGTCACAACCCACAGGTTAAGAACCATTGCTCTAGGGAGAAGGTACAGGAGCTCACAGGGTACCCGCTATTGTTGGGTATCACAGTCATCTTGTTTTGACCTCTGCCCCCTCTCCTTTGCCCTGTCAGGATGCCCTCTCGGGATCAGCTGGTGCAGCAGGTGTTGCGGGATCTGCAGGAGGCAGTGGAGTCCGAGGGCCTGGAAGGTCTCATCAGTGCTGCCCTGGAGGCCAAGCAGGTCTTATCTTCCTTCACCCTCCCGGTCTGTCAGAAGGGTGGCCTTGAGCCCCAGGTGCTGGAGGTGGACTCTGTGGCCCTGAGCCTGTATCCAGAGGATGCTCCGCAGAACATGCTGCCCTTGGTGTGCAAGGGGGAGGGGAGCCTGTTGTTCGAAGCAGCCAGCATGTTGTTGTGGGGGCACACGGGCCTCAGCCTGGAGCTGCGGGCCCGCACCGTGGTGGAGATGCTGTTGCACCGGCACTATTACCTCCAGGGCATGATCGACTCCAAGGTGATGCTGCAGGCTGTGCGCTACTCCCTGTGCTCCGAGGAGTCCCCTGAGATGACCAACCTGTCCTCTGCCACACTGGAAGCCATCTTTGATGCCGACGTCAAGGCCACGTGCTTCCCCACCAGCTTCTCCAACGTGTGGCACCTGTATGCCCTCGCGTCCATCCTTCAGCGCAATATCTACTCCATCTACCCCATGCGCAATGTCAAGATTCGACCCTATTTTAACCGCGTTATCAGGCCGCGCCCCTGCACCCAGGTGACCTCCATGTTGCACATCATGTGGGCTGGCCAGCCCCTTACTAACCACCTCTTCCGTCATCAGTATTTTGCCCCGGTGGTTGGGCTGGAAGAGGTGGAGGCTGACGGTGCCGCTACCCTGGACCCCACTCCTCCGATCCTAGGTCCTCTGCTACCACCAGCCAAAACCCTGGAACTGCTCAACCATGAACCTGGCCTTAGCTACTCCCACCTCTGTGACCGCTCCAGCATCACGAAGAGCACCTTCTACCGCTGGCGGCGGCAGACCCAGGAGCACCGGCAGAAGGTGGCCACCCGCTTCTCTGCCAAGCACTTCCTGCAGGACAGCTTCTACCGTGGGGGCCTTGTGCCATTGCAGCAGTTCCTGCAGAGATTCCCTGAGATCTCCCGT